>NC_040082.1:101643545-102002609 GCF_003369695.1 Bos indicus x Bos taurus
TTAGCAAGTTTTTCCTCAAGATGTCATGTATTCAAGTTTTTAATGAGAAATTCTTTCACATATTTGAGGAATGTGTCTTGAATTGAGACAAAGACCAGGCACTGTACATGCAATAAATGCACTGTTCTGAAAAAGAAAAATTCCAAAATCCAGTTATGGAGAAGAGAAGCAAATAAAAAACAATATGAAGTGTGTCCAGTGGTTATTGATACTGTGAAGATAAAGCAGATGTAATCGAGAGAGTCAAAGAAAGATGCTATTTTTAAATACATGTTCAGGAAGAAACTTCGAACAAGGTGATATTTGAACAGATTTCAAGAAGGAGAGAGCCAGTGGCATGAGCGTAACTGGGAAAGTGTGTGCCTGGCAAGGGAAGAGTCAGTGCAAGGGCCTGGAAAGTCCTCATGTAAGATGGTCCAGTCCAGAAAAGGAAGCCACTCTAATGAGGGATATGAGCAGGAGGGTGAGAGAGGAGAGATGGTGTCAGAAGATGTAGAAAAATGAGATGGCCTTCCTGCTACTGCTGACACTTCAAGACACAGAGTCCCCGTATCAACATTATGTACTTTCAGCACTTATGAAATTCAATTTTAAAAGACTATATGAAACAAAACTGATAGACATCCAAAACCAATCTCTATATATTTATACATACATGTGTGTATATGTATACACATATATATATTTAGTTATAATTTACTATCAGTGTGGGTCATGTTCCAGCGAACTGGGAAAAAAGAGGAGTGAGTTTTTCCTGTCTCTTTCCTGAGAATGAAGAAGACACAGATAACACTGAGCAGGCCTGAACATTCCCAGGTTTTACTTCAACTGTTCTTAATCTGTAGTATTTAACTGAGTTTGCTTTTCTGCCCCCAAAGTCTGCAGGAGCTACATTTTGCACCTACTATCCTTTTTTGCTGCTGTTGTTGTTCAGTGGCTAAGTCATGTCAAACTCATGCCACCACATGGACAGCAGCACCGCAGGCTTCCCTGTCTAACCCTAACTCTAGCTCTGATTATCCTTTGACTCTATGCTAAATACATCCTTTACCTGGTGCTTACCTTTACAGCACTCTCCTCCTTTTAGTTCTTTCTACATATCAGGAAGAAAGTCACAGAGTCCCCTGACTGCCAGACTCAATTACTAGGTTACTGATGCCAGCCTATGACTCTTTTTGAAACAAGAGGAAGAAGACAAGATCCTTGCACATTTGTTCCTCATCACCAACCCCTGACTGTGAGCCTTCATCTTATATAAGCCTCTATGATCTCAGTGAGGGAGCAGTGAGCAGTGGCATGAAGCAAGATCTAAATTCTCTGCCCAGGAATTGAACCTGGGTAGCCCGGATGAGAACCAGGAATCCTAGTTACTGTCCACTAAAAAATATAATCACAGCCTGAAAGTAGAGAGTTATTTCATTTGGTGGGAATGTTAAGGACTCAGAGCCAGGGAGATAGAATCTCAGTAGCTCTGAGAAAACTGCTCCAAGGAGGCAGGAGGGGATGTCAGGCTATATACAAGTTTGCAACAAAGGGAGCAGGCAGTCTGAACATCAAAGATCAGATACCAAGTCAAGGAATTTACATTCTATGTATGAGAAGATGCAAGCCTCTGGGCTCACTGAATTCATTCCTTTCATATGCATCTCAGCTATCTGGGGCCAACCCTGTTTCCTTGCTCACCTTGCCTCTTGCATTCCCCCAGCTCCTCAGCAATCTACTTGCAGGTGGCAGCATCTGCTGGATCATAGCTTAGGGAGCTCACATTCACATTTGGAGGCCAGAAATCGCTGATGGCTGTGACATGTCTTGTTTCTTGATATGGCAGGAGACATTTTCATTTCTCACCACCAAACCAGCAAGGGCTATAGGCTAGAGGCTGCTTTTCTCTGGATTTTTGCTCCCACTGAAAAGTGTATTTATCACAGAGGCAGAAACTATAAATGCAGGTACAAAGTTTATTATTAGAGACACAGAACAACAAGTGGGAAAGCACATACAGTAATGGTTTGTTTAGTTGAGGTAGAAGCAAGGCAGAGATGCACACCCAGAGATAAAGAGTGTGGGCATTCACCCCTAGTGAGAGGGCTAATCACGTATATAGGCCAGTTCTTCTGGGTCTTCATTTTCCTTCAGGCCAATTGCCTGCTTTCTTTTTCCACACCTGACCTACCCTGGGTCCCTCCCCTGGGATGCAGGCTCACACACACCTCAGCCAAGATATATGTCGAAGTTAAGGCTTCTGGGAGGAACAAGACTCATTATTGTCTGGCATTATCCCTTGAGTTTTGACCCACAAGGAGCCCTTCTGAGCATGTGTAGTGTCTCCCTTGTCCCCAAAAGAGGGAGGAACAGAAATCCCTTAACCCTTTACTCAGACAGAGTTTTGCCTCCCTTTGTCCTTGCCATGATTATTTCCCTGAGATGTTTACAAGAGACAAAGACTGCCCATTTATGCTGTTTCTGTTGTTACTTCCATTTTGGGGCAAACAGGAGGCTAGTTGTAAATTCCTCAATTGGAGGTCACCTATCTCTTGTCTCAGGACATATAAATAGGAGGCTGATTGTAAACATCTAACCTAGGGCCCTTCTGTCTCCTACATCACCTAGACTCCTCATGGAGAGAGGCACAGTTCTTGAGGCATTAGCCTGCTGTGTTCCCTCCTCTGCCAGCTGAGAATTAAAGCCACCTTTCTATTTCCTCCAAATTCTGTCTCCGTATATTTTATTCATTTTTGGTGGGCAAGAAAGCCAAGATAGCCAAGATTTTGGCTTGCAAAAGCCACTAATTCACTTATAGATTACCAAAATCTTGGGAATAAAATTAAATAAGAGAAAATCTTTTAAAATATTGTGCAGAGGACCAGCCCCGGCTGATCCAGGGTATTCGAAGGGGAGACAGCGTCGGCGACCTATTCAAATGGTAATTAGAGATATAAAGAGTAATAGAATGAGGATAGCTCAGTAGGAAAATTCAGTGGAGAAAAGAGGCTGAGTAGCTTGGTTTACGCGGAAAATCAATATAACCCGTGACACCAGGTTAGCTCTGACCACGGAGGCTGCAGGCGCCCTCTCGAATAGCAGAAGGTGCCCCACCTTAGACACCTTCTCGAGTGGGTCTTAGAAGCCCAGGCAAATAAGTGGTCACAGAGGATATCCACGCTCCAGATGGAGACTTCAGCTGGAAGTTAAAGGAAAGAATGACATGGGGAGACCAAGCATTGGTGAGCAAGACCCATAGCTTTATTTTTAACAGGGGCTTTTATACCCTAAGTTACACATAGAGGATAATAGGGGATGCACAGTCAGCAGTTTTTGATCCTTATCAAAAACCAGGGTTTCTTTCCTGCAAATTTATCGTATACAAATGGTTTAGGTGATTTACATCATCTTCTGGACAGAAGGCCTATTAACATTTTATGACTTTTGACAAGGACTTATCAACAAAGACTTATTTTCTCTAAGAGTAATTATTTTAAGGTTTGGCATCATCTTCTGAAGATAAAATTGCATTCCTATAGGGTGGACGTGTAATGGGTTTACAACAAAGAAAATAATTTATTACCTTAAGGGTCTAAAGTTACTAACACCAAGGCCACTACTTATTTTTTCTACATACCAACTATTAATTAATACATATTCAAGGATACAATTCAGGGGATGTGAAAACTTGGCAACAAGCATTGACTCATCAATGAAATCCTTTACTAGTTTATTCTGACAGTTTTTAACTCTCTGAGAGGCTCTAAGCTATTTGAATATCTTAAGCTTCCCGTGCCTCTCGAGGCTGGGAGACTGTAAACAATCATATGCATAGCTGTAGGAGTCAGGGTAAACTTGTCAGGTGAGTTAGAGAGCCATCTGAGGGGTTTGGATTTAAACACTCCTAATTGCCCAGGAACTTTATTAATTGGAGCTGTAAGTTAACTCTTTGACAGAGAGAGCGAGATGGTGGTAGGGGACAGCCCCCAGTAATGTCAGAGGTGAGAGCACAAAGCAATAAAGTAGGCAGACTCTGGTTTTTGGGGAGGTAGATGCTCGAGAATATCCGGGCGGACTCCTGAGGCTCGATCCCGCCTTTGCGTATGCTGAGCCTCCTTCCTCATGACCTTTGTCACGAGTGGAATGCCTCACCGGCTCCCGGCAATATTGAGAGGAAGTAGTATCTAAATAAGTTATCATTTCTTCTTACACAAAGGCCTGGGTGTGTGTGTGCATGTGCTTAGTCTCTCAGCTGCTTAGTCTCTCTCAAAGCTGACTCTTTGAGACCCCACGGACTGTAACCCACCATGTTCCTCTGTTCATGGAAATCTCCAGGCAAGAATACTGGAATGGGTTGCCATTCCCCTCTCCAGAGGATCTTCTCCACCCAGGAGACAAACCCAGGTCTCCTGTATTGCAGGCAGATTTTTTACTGGCTGAGCCACCTGGGAAGTTCCATTACACAGAGACAAAAGGAATCAAATACACATATGGAAGACAAAGGTGATTTTCGTCTAATGTAAAGATGATTGCCTTAACAAATAGTTATTTTGGGGCAACATTTAGAAATAGATCTAATCACCAAAGAAGGAAAGGAACAATGAGGAACAGTAGATATGAAAAGTAGTTGGATATATGCAAAGAGTGATTTAATAACACCAAGTATGCAAAAGAGGGGCTTCCTAGATGTCTCAGTGGTAAAGAATCTGCTTGCCAATGCAGGAGACTCAAGAGACATGGGTTCAATTTTGCACATACTTATATATATATACATATTGATGCTTATGAACTGTGGTGTTGGAGAAGAATCTTGAGAGTCCCTTGACTTGCAAAGAGAACAAACCAGTCCATCCTAAAGGAGATCAGTTCTGAATATTCATTGGAAGGACTGATGCTGAAGCTGAAGCTCCAATACTTTGGCCACCTGATGTGAAGAACTGACCCATTGGAAAAGACCCTGATGCGGGGAAAGATTGAAGGCAGGAGGAGAAGGGGACAACAGAGGATGAGATGGTTGAATGGCATCACCGACTTGATGGAGCAAGCTCCGGGAGTTGGTGTTGGACAGGGAAGCCTGGAGGGCTGCAGTCTACAGGGTCACAAAGAGTCGGACAGGACTGAGCGACTAAACTGAATTGATATATAAATACACATACAATAACTAAATAGTAAAGAAAAAATTGATTAAAAATTCCAATTCTTTGAGGATACAAACAAAAAAAGAAATAAGAAAAAAAATTTGAGTTTGCTATAAAAGCAAAGGACTTAAGCAAATAGAAAAACAGTCAAATAGAGAATGTAACTAGCAAAGTATTCTACAAATATATTCAGTCTTACAGGTAGAGAAATGATTGCAAACTAAGCCGGTTAGCATTCCCATTTTCACACAATATTTTTTTTTATTTGAATATTAACTCAAGATATTGTGAAATGCTTGTGTCATGAAAGCTATTTTAAGGTAATGTTTGCCTGCACTCCTTGGATAGAATCTTTAAAAAAAAAGAAAAAACACTGTACTTACATCACTGTACCTGCCTCCACAACACTCTGATCCTCTCTTTCAATTAAAGGCAAACTTCCTTGGACTTAAGTTCTACTTTTACTGGAATAATTTAAACCTCCCATTTCCTCTTCTAATTGAATTTCCATCTTCACTATTAGGGCTTACCAGGTGTCTCAGATGGTAAAGAATTTGCCTGCCAATTCAGGAGATACGGGAGACAAGAGTTACGTCCCCGGGTCAGGAAGATCCCCTGAAGAAGAAAATGGCAACCCACTTCAGTATTCTTGCCTGGAGAATTCCATGGACTGAGGATTCTGGTGGGCTATAGCCCAAAGAGTTGCAATGACCCTTGCATTGTAGAGTTTAATGTTCCCTTTTACTTCTGGCTTCATAAATTAATATATTTAGTTGTTAAGCACAAAAACAACCCCAGTGATCTTAGCTCTGGATTAGTCTGTACTGCCTCTCAGGTAAACTCAGGTAAAGGTTCTTGCCTTGTATTCCTTTTCACCTTATCTTGCAATATTTACTGGACTATTGAACTCACCTGGGTGGAATCTCTGAGATGAAGGTCTTAATATAGATGTCAAAATCCTCTTGGATGGTTGATGATGGAGAAAGAAGGTGTGTTTCCAGATGTTACAGTGGGACAGAGTCAAGCATTGGTTTGCCAGCAGGAGTTATGACTCCAAAAGCAACAACCATGTCCTGGCTGGACTAAGATTGCCCAGGCTGAAGGATGCAGCAGAGGATATATTTACTGCTCCCTGTGTGTTCTCATTAGCACATTTCCCTTGTTATCACCACCTCTAAGTAATTCATTCCCCATAGGAGTAGACAGAAAGATTTTCCTGTTTATTCTCTTTGTCTACAAGACAATGTAACAAGCCAGACAAATCAGTGTTTATTACTCCTTCCATGAGCTCTTCTGTCCTCCAGAGGAATAAACGTTATGATCCCAGCACCAAATCCCATCCCTGAGTTCACATTTTCTCCAGAGTCTAGACTTGAGGCTTCTTTATTGTTTAGTCCATAATCAATTGCATGTGTGCTTGCTCAGTCATGTCTGACTATGTCCACCCCATAGGCTACAGGCTCATCTGTCCATGGGATTCTCCAGGCAAGAATACTAGAATAGGTAGCCTTTCCCTTCTCCAGGGGATCTTCCCAACCCAGAGATCGAACTCAGGTCTCCCACATTGCAGGTGGATTCTTTACCAGCTCAGCCACAAGGGAAGCCCAAGAATACTGGAGTGGGTAGAATATCCCTTCTCCAGGGGATCGTCCCAGCCCAAGAATATTGGAGTGGGTAGCCTATCCCTTCTCCAGGGGATCTACCCGACTCAGGAATCAAACCGGGGTCTCCTCCATTGCAGGCAGATTCTTTACCAACTGAGCTATCAGGGAAGCCTGCACATTCATTAGTAGCACATTCATTCATTATTATCCTATGACACATTCAGAAATAATAATATTTAGGCTTGGGGAGATTACATTTTTCACAATTACATTCAAAACAAAGAAAGACTATTTTGCACTTCCTTGACACGCACGAATAGAATAAGGCAGAATGTAATTGGATTGTATATGGTTATTTCATTTGTACAAACTGTACACTTTATTTTATTTTTCCAGCTCTATTGACAGGTAGTTCACTTATCATATTGTGCAAGTTTAAGGTATACAGTATAATGATCTGTTATATTGATATATCCCCAAACAATTACTCAATAAAATTTGTTAATACCTTGATTGCCTCTGGAAATTATTTTTTCTTGGGTGACAACAGTTAAGATTTACTCTCTTAGCACATTTCAAGGATATACTTGAATGGCAGTTAACTACTGCCACCAGGCTGACTCTTAGATCTTCAAAATGTATTCATCTTATAACCGGAAGTTTGGATTCTTTGACCAACATCTCCCCAAATTCCCCACTCCCCAGGTTCTGGAAACCAACATTGTATTCTTTATTTCTATAATGCTGGACTTGTTAAATTCCACATATATGTAAGATAACACAGTATTTGTTTTTCACTGACTAAATTATTTCACACAGCATGATGTCCTCAAAGTTCAACCATACTATCACTAGCGGCAGGATTTCATTCTTTATTACTGCCAAAGATATTATAATATACATACAGAAAACATTGTTTTTTAATCCACTCACAGACCAATGGACACTTTGGTTGTATTCTTGTCTTGCATATAGTGAGCAATGTTGCAATGAACATGGTTGTACATATCTCATCAAGGGAATTAATTTAGTTCTTTGGATATATGCCCAGGCATGGAAGTGCTAGATAATATCCCAGTTTTAGGGCTTTCCTGGTGACTCATATGGAAAAGAACCTGCCTGCAATGCAGGAGAGGTAGGTTCTATCCCTGGGTTGGGAATATCCCCTGGAGAAGGGAATGGCAACCCACTCCAGTATTCTTACCTGGAGAATTCCAGGGACAGAGGAGCCTGGGAGACTATAGTCCTTGATGTCACAAAGAGACAGGACTAGATGACTAACACTTTCAATTTTTTTCATTTTTAAGTGACTTTTCTACTTTTTTTGCATTGTGGCAGTACCATAAATTACATTAACACAAATAGTGTGCAAGAGTTCACTTTTCTGCACATCCACACCAACACTAACATTCTCATTTTTTTCAGTTCAGTTCAGTCTCTCAGTCATGTCTGACTCTTTGTGACCCCATGGACTGCAGCATGCTGGGCATCCTTGTGCATCACGAACTTCCAGGACTTGCTCAAACTCATGCCCATCGAGTTGGTGATACCATCCAACTATCTTTTTTTTATTATTTTTTTATTTAGGTAGTATTTCAATATTTCATTTTATTGAGGTGATATTAGCTTATAGTATTATAACTGTTTAATGTTGCAACATTAGATTCTGAATTCTCTGTACACAGTGGTATGCATAGCACCAACACTTTTTTTTTGTTTTCATCTGTTAATATTATTCACCTTCTTTATTCATTTTGTCCTCCATCTATCACACTTTCCCTCAAGTAACCACTACTCTGTTCTTTTTATCAATATGTACATTTTTGTTTTGTTTGTGAATTGCTATTTTCTATATTCCACATGTATGTGAAATTATATACTATTTGTCTTTTGCTGTAATTTCTTTCACTTAGCATAATACCCTCAAGATCTTTCCATTTTGTTGAAAATGCTAAAGTTTCACTCTTTTTTACCTAAGTAGTATTGCACTGCATGTCTAGGTTTATATATGCACACATATATATCCTTTATCCTTTATCCATTATATATATATCCTTTACCCACATCGCCTTTATCCATTCTTCTGTTGATGAGTACTTAGGCTATATCTATATCTTGACTATCATAAATATGCAGCCATGATCATAGTGATGCATATTAATTAGTATTTTCATTTACTTTGAGAAGGGCCTTCCCTGGTGGCTCAGTGGTAAAGAGTCTGCCTGCCAATGCAGGAGACACAGGAGATGGGGGTTCGATCCCTGGATCAGAAATCTCCCCTAAAGAAGGAAATGGCAGCCCATTCAATTATTTTTGCCTGGAAAATCCCATGGACAGGGGAGCCTGGCAGGCTACAGTCTGTGAAGTTACAAAGAGTTGGACACAACTGAGCACACCTGCACCTTTTACTTGGATAAATACTCAGGAATGAAATTCCTGGATCATATGTTAGTTCTAAAATTTTTGAAGAACCTCCATACTGTTCTCCATAGTGGTTACACCAATTTACATTCCCACCAACAGTGTAAGAGGGTTCTATTTTCTCTATGTTTTCACCAGCATTGTTGGTTCTTATGTATTGATAATAGACAATCTGATAGATGTAAGGTAGAATCTCATTGTGGTTTTTATTTTTTAGTTTCTCTGTTCAGTTTTTGATTGTTGTTGTTCTTTTTACACAGGACTTCTTTCCCATCAATCCCAATGATTTTTTTTAATTTTATTTTTAATTGTAAGATGATTACTTTACAATATTGTGATGGCTTTTGCCATACAACAACATGAAATGACCATAGGTATACATATGTCCCCTCCCTCTTATACCCTCCCTCCCACCTTCCTCCCCCTCTTACCACTCTAGGCTGTCACAGAGCACCAGCTTTGAGTTCCCTGAGTCATCCAGCAAATTCCCACTGGCTACCTATTTCACATATGGTAACGTATATATTTCAATGCTCTTCTCTTCTGATTTGCATTTCCCTTAAAATTAATAATGTTGATCTGCCATGAGTCTTCTTTTGAAAAAATATTGTTCAGTTGTTCTTCTCATGTTTCATTGCTTTTTTTTTCTTTTTCATTTATATCATATTGAGTTGTATGAACTGATTATGTATTTTGGATATTAACTCCTTGTCAGTTGTTTTTTATAACTGCATACACCTTATCTACTACAAAAAGATACAGCTTATCTTTTTGCTCGGTAGATGGTTTCATTTTCTATGTAACTGTTTTTGAATTTAAGTAGGTCCCATGTGTTTGTTTTTTGCATCTATTTCTTTAGGCTTCTCTCATAGCTCAGTTGGTAAAGAATCCACAGGAGTCCCCAGTTCGATTCCTGGGTCAGGAAGATCTGCTGGAGAAGGGATAGGCTACCCACTCCAGTATTCTTGGGCTTCCCTTGTGGCTCAGCTGGTAAAGAATTCACCTGCAATGTGGGAGACCTGGGTTCGATCCCTGGGTTGGGGAGGTCCCCTGGAGAAGGGAAAGGCTATCCACTCCAGTATTCTGGCCTGGAGAATTCCATGGACTCCATGGGGTCGCAAAGAGTCGGACACGACTGAGAAATTTTCATCATCTTTTGCTTTACAGCAGAGTTCTAAAAAATATTACGATGTTTATGTCAAAGAGTATTCTGCCTACGTTTTCTTCTAAGAGTTTTATGGTTTCAAGACTTACAATGGGATTTTAAAACCTCATTTTTATACATAATGTGACGAACCTATAAGGTGCTAAGATCTAAACACAACTTTTATAATTAAGAAGCATTTTCAGATGAGGGATGGATAGCTATTAGCTAGTAATAGAAAGTTGAAATTGCTAGTTGTTTTGGTAGAGTTGTCATGAATCCAAACCATGTACAACCCAAGAATTTAGATTAAAAACCAAACAAAGTTAACATTTCTTGAAGATGGGAATTATTGTTTACTAGAGATATCATGGACTATGATCCACCAAAGGCAATGTTTTGATTAGGGACCTAATCAAAAGGGTATCCTCAATCTTAGACCCTAGAGAAAACTTGAACTCAGAGTTGGGATGAGGTGCTGAGATCTTAAGGGTTATAACTTTGGAAGGCAGTAGAGATCATAGAGAATGATTAATAAACATTGAATCTATCTGGCTCACAACATTGTGTCCTAGATAGGGAGAATGAGAGGAATACTTTTTCTGTCCAGAGCAGTGATTTCTCTCAGGGAAATCAATTATTAAAGGTGGTGGTAACAAGAGGGACATAAATGTTTCTTCTGCTGTGCCCCTCAACATGTACAACCTTGGGCTAAACAGTATGTGGTTATTCATAACTCAGTGCAGGACAAACGTTTGAGAACACTCTGCTGTCTTGTCTGTGAGTAGTGCTTCTATCTCTATCATCAACCATCCAAGGCAAATTTGGACATCATTGTAGAGGCCTTGCCCTCAGAGACTTCACCCACATGAGTCCAAGAACCCAGAAAATACTGCAGGAGAAAGTCAAAGGGAATGGAAGTCACAAACATTTACCTGAGTTCACATGACAGCCAATTCAGACTAGCCTGAAGCTAAGATCACTGCATTAGTTTGTTCACTTGAGTATTTATTAAATGATGATGACAAAGATATAAGTGAATATTGAACTCAGTCATGTAAAGGACAAAGTCAACCATTAAATGATGAAAATGGAAGTTTGATTTAAAAAGAGAATAGGAGGTAAAATTGCTTCCACTAAAAATAGAAGATAATTCCAAGGACCTATGTGATTAACTGAAATAAAGAAGTAGGGTATTTAAAATGGAGGGATGTATAGTCCCATCACTTCATGGCACATAGATGGGGAAACAGTGTCAGATTTTATTTTGGGGGGGCTCTAAAATCACTGCAGATGGTGACTGCAGCCATGAAATTAAAAGACGCTTGCTCCTTGGAAAGAAAGTTATGACCAACCTAGATAGCATATTCAAAAGCAGAGACATTACTTTGCCAACAAAGGTTCGTCTACTCAAGGCTATGGTTTTTCCAGTGGTCATGTATGGATGTGAGAGTTGGACTGTGAAGAAAGCTGAGCGCTGAAGAATTGATGCTTTTGAACTGTGGTGTCGGAGAAGACTCTTGAGAGTCCCTTGGACTGCAAGGAGATCCAACCAGTCCATTCTGAAGGAGATCAGCCCTGGGATTTCTTTGGAAGCAATAATGCTAAAGCTGCAACTCCAGTACTTTGGCCACCTCATGCGAAGAGTTGACTCACTGAAAAAGACTCTGATGCTGGGAGGGATTGGGGGCAGGAGGAGAAGGGGACGACAGAGGATGAGATGGCTGGATGGCATCACTGACTCGATGGACGTGAGTCTCAGTGAACTCCGGGAGCTGGTGATGGACAGGGAGGCCTGGCATGCTGCGATTCATGGGGTTGCAAAGAGTCGGACACGACTGAGCGACTGAACTGAACTGAACTGATAGTGATATAAGGACACTTCTGAAAATACAGAGCATATTTGACTGTGATGACAAATATCCAGACCAAGGAATGCTGACAATTTTTCATGAGAGCAGTTCATGAGACAAATATTTCACAGCATCTTTCCTCTTTTAGTATTCAAATAAAAATATAATTATTATATGAAAAGGAGTGTGCTAATTAGCTTACTTTGCAATTATTCCATTTCCTGTAGGACTGACTATATTTGTAGATCAATTAGACAGCTACTTTCTCTATGGAAAACTGCCTGATCAAGTCCTTTTGTATTTCTGGTTTACTTCATTCGAGCAAAGAATTAGATTTTTCTTTATCGTATGCTATTTGGAATCAGTTTTCAAGTATTCATTCCAATCCCAAAGAAAGGCAAGGTCAAAGAATGTTCAAAATACCACAAAATTGCATTCATTTCACATGCTAGCAAAGTATTGCTCAAAATTCTCCAAGCCAGGCTTCAATAGGACGTGAACCATGAACTTCCACAGGTGCAAGCTGGATTTAGAAAAGGCAGAGGAACCAGAGATCAAATTGCCAACATCTGTTGGATCATCGAAAAAGCAAGAGAATACCAGAAAAACATCTTCTGCTTTATTGATTATGCCAAAGCCTTTGACTGTGTAGATCACAACAATCTGTGAAAATTCTTGAACAGATGGGAATATCAGCCCAACTTACCTGCCTCCTTCAGGATTGGGAACGTGTACACCTGTGGCAGATTCAAGTTGATGTATGGCAAAACCAATACAATATTGTAAAGTAATTAGCCTCTAATTAAAATAAATAAATTTAAATTAAAAAAATGAAGAAGCAACAGTTAGAACCAGACATGGAACAACAGACTGGTCCCAAATTGGGAAAGGAGTACATCAAAGCTATATATTGTCACCCTGCTTATTTAACTTATATGCAGAGTTCAGTTTAGTTCAGTCACTCAGTCATGTACAACTCTTTGTGACCCCATGAACCACAGCACATCAGGCCTTCCTGTTCATCATCAACTCCCAGAGTCCACTGAAACCCATGTATATTAAGGCAATGATGCCATTCAACTATCTCATTCTCTGTCATCCCCTTCTCTTCCTGTGGTCAATCTTTCCCAGCATCAGGGTCTTTTCAAATGAGTCAGCTCTTCCCAGCAGGTGTAAAAAATATTGGAGTTTTAGCTTCAACATCAGTCCTTCCAATGAACACCCAGGACTGATCTCCTTTAACATGGACTGGTTGGATCTCCTCGCAGTCCAAGGAACTCTCAAGAGTCTTCTCCAACACCACAGTTCAAAAACATCAATTCTTCAGTGCTCAGCTTTCTTAATAGTCCAACTCTCACATCCATACATGACCACTGGAAAAACCATCGCCTTGACTAGATGGACCTTTGTTGACAAAGTATGTCTCTGCTTTTTAATAAGCTGTCTAGGTCGGGCATAACTTTCCTCCAAGGAGTAAGTGTCTTTTAATTTCATGGCTGCAATCACCATCTGCAGTGATTTTGGAGCCCAGAAAAATAAGGTCTGACACTGTTTCCCCATCTATTTCCCGTGAAGTGATGGGACCAGATGCCACGATCTTCATTTTCTGAATGTTGAGCTTTAAGCCAACTTTTTCATTCTCCTCTTTCACTTTCATCAAGAGGCTCTTTAGTTCTTCTTGACTTTCTGCCATAAGGTTGGTGTCATCTGCATATCTGAGGTTATTGATATTTCTCCTGGAAATCTTGATCCCAGCTTGTGCTTTTTCCAGCCCAGCATTTCTCATGATGTACTCTGCATATAAGTTAAATAAGCAGGGAGACAATATTCAGCCTTGACGTACACCTTTTCCTATTTGGAACCAGTCTGTTGTTCCATGTCCAGTTCTAACTGTTGCTTCCTGACCTGCATACAGGTTTCTCAAGAGGCAGGTCAGGTGGTCTGGTATTCCCATCTCTTTCAGAATTTTCCACAGTTTATTGTGATCCACACAGTCAAAGACTTTGGCAGAGTCAATAAAGCAGAAAGAGGTGTTTTTTCAGGAATTTTCCTCCTTTTTTGATGATCCAGCGGATGTTGGCAATTTGATCTCTGGTTTCTCTGCCTTTTCTAAAACCAGCTTGAACATCTGGAAGTTCGCAGTTCAGGTATTGCTGAAGCCTGGCTTGGAGAATTTTGAGCATTACTTTACTAGCGTGTGAGATGAGTGCAACTGAGCAGTAGTTTGAACATTCTTTGGCATTGTCTTTCTTTGGGATTGGAATGAAATCTGATATTTTCCAGTTCTGTGGCCACTGCTGAGTTTTTCAAATTTGCTGGCATATTGAGTGCAGCAATTTCACAGCATCATCTTTCCGGACTTGAAATAGTTCAACTGGAATTCAATCACCTCCACTAGCTGTTTGTAGTGATGCTTCCTAAGTCCCACTTGACTCCACACTCCACACTCCAGGATGTCTGGCTCTAGGTGAGTGATCATACCATCGTGATTCTGGGTCTTGAAGATCTGTTTTGTACAGTGCTTCTGTGTATTCTTGCCTTCTCTTCTTAATATCTTCTGCTTCTGTTAGGTCCCTACCATTTCTGTCCTTTATTGTGCCCATCTTTGCATGAAATGTTCCCTTGGTATCTCTAATTTTCTTGAAGAGATCTCTAGCCTTTCCCATTCTACTGTTTTCCTCTATTTATTTGCATTGATCACTGAAGAAGGCTTTCTTATCTCTCCTTGCTTTTCTTTGGAACTCTACATTCAAATGGGTATATCTTTCCTTTTCTCCTTTGCTTTTCGCTTCTCTTCACAGCTATTTGTAAGGCCTCCTCGGACAGCCATTTTGCTTTTTTGCATTTCTTTTTCTTGGGGATGGGCTTGATCCCTGTCTTCTGTTGAATATCATGAACCTCTATCCATAGTTCATCAGGCACTCTCTCTATCAGATCTAATCCCTTAAATCTATTTCTCACTTCCACTGTATAGTCATAAGGGGTTTGATTTATGTCATACCTGAATGGTCTAGTGGTTTTCCCTACTTTAACTGTTCAACTTCCACTTCTTCAGTGTTACTGGTCAGGGCAAAGACGTGGATTACCACGATATGGAATCATTTCCCTTGGAAATGAACAGAGATCATTTAGTTGTTTTTGAGATTGCATCCAAGTACTGCATTTCAGACTCTTTTTTGACCATGATGGCTACTCCCTTTCTTCTAAGGGATTCCTGCCCACAGTATACATGTATATGCAGAGTACATCATGTAATGATGTATACGCAGAGTACATCATGTAAAAAGCCAGGCTGGATGGAGCACAAGCTGGAATCAAGATTGCTGGGAGAAATAGCAATAACCTCAGATACACAGATGACACTACCCTAATGGCAGAAAATGAAGAATAATTAAAGAGCCTCTTGATGAAAGTGAAGTAGGAGAATGAAAAAGTTGGCTTAAAGCTCAATTTTCAGAAAACTAAGATCATGGCATCTGGTCCCATCACTTCATGGCAGATAGATGGGGAAACAATGGAAACAGTGACAGACTTTATTTTTGGGGGTTCCAAAACCACTGCAGATGGTGACAACAGCCATGAAATTAAAAGACACTTGTTCCTTGGAAGAAAATCTATGACCAACCTAGACAGCATATTAAAAAGCAGAGACATTACTTTGCCAACAAAGGTCCATCTAGTCAAGGCGATGGTTTTTCCAGTGGTCATGTATGGATGTGAGAGTTGGACTATAAAGAAAGCTAAGCACTGAAAAATTGATGCTTTTGGACTGTGGTGTTGGATAAGACTCTTGAGAGCCGCTTGGACTGCAAGGAGATCTAAGCAGTCCATCCTAAAGGAAATCAATCCTGAATATTCATTGGAAGGACTGATGCTGAAGCTGAAACACCAATAATTTGGCCATCTGATGTGAAGAATCAACTCATTAGAAAAGACCCTGATGCAGGGAAAGATTGAAGACAGGAAGAGAAGGGGAAGACAGAGGATTAGATAGTTGAATGGCATCATTGACTCAGTGGACATGAATTTGAGCAAGCTCTTTCTCCTTTTCCTTTAGCTTCTCTTCTTTTCTCAGCTATTTGTAAGGCCTCCTCAGACAAGCATAACCTCTAGGTCTAGCCATATTGTTGCAAATAGTGAGATTTCACTGTTTTATACCTAAGTAGTATTCTATTGTATAGAACACATTATCTTTGTCCAGTCTTCTGCCAGTGAACACTTAGGTTGAAACCATAAGTTGATTATCTTAACTATGTGACAGTGAATTTAGTAATATATATTATTTAATGTTTTTACATCTTTTGGATAAATACTCAGATGTGGAATTGTTTAATCACAGCCTAGTTCTATTTCTAGTTTTTGAGGAACTTCTGTACTATTTTCTATAGTGTCTGCACCAATTTACACCCCTACCAACAGTGTACAGGGTTTCCTTTTCTTGAGATTCTCTTCAAAATTCATTAATTGTAGACTCTTTGATCGGAGAAGGCAATGGCACCCCATTCCAGTACTCTTGCCTGGAAAATCCCAGGGACGGGGGAGCCTGGTGGGCTGCTGTCTATGGGGTTGCACAGAGTAGGACACTACTGAAGCGACCTAGCAGCAGCAGCAGCAGACTCTTTTATAATAGCTATCCCCACAAGTGCAAGGTGACATCTCATCCTTTTTTGGTTTGCATTTCTCTAGGAAATAGTGATACTGATCAACTTTCCATGTTTTGGTTATCTATCTGTATGTTTTCTTTAGAAAAAAAAATGTCTATTCAGATCATTTGCCCACTTTTATTGAGTTGTTTATTTTTTATATTGAACTGTATGAGCTCTTTATATATTTTGGATTTTGATCCCTGCCAGTGATATAATTTGCAAATATTTTATCCCATTTCATAGATATCTTTTCATTTTTTAGTTTCCTTTGCTTGAAAAAACTTTTAAATTTAGTTAAGTTCCATTTGTTTATTTTTGCTTTTATTTCCTTAAGCACAAGACAGATATCCAAAACAATATCACTATGATTTATGTCAAAACATATTCTGCCCATGTTCTCACTACTCAGAATTTTATGATTCAGGTCTTACATTTAGGTCCATAATCCATCTTGAATTTTTTTTTTTTTTTTTGTATGGGGTGTGGAGAAATGTTCTAATTTCATTGTTTCACATGTGGCCATTTAGTTTTCACCACCTTCCCAAGTGGCTCACTGGTAAATAATCTTGCCCACCAGTACAGGAGACACAGGTTCTATCCCTGAGTCAGGAAGATCCCCTGGAGAAGGAAATGACAATCCACTCCAGTATTCTTGCCTGGGAAATCCCACCAGCAGGGAAGCCTGGAGGGCTCATCCACAAGGCTGCAAAGAGCTGGAGATGACAGAGTATGCACAAATGCTCATTCAGTTTTGGCAGTGCAACTTGTTGAAGAGACTGATCTTTTCTCCATGGTACATTCTTGCCTCCTCCTTTGCCATCGCTTAATTGGTCACAACTGTTTGGATTTATTGCTTGGATGATCTATTGATTCACGCATCAGTTTTTGTGCCAGTACCATGCAGTTCTGATTATCATATCTTGGTATTGATAGTATGGTCTGAAGTCTGGGATCCTTATGACTTCAGCTTTGTTGTTGTTGCTGTTGTTTTCCTAGGATTGCTTTGGCAATTCTGGGTCTCTAGTAGTTCATGTGAATTTTAGGATTTTGTTCTACTTCTGTGAAAAATATCATGAGTATTTTCATTCAGAGTGCATGAGATCTGTAGATTGCTTTTGGTTGTATGTCATTTTAAGAGTATTACTTCTTCCACTCCAAGAGCACAGGAATGTTTTTTTCATTTCTTTGTATCATCTTTGATTTATTTCATCAATGTTTTATACATTTTGCAATATAGATCTTTCACCTCATTGGTTAAGGTTATTTCTAGGCATTTTTAAATTTGATTTTAACTATATATATATATTTTTTTTACCTTTCTCCTTCCTATAGTTGATTATTAGTGTATAGGGAGCTCTAAATTTCTGTATATTAAAATTTTATCTTGCAGCTTTTCTGATTTAATTTAATAGTTGTAATACACTTTTGGTGGAGACTTTGGGTTTTTCCATTTAAATTATTTTGTCTTCTACATCATGGCTTAATGAAAGACTCCTTTTTGTCTCTCCCCTTCAATCAATAGCCAAGATAACGTTCACAACACAACAAAGGTGCCTCTACACAACATACCAGGTTATCAGAGAACTCCACAAACCTGTACTTCTAAGGTGGGGACATATAGGAAGTGCCAACTACATACAAGAGGGTGATAGAGCCTGTGACTCAGTATTTCTCAGACCCTTTAGAAAAGCCTTAATCCCAGTGGCCCAGGCAGCATATCGGTAACAGTGGCAGCAAGCAAGGTACTAACAATCCCAGAGGCACAGGAAACTATAATTAGGATGAAAGAGAGCATCTTTGACAGAGGTTGGAAATTGTATACTTTCTTTTTTTTTTAAATTCTTTTAAATTTAAATTTATTTATTTTATTTTATTTATTTTATCTTTTTTGCATGAGTCCACCTCACAATCTGGACTGCATTTTATTTTATTTTCTTTATTTTTTTAAGTTCTTTTTTTAATATAAATTTATTTATTTTAATTGGAGGTTAAGTACTTTACAATATTGTATTGGTTTTGCCATACATCAACATGAATCTGCCACAGGTATACACGTGTTCCCCATCCTGAACCCCCCTCCCACCTCCCTCCCCGTACCATCCCTCCGGGTCATCCCAGTGCATTAAATGATAATGAAGGGCTGCTCAGGTAGGAAGACTGAAAAACCAAAAGAAAAAAGAAAAAGGTATGCCACCTAGTGGATTAAAAAAGCAACACATTTTTGATTTAGAAGGAAAAAGAAAACTGCTCCCTTTTTCAAAGGCACCACCTGAGAGGAACAGCACATCAAACACGAGAAAGAACCACAGAAACATTACCACCCAAAGAAAACAATAACTGTCCAGCAGCCAAACTTCAACACTGTCATGAAGAAATTCAATATAAGAAAACTGAGAAAGGCGGCTGAATGAACCCAGAAATAAAATTAATGACCAGAAGGAATGCTTTTCCAAAATATTGAAACTCTAAGATAAAACTAAACAGAAATTCTAGAGCTGAAAAGCAAACATAAGCCCGATGAGGAATGCATTAGAAATCACTGGAAGCAGGACAGAGTTAGTGAGTTTGTAGATGGAAAGCTAGACATGATACAAGTAGGAGAAGAAAGAGAAATGAGATATTTAAAAATGAGGAAATTCAAGGAGAGGTAACTGACTCGTTAAAGAAGGGCCACTTTAAGGTAATGAGTGTCTGGAAAGGAGAAGAGAAAAAAGAAAAGTGTAGAGAGCTTACTCAAATAAATAAAGCTGAACATTTCCCAAACCTGGGCAAAGAATTGGAAATACAAGTCCATAAAGTTAAGATCATCTTATTACCTCAGTGCACAAAGACATTCTCCAGGACACAGCGTATTAAAGTTGTCAAAAATCATGAACAAAAAATCATTTAGAGGCTGAGACAGAAAAAAACAGGATTGTAGCCTTCATGAAACACTCATTAGGCTAAAAGAAGATTTCACAGCAGAAATTCTACAAGCCAGGAGGGAATGGAATGGCATTCTCAGAATTCTGGAAGATAAAAACTTTCACCCCAAAATATTCTATCCATAAAAATTATCATTAAGATATGAAGGAGAAATACTTTTTCATACAAACAAACGCTAAGGGAGTTTTGCAACACTAGACCTAACCTACAAGAAATGTAGAAAGAAGCTCTTCAACATGAAACAAAAAAGGCAAAAACACACAAAACTTTGAGTAAGGTGACAAATAGAGTCATAAAATTATAAAATACTACAGAACAGAGTTTTAAATACCTTATTATCATGAAATGTGCAAAGAGGAGAAAAAGCAGAAAACAATTATGGCTACTTCAATTAGGTAACAAGCTCACAACATAAAAAGGCAACTAAAACACAAAACGGGAAGAGGGAAACTAAGGAACCCATGTGTGCAACAAAAATAAGATGCTATCAGTGGGAAAAGGACTATTTTTACCTATGAGATGTTTACCATAAACCCATGGTGACCACAAAACATAAATCTAGACTAATGACTCAAAACATCAAAAAAGAGGAAGCTGATTAAAACAAATCATAGAAAAATGACCAAATCCAAATGGCAGACAGAAACTCAGGAAAAAGAAAAAAGGAGGGTGGGGAATAGGATAACCAGAATAGAAAAGATAAAATAGCAGTACTAAATCCTCATCTGTCAATAATCATTCTAAATGTGTTGAATGCACCTATAAAAAATACAGAGTGGATTAAAATACAACTCCCACATACATACTAAACCCAAGAGACTCTTCATGTCTAGATATAGATTTAAAATTAAGTGACAGAGAAGGATAGCCCAAGCAAATGGCAACATAAAAGCTGTAGCCATAATCATACCAGAAAAAAAGTGGATTTCAAGATAAAAGAGGAAACAAAAGACAAAAATGGACAGAATACAATGCTACAGGGGACAGTTCATCAAGAACACATAATCGTTTTTTTATTTACAAGCACCTAAAATAGGAGCACCAAACATATAAAACAATAGTTAACAGACCTAAAGGGAGAAATTGACAGTAACACAATAATAGCCCATGACTTTAACAATCCTGATATATGAATAAATATCATCCAACTAGAAAGTCAAAAAATAAGTATCAGCTAAATTAAATAGAGAAGAGAAGGCAATGGCAATCCACTCCAGTACTCTTGCCTGGAAAATCCATGGACAGAGGAGCCTGGTAGGCTGCAGTCCATGGGGTCGCTAAGAGTCGGACACGACTGAATGACTTCACTTTCACTTTTTACTTTCATACATTGGAGAAGGAAATGGCAACCCACTCCAGTGTTTTTTCCTGGAGAATCCCAGGGACAGGGAAGCCTGGTGGGCTGCCGTCTCTGGGGTCGCAGAGTCTGACACGACTGAAGCAACTTAGCAGCAGTAGCAGCAAATTAAATATAAGGCCAGATGCATTTTATATATTTATATAGAACATTCCATCCTAATGTAGAAGAATATACACTTTTTTCTCAAGTGTACATGGGGCATTCTCAAGAATAGGCCGCGTTCTGGGGACACAAAACTAGCCTCAATAAATTTAGGAAATTTTGAATCACATCAAGCTTCTCTTCCAATCACTAAGATATAAAACTAGACATTAAATAAAAGAGGAAAGATGGAAACAAAAAACAGAACTATGTGAAAACTGAAACACATGCTACTGAACAACTATGAGGTCAATAAAAATACCAAGGGAGAAATAGAAAATCACCTGAAGACAAATGAAAATAAAAATATCACATACTTAAGTCTATGAGATATACTAAAACTGACTAAGATAGAAATATTTGGCAATACAGACACAAGAAAATTTCAAGGTAAACAATTTTTATTTGCACCAGAAGAAACATCACCATATAATTTCATGTTAGCAAAACATGTCAAATTGTTTGCTTTTATAATGGCTTGCTGTGAACACCATATGATATCACTTATATGAAGAATCTAAAATATGACACAAACGTAACAAATGTCCTTATCTCTGAAACGGAAACAGACTCACAGACATAGAGAACAGACTGGCAGTTGCCAAGGGAGAGGGAGTGTAGAGGGGATGGATTGAAAGTTTGGAATTAACAGATACAAGTTATTATATTTAGCATGAATAAACAGCAAGGTCCTACACTATAGCACAGGAACTATATTCAGTATTCTGTGATAAAGCATAATTAAAAAGGATTTAAAAATAAAGCGTATCTGTGTATAACTGAATCACTTCGCTATATAGCAGAAATTGACACAACATTGTAAATCAACTATACCTCAATAAAGTATTAAAAAAAAAAAAAAGAATGGCTTGTTATGCAACAAGAGCTTACTGATACAACAGCCCAAATGAGCAGAAGTGAAGACTTTTGACATTTGGTTTGCTATCAAGACAACATAAATGACCATTTTGTTATTCAAGTTTAATTTAGATCACATTATTAAAATGTAACTCCATTAAAGTTCCCTTTCGGGGAACCAGAGGAGTTTGAAAGAAAATGAATGTGGAGAAAAACTTATGACCCTAAAACACAGGACTAGACAGGAATTCAATTGTTCTTGTGAGTCACCCTTTTATTATAAAGACTGAAGAGATTCTTTACCATAGAGAGGACATAAAATTGTTCTTATTTGTAATGTATATGCATTTCTCCTAAGTTAGTATTATGCCTAACTTAGAAAATAGGACGATATTTTTTTAGAGCAGCAGCAGAATTCATGTATAGGCAGCACTCTAAGTTTTCAACCAGAAACCAGAAGATAATCTAATAAAAGCACATAAAATAAGCCATTGAATCCTTCACTTCAACATATAAACCTCCTCTCACTTGAATATTGATTTTCCATAATTTAAGGAGTTGACATATAACAAAGATTTTGCTATATCGTATTTCATAATATTGTGATGGCCTCTGCCATACATCATCATGAATGGGCCATAGGCATGCATATGTCCTCTCCAGAAAGGAGAGGTCACATTCTTTATGTCAAATATTTATTCAAATTTGTGTTACCTATTATCCAACTGGTTTATTTAAGTGACTAATGTCATCTAAGACAACCAATGCCTTATTGATTTTCTGTTTGGACCATCTGTCCATTAATATAGTTGGGTTTATAAATTGGTACAGCCACTAAGGAAAATGGGCTTCCCTCATAGCTCAGTTGGTAAAGAATCCGCCTGCAGTGCAGGAGACCCTGGTTTGATTCCTGGGTTGGGAAGATCTGCTGCAGAAGGGATAGGCTACCCACTTCAGTATTCTTGGGCTTCCCTTGTGGCTCAGCTGGTGAAAAATCTGCCTGTAATGTGGGAGACCTGGGTTTGATCGCTGTATTGGGAAGATTTCCTGGAGAAAGGAAAGACTACCCAATCCAATATTCTGGCCTGGAGAATTCCATCAGCTGTCTACTCCATGAGGTTACAAAGTCAGACATGACTAAACGACCTTCACTCACTCACTCACTCATTCACTCTGGAAATCAGCAGGGAGGTTTCTCAATGACCTAAAAATAGAACTATTATATGACCCTGAAAATTACTCTTGGGAATAGTTATATAGTTCAGTCACTCAGTCGTGTCTGACTCTTTGCGACCCCATGAATTGCAGCACGCCAGGCCTCCCTGTCCATCACCAATTCCCGGAGTTCACCCAAACTCATGTCCATCGAGTCAGTGATGCCATCCAGCCATCTCATCCTCTGTCGTCCCCTTCTCCTCCTGCCCCCAATCCCTCCCAGCATCAGAGTCTTTTCCAATGAGTCAACTCTTCGCATGACATGGCCAAAGTACTGGAGTTTCAGCTTTAGCATCATTCCTTCCAAAGAAATCCCAGGGCTGATCTCCTTCAGAATGGACTGGTTGGATCTCCTTGCAGTCCAACGGACTCTCAAGAGTCTTCTCCAACACCACAGTTCAAAAGCATCAATTCTTCAGTGCTCAGCCTTCTTCACAGTCCAAGTCTCACATCCATACATGACCACAGGAAAAACCATAGCCTTGTCTAGACAGATCTGTGTTGCCAAAGTAATGTCTCTGCTTTTGAATATGCTGTCTAGGTTGGTCATAAATTTTCTTCCAAGGAGTAAGCATCTTTTAACTTCATGGCTGCAGTCACCATCTGCAGTGATTTTGGAGCCCAAAAAAGTAAAGTTTGATACTGTTTCCACTGTTTCCCCACCTATTTCCCGTGAAGTGATGGGACTGGATGCATCATCTTCGTTTTCTGAATGTTGAGCTTTAAGCCAACTTTTCTCTCTCCTCTTTCACTTCCATCAAGAGGTTTTTTAGTTCCTCTTCACTTTCTGCCATAAGGGTGGTGTCATCTGCATATCTGAGGTTATTGATATTTCTCCAGGCAATCTTGATTCCAGCTTGTGTTTCTTCCAGCCCAGCATTTCTCATGATGTACTCTGCATATAATTTAAATAAGCAGGGTGACAATATATAGCCTTGATGTACTCCTTTTCCTATTTGGAACCAGTCTGTTGTTCCATGTCCAGTTCTAACTGTTGCTTCCTGACCTGCATATAGCTTTCTCAAGAAGCAGGTCAGGTGGTCTGGGATTCCCATCTTTTTCAGAATTTTCCACAGTTTATTGTTTTTTTTTTTTGGCTTAGCACAGCACAACTTTATTTTACCATTTCATAAATTTTTTCTTGTGTTAAATCTTTGAAACTTTTATTTTTTTCTGTTCCATTTGTTAAGATTTTTTCCTAGCAGGAATATCATTCTATTTTATTTATTTATTTATTTATTTATTTTATTTTATTTTATTTTTAAACTTTACATAATTGTATTAGTTTTGCCAAACATCAAAATGAATCCATCACAGGTATACATGTGCTCCCCCTCCTGAACCCTCCTTCCTCCTCCCTCCCCATACCATCCCTCTGGGTCATCCCAGTGCACTAGCCCCAAGCATCCAGTATCGTGCATCGAACCTGGACTGGCATTGTGATCCACACAGTCAAAGGCTTTGGCATAGTCAATAAGGCAGAAATAGATGTTTTTTTCTCGAACTCTCTTGCTTTTTCCATGATCCAGCGGATGTTGGCAATTTGATCTTTGGTTCCTCTGCCTGTTCTTTTTTTTTTTTTTTTTTTTTTCAGTAAAATTTTTTATTTATTTTTATTTATTTTTTTAATTTTATTTTATTTTTAAACTTTACATAATTGTATCCTCTGCCTTTTCTAAAACCAGCTTGAACATCTGGAAGTTCACAGTTCACGTATTGCTGAAGCCTGGCTTGGAGAATTTTGAGCATCACTTTACTAGCATGTGAGATGAGTGCAACTGTGCAGTAGTTTGAGCATTCTTTGGCATTGCCTTTCTTTGGGATTGGAATGAAAACGGACCTTTTCCAGTCTTCTGGGAATATATACCCCCAAACTATAAAAGGACAAATTTGAAAAGATGCATGCACCCTAATGTTCATGGCAGCACTGTTTACGATAGCCAAAATATGGAAGCAACTCAAATGTCCAACAATAGACAAGTATATAAAGAATATGTGCCACAAATAAATAAACATTAATATGTATAAATAGTGAAATGTTACTCAGACATTAAAAAATGAAATTCTGCTATTTGAAGCCATGTGGATGGACCTATTATTATTAGGTTTAGTGAAATAAGTCAGAGAGAGAAAAACTAGTGTATGATATAACTTACGATGTATGGTAAATGATCATATGGAATCTTAAAAATAATACAATGAGAATATATGCAAACAGAGATATACTCACAGATACAAAACACAAACTAAAAGTTACCAGACTGTAAAGAAAATGGGGTATGAGCAAATTAGCAGTATGGGAAAAAGAGAGGATAGTTACTGTATAGGCAAGTAACAAGGATATATTGTGTAGCACAGGCAATTATAGGCATTATCTTTTATTAACTTTTAGTGAAAAATTGTTGGGGGCTGGCGTGAGGCACTCTGCCCATGGCAAAGGTCATGAGGAAGGAGACTCAACATATGCAAAGGCAGGATCGAGCCTCAGGGGTCCCCCTGGAAATTCTCGAGCATCTACCCCCATAACCAGAGCCTGCCTACTTTACTACTTTGTGCTCTCCCCTACACCTCTGACTTTATGGGGGGCTGTCCCCCACCACCTCTTTTGGAGAAGGAGTTAACTTAGAGCTTCAGTTAATAATAATTCCTGGGCATGATAGGAGTGTTTCAACCTACAAACTCCTCTGAAGGTTCTCTAGCCTGCCTGACAGGCTTGTCCGGCCACATGTGATTGCTCACAGCCTCCCAACCGTGAGAGGCACGAGATGCTTTAAACCTTCTAAAAACAGGTTCCTTAGAAAAGTTAGAAAACCATTAGTATAAGTATAGTGGGCTGATTAGAAATTGTATTGGTGAAGGGTTTTTCATTTGTTAAGCCAATGTTTGTTGCTAAGACTCCACATCCCCTGCCCTTACACACATTAATGAATATATAGAAGAAATAAGTATTAACCTTTGATATAAATCACGTTAGACCTTAAGCCAAGTAAATTCTTTCCTTAACTAAAACCCACTACACCCTCACCCTATAGGAATGTAACTTTATTTGAGTGACATCTGTTTTAAGAATAATCAACCCTGGAGAAATAAGTGTTGACTGACCACTGTCACAAGGAGAGGGTCGTAAATTGTCAGCAGGCCCCCCTGGCCAGAAGATGATGTAACACCCCTAAGACCTCTGTATACATTTGTGTGAAGCACCTGACGACTTTTGCATAACATCTCAGTGTATAAAAACAGACTCTGGAAAATAAAGAATTGGGATCAGTTCCTCGAAATACTGGTCTCCCCATGTCTCTCTCTCTCTCAAACTCTGGCTGAGTCTCCATCTGGAGCGTGGAACCTGCCATGCTTACTAATTATGCCTGGGCTTCTAAGATCCGACCAGGGAGGCCTCAGTGTCTCCTCTCCTTCGGGAGAATGGAAGGATGCCTGTGGCCTACGTACGTGGTGCAAGCTTCTTGTCTTGAAGTTTTATTGGTCTCCCGCGTAAACCAAGCTACTCCGCCTCTTTTCTCCACTGAATTTTCCTACTGAGCTATCCTCATTCTATTACTCTTTATATCTTTGATGAATATTTAAATAGTCGCTGACTCCTTCTCCCCTTTGAATACCCTGGATCAGCTGGGGCTGGACCCCAGCAAAAAATAATCTGTAAAAATACTGAATCAGTGTGTTATGCACCTGAAATAAATAAGACATTGTGAATCAACTCTACTTCAGATTTAAAAATCAGGGGAAAAGTTCCAAAAGTGCATTGCCTTGGGGATACCACATGGATACAGGCATTTGATTATCTATTTTTGCCATTAACTATGATAGGTATGGGGCTTCCCAGGTGGTTCAGTGGGTAAATAATCTGCTTGCAATGCCAGAGACCCAGGAAACACAGGTTCAATCCCTGGACTGGGAATATCCCCTGGAGGAAGGCATGGAAACCCACTCTAGTATTCTTGCCTGGAAAATTCCATGGACAGAGGAATTTTGGCAGACTACAGTCCATAGAGTCACAAAGAGTCAGACACAAATGAAGCAACCGAGCATGCATGCACACACATGGTAGATATGTGAACAAGATAATAGGAACCTAAAGAGGAGAAAACAATTAAATTGCATGTTACAAATGACATTAAATTTTAAAAGTCTAGAATATCAGGAAAAAGAGTGAAGGTAGTTATATACAAAGAAATGATACAAACAAAAATCAAATCTGTTGTATGAGATTTTAATCTTTACAAATACATGAACAGACATAAATGCTTAGAGTAGTTTTTCTTCATAGCAGAACTACAACTCATGACTATTCTTTATACAAACAACAAAAAAGTCATTGATGCTATATGTTTTATTTGAGAACAAATATTTTTTTTTCTTTTTTAATAAATTAATTTTAGTTGGAGGATAATTACTTTATGAAATTGTGATAGTTTTGCCATACATCAACATGAATCAGCCACAGGTGCAATATGTACCCCCATCCTGAACCCCTTCCCACCTCCCTCCCCATTGAAACATGCATATTACCATATGTAAAACAGATGATCAGAGAATAAATTATTTTAAGAAGGATTTCTCAGGTGGCGCTAGTGGTAAAGAACCTGCAGGTAAGACATAAGAGATGCAGGTTAGATCCCTGGGTCCGGAAGATCCCATGGAGGAAGGCACAGCAATCCACTCCAGTATTCTTGCCTAGAGAATCCCATGGACAGAGGATCCTGGCAGGCTATAGTCCATAGGGTCACAAACAGTTGGACTTGACTACAGTGACTTAGCATGCATGCAATTTTAAGAAATTCATCTAGCTGTATGAAAAAAGGATTAATTCCCAAATTATCCAGATCCAAGGCTAAGAATAAATCTGAGAAAGTGGGAAAACCATAAAATGAAAAAAAAAATGTTTGAATTATGAGAGATATCACAAGCTTTAACTAAGGTATATAAATCGTATGGAGAAGCTGAAGTCAAAAAAAGGAAAATTTCAGGAAATAAATTGAAAGAGCAAGTTCAACTTCCACAGCCTGATCAAAGCCTGGCAATTTATGATTCTGAGGCCTTTCTTCAGCCCAGGTGAATTACGTTTTTTTATAGCTCACAATTGAAATAACGCTCTCAGGGCTCTCTTAATGTCTCTGTTCCTCAGACTGTAGATGAAGGGGTTCAGCATGGATGTGACCATGGTGTACATCACTGAGGCTGTTGCACTTGAGTGTGGGTTGTGGGGAGCAGCAGAGCTAAGATACACTCCTAAGCATGTACAGTAAAATAAGAAGACGACTGAGAGGTGAGATGCACAGGTGGAGAATGCTTTATACTTCCCCTGAGCTGATGAGATTCTACATATTGAGGAAGCTATCTTGCAGTAAGTGTAAAGGATAGCAGCAAGTGGAACACCACCCAGAAGCCCAGCTGCACAATTCATCACCAGTTCATTAAGAAAGTTGTTAGAACACGCAAGTTGAATCAACTGCTTGAGTTCACAGAAATAGTGAGGGATTTCCACCTCTCTGCAGAAGGACAGTGTCAATACCATTAAGGTTTCTAACAAGGAATGTAGGACACTAATGATACAGCTAACCAAAACCAGAATTCCACAGTGTTGTGGGTTCATGATGACTGTATAGTGAAGGGGGTGGCAGATGGCCACAAAGCGGTCGTAAGCCATCACAGTCAGGAGGAAGTCATCCAACCCTGCAAACAGCATGAAAAAATACATCTGAATCATACAGCCTTCATAGGTTATAATGTGGCTCTGTGTCTGGGTGTTACACAGCATCTTTGGGGTGATGGTGGAGGTGATACAGATGTCTACAAAGGATAGGTTGGAGAGGAGGAAGTACATGGGGGTGTGGAGGTGGGGGTCTGAGCTGACGGCCAGGATGATGAGCAGGTTTCCAAACACAGTGATCAGGTACATGGAGAGGTACCATGGGCTGAAGGTAACTATGAGAAAAGGGGAAAATAACATGACTGATTTTTACACAATCAGATATTACTCACATTGTTGAAGGGCTGCCATTTATAATCACTTATCAAAATATTAATTTCAAAAATTTGTTTATGAATTCAGTCCCCTTGGCGGAATTTCTTATGTAATCTTTTATTAGCAAGCTTGTTCAGCTTTCAGCATTTTCCCTGGCAAGTCAAATATTTCTCATATTGAAGGGTAATTTTTTTTCATTTTTTCAGGCCATTTAAATTGCATGCTGACAATGTTCCAGGTGCTGTCTAGTCAATGAGTATGGGGAGCTTAAAAATAATAAAATAGAAAGCCCAGAGATAAATCCACGCACATATGGACACCTTATCTTCGACAAAGGAGGCAAGAATATACAATGGATTAAAGACAATCTCTTTAACAAGTGGTGCTGGGAAATCTGGTCAACCACTTGTAAAAGAATGAAACTGGACCACTTTCTAACACCATACACAAAAATAAACTCAAAATGGATTAAAGATCTAAACGTAAGACCAGAAACTATAAAACTCCTAGAGGAGAACATAGGCAAAACACTCTCCGACATACATCACAGCAGGATCCTCTATGACCCACCTCCCAGAATATTGGAAATAAAAGCAAAAATAAACAAATGGGACCTAATTAACCTTAAAAGCTTCTGCACATCAAAGGAAACTATTAGCAAGGTGAAAAGACAGCCTTCAGAATGGGAGAAAATAATAGCAAATGAAGCAACGGACAAACAACTAATCTCAAAAATATACAAGCAACTCCTACAGCTCAACTCCAGAAAAATAAACGACCCAATCAAAAAATGGGCCAAAGAACTAAATAGACATTTCTCCAAAGAAGACATACAGATGGCTAACAAACACATGAAAAGATGCTCAACATTACTCATTATCAGAGAAATGCAAATCAAAACCACTATGAGGTACCATTTCACACCAGTCAGAATGGCTGCGATCCAAAAGTCTACAAATAATAAATGCTGGAGAGGGTGTGGAGAAAAGGGAACCCTTTTACACTGTTGGTGGGAATGCAAACTAGTACAGCCACTATGGAGAACAGTGTGGAGATTCCTTAAAAAACTGGAAATAGAACTGCCTTATGATCCAGCAACCCCACTGCTGGGCATACACACTGAGGAAACCAGAAGGGAAAGAGACACGTGTACCCCAATGTTCATCGCAGCACTGTTTATAATAGCCAAGACATGGAAGCAACCTAGATGTCCATCAGCAGATGAATGGATAAGAAAGCTGTGGTACATATACACAATGGAGTATTACTCAGCCATTAAAAGAATACATTTGAATCAGTTCTAATTAGGTGGATGAAACTGGAGCCTATTATACAGAGTGAAGTAAGCCAGAAGGAAAAACATAAATACAGTATACTAACGCATATATATGGAATTTAGAAAGATGGTAACAATAACCCGGTGTACGAGACAGCAAAAGAGACACTGATGTATAGAACAGTCTTATGGACTCTGTGGGAGAGGGAGAGGGTGGGAAGATTTGGGAGAATGGCAATGAAACATGTAAAATATCATGTAGGAAACGAGTTGCCAGTCCAGGATCGATGCATGATGCTGGATGCTGGGGGCTGGTGCACTGGGACGGCCCAGAGGGATGGTATGGGGAGGGAGGAGGGAGGAGGGTTCGGGATGGGGAGCACATGTATACCTGTGGCGGATTCATTTTGATATTTGGCAAAACTAATACAATTATGTAAAGTTTAAAAAAAAAATAAAAAATAAAAAGTATTGAATGTGAAAAAAAAAAAAAAAAATTCTTACTATCCATCTACAGAGAAATATCCAGAGAATTAAAAAAAAAAAAGGTATGTATATCTTCTCAGACCGTGATAGATGCTATGAAGAAAATGAAAGCAGGTATAAGAGAATGAGTAAAGAAGGGGTGCTATTTTTTATGGATGTTCATGCTAAGGCTTGAAAACTTGAAAAACAAGGTGACATTTCCATGAACATATCAGATGAAATGTGTGCCAGGCAGGGAGAACAGCAGTGCAAAGAGAGGTACTTCTTTAAGATGTGCGGTATGGGAAAGGTAATGGGCAGGAGGGAAAGTGAGGAGAGATGATGTCATAGGGTGCTGAGGAGCAAGGTGGCCTCCCTGCTGCTGCTGAAACATCAAATATCAAGGAGTCCCTTATATACATTACGTATTTTTAGAACCTTAGGAAATTGTTGCAAAGTTGGCTTGTAAGTACTAATGAATCCTTTCTGTCAGTTGAGTTTAGAGCCCTGTTATAAGATTCACCTTGGAATATATGTGCTCAGTACTCCTATTTGGAGGACTTCACACACTTCACAGGGCATGAAAACACACACACACAGTAGAATCTTCTTTCCTATGCTGTGTAACTTCCACGTCTTTTTCACCCCTAACTACCCTTATTAAGTTAGATGTTGATATAACTCAAGATGATCATGGCAAATTATCTAGAAATGGCATCCAGAAATTCCAGTTTGTAAATTTTCCAACATTCCAAGATAGCTCTACAGGTAAAGAATCTGCCTGCAATGCAGGGGACACAAAAGACCCAAGTTTGATCCCTGGGTCAGGAAGATCCTTTGGAGAAGGGCATGGCAACCCACTCCAGTATTCTTACCTAGAGAATCCCATGGACAGAGGAGCCTGGTGGGTTACAGTCCATAGGCTTGCAAAGAATTATACACAACTGAAACAACTGAACACAGAACCAATAAACTTGGAGCTCTGTTTTTATATAGCCAGTTTATGTTTTCTATTAAACTTATGTTGAAAATGTATTACATAAACTCATGTTTTTGTTCAGTCGATAAGTCATGTATGATTCTTTCCATGGACTGTAGCACATCAGACTTCCCTGTCCTTCACTATCTCCTAGAGTTTTCTCGCATTCATGTCCATTGAGTCTGTGATGCTATATGCTTGTGTGTGTGTGTATACACACATATATATATGATTTTCATTCTCAAATATATATATATATATATATATATATATATATATATATATATATATACTTCCTCCTTAGTGGTTCAATGGTTAAGAATCTGGCTGTCAATGCAGGGGTCACAGGTTCAATCCCTGGTCCAGGAAGATTCCACATACTGCCAGATAACTAAGCCCATGCATGGTAACTACTGAGCCAGAGTGCCCTAAAGCCCGTGCTCCCCCAAACAGAAACCACCACAATGAGAAGTCTGCACAGTGCATCTAGAAAGCGCCCCCTGCTTGCCCAACTAGAGAAAAGCCCACACATCAATGAAGACACAGCACAGGCAAAAATAAATAAATAAATAAAACTGAAAAATGATGTGTGTATGTATCAAAGGACAGAGACGGAAACTGGACAGAAGAGAAAAGAAAAATCTAATAAACTCAAATGGTCCCTGACAGATTGTGGTAAAGAAAACCTTCTTTGGTTCTGGTGACATTTCATGTGCTTCTATACTCCCTTGAGAATAAAAAAATAAAAAAAAAAAGGCAAAATGGCTGTCTGGGGAGGCCTTAAAAATAGCTGTGAAAAGAAGAGAAGTGAAGAGCAAAGGAGAAAAGGAAAGATATAAGCATCTGAATGCAGAGTTCCAAAGAATAGCAAGAAGAGATAAGAAAGTCTTCCTCAGCGATCAGTGTAAAGAAATAGAGGAAAACAACAGAATGGGAAAGACTAGAGATTTCTTCCAGAAAATTAGAGATACCAAGGGAACATTTCATGCAAAGATGGGCTCAATAAAGGACAGAAATGGTATGGACCTAACAAAAGCAGAAGATATTAAGAAGAGGTGGCAAGAATACACAGAAGAACTGTACAAAAAAGATCTTCACAGCCAAGATAATCACGATGGTGTGATAACTCACCTAGAGCCAGACATCCTGGAATGTGAAGTCAAGTGGGCCTTAGAAAGAATCACTATGAACAAAGCTAGTGGAGGTGATGGAATTCCAGTTGAGGTATTTCAAATCCTGAAAGATGATGTTGTGAAAGTGCTGCTTTCAATATACCAGCAAGTGTGGAAAACTCAGCAGTGGCCACAGGACTGGAAAAGTTCAGTTTTCATTCCAATCCCAAAGAAAGGCAATGCCAAAGAATGCTCAAACTACTGCGGAATTGCACTCATGTCACACGCTAGTAAAGTAATGCTCAAAATTCTCCAAGCTAGGCTTCAGCAGTATGTGAACCATGAACTTCCAGATGTTCAAGCTGGTTTTAGAAAAGGCAGAGGAACCAGAGATCAAAATGCCAACATCCGCTGGATAAATCGAAAAAGCAAGAGAGTTCCAGGAAAGCATCTATTTCTGCTTTATTGACTATGCCAAAGCCTTTGACTGTGTGGATCACAATAAACTGTGGAAAATTCTGAAAGAGATGGGACTAGCAGAACACCTGACCTGCCTCTTGAGAAACCTATATGCACATCAGGAAGCAACAGTTAGAACTGGACATGGAACAACAGACTGGTTCCAAATAGGAAAAGGAGTACGTCAAAGCTGTATATTGTCACCGTGCTTGTTTAACTTCTATGCAGAGTACATCATGAGAAACCCTGGGCTGGAAGAAGCACAAGCTGGAATCAAGATTGCCTGGAGAAATATCAATAACCTCAGATATGCAGATGACACCACCCTTATGGCAGAAAGTGAAGAGGAACTAAAAAGCCTCTTGAAAGTGAAAGAGGAGAGAGAAAAGTTGGCTTAAAGCTCAACATTCAGAAAACGAATATCATGGTATCTGGTCCCATCACTTAATGGCAAATAGATGGGGCAACAGTGGAAACAGTGGCTGAATTTATTTTTCTGGGCTCCAAAATGACTGTAGATGGTGATTGCAGCCATGAAATTAAAAGACGCTTACTCCTTGGAAGGAAATTATGACCAGCCTAGACAGCATATTCAGAAGCAGAGACTTACTTTGCCAACCAAGGTCCATCTAGTCAAGGCTATTGTTTTTCCAGTGGTCATGTATGAATGTGAGAGTTGGACTGTGAAGAAATCTGAGTGCTGAAAAATTAATGCTTTTGAACTGTGGTGTTGGAGAAGACTCTTGAGGGTCCCTTGGACTGCAAGGAGATCCATCCTAAAGGAGATCAGTCCTGGGTGTTCATTGGAAGGACTGATGTAGAAGCTGAAACTCCAATACTTTGGCCACCTGATGCCAAGGGCTGATTCATTTGAAAAGACCCTGATGCTGGGAAAGATTGAGGGCAGCAGGAGAATGGGACAACAGAGGATGAGATGGTTGGATGCCATCTCAATGGACCCACTCAATGGACATGGGTTTGGGTGGACTCCAAGAGTTGGTGATAGAAAGGGAGGCCTGGTATGCTGTGATTCATGGGGTTGCAAAGTCAGACATGACTGAGCAACTGAACTGAATACTCCCTTGATGCACAGGAAAAATGATTAAAAAAAAAAGAATACACTTACCCAAAAGATAAAGTAGTCATGTCTATGCTATAAAACGTTTGCAGATTATACCACTCAAGATAAAAATGAGTAAAGGCAAAAAAACAACGCTTGTAAAAGGATGTATATAAAGTACAATACATAATGTAAAATGAATGTTGGCCACTTTTAATGTGGTATCCTGTGCTTAGTCACTTTAGTCATGTCTGACTCTTTGCAAACCCATGGACTGTAACCCTCTAGGCTCCTCTGTGCATGGGATTCTCCAGACAGTCTTTTGGACTCTGTGGGAGAGAGAGAGGGTGGGATGATTTGGGAGAATGGCATTGAAACATGTATAATATCATATATGAAACAGGTCACCAGTCCAGGTTCGATGCACGATACTGGATGCTTGGGGCTGGTGCACTGGGATGACCCAGAGGGATGGTACAGGGAGGGAGGATGGAGGAGGGTTCAGGATGGGGAATACATGTATACCTGTGGCGGATTCATGTTGATATATGGCAAAACCAATACAATATTGTAAAGTTAAAAAAGAAAAAAAGAAAAGTGAAGAAAAAAAAAAAGAATACTGGAGTGGCTTGCCATTTCCTCCTCCAGGGGATCTTCCTGACCCAGGGATCTAACCCACAATTCATGTCTCCTGCATTGGCAGGCAGGTTCTTTACCACTAGTGCCACCTGGAAAGCCCATCTGTAAGATGAGGCAGCAAAACCTGTTTTTCCTGTGCCTGTTTTATATTTTTTTGTTTAATTGTTTTTATGTGGCCTGATAGCAGACTAGGCAGTCCTCTTTCTCTCTTTTCGTATGTGGCCCCTTCTCTTTGCTATCCTTGGGTTTTCACCATTTTTCTGTTAATTCTTGTATGCACACTTTGGTCCTAGTTTGCCCAACCATCAGTGACCTCCAAGGTCCATACACATAAGATATACACGTCATGATGATTCCAACCTTCTGAGTAACATTCTTCATATTAGTTACCTGAGACATTGTGTTATTCGTACATTTCTTTCATTGTACTCATCTTCTCAATGAACACAGAATCCAAGCAGACAAAGACTTCACCTGTTATGTTCAACTTTGTATTTTAACCATGTGTGAATATATATGTGCTTGTACAAAAATGAATTTTAAAAAAATGAAAAATTGGGGAAAGGAGAATGAAACCAGGTTAAATAGTATGGTTTCAAGACAATTTTAGCAAACAAAATTGAATGGAGCATTCAAAACTAATTGTATAAGAAATATAATAGCAATAACTTATGGGTTTTCCTTATGGTTCAACTGGTAAAGAATCCACCTGCAATGCGGGAGACCTGGATTTGATTACTGAGTTAGGAAGATCCCTTGGAGAAGGGAATGGCTACCCACTCCAGTATTCTGGCATGGAGAATGCCATAGACTGTATGCATAGTCCATAGGTCGCAAAAAGTCAACATGATTGAGTGACTTTTTGACTCATGATATAAAAATGGATTAATTAAGTTGACAAAGACCTAGATATCAAATAACATAAAACATAATCCTCCTAGAATGATCTGGTATATAGCATATTCTCAGTTATTTGATGGATACATTAGGACTTAGGTTTCTATTTATGGACATTTAATATGTGGTAAGGTTGTATTTCATTTTATTTGGAAGAAGTGAATTGTTGATAAAATTAAACACAAGTGTCTATTTATTTTACCAAGTCTGTAGTTTCCTACCCCAAAACATCTTGCAAAAAATTAGAAAGATTATGACCTCAGTGTAAGTGTAACAGAGACTTCATAGATAAACATCTTGCAATATACCTATAAAGTTTTTGCATGCGCAAAATCCTGATAAATAAGTCAAGATACTCAGAAGTAAGATGATAGACATTTTTAACTAGAGAGAATTTTTTTAATTTATGCCCAAAAGCATGTAATTAAAGTCAGTTCAAAAACAGTCTTTTGTAAAAATTATTTGAAATATTGATATTGATAGAAAAATGGACATATAATATGTGGGTACATAATAATAATACCAGGCAAATCAAAATCATGACCAAGCATAAAAATCTTTGCTTGAACTCAGTATATAGTTTAAGAGAACAACAAAAAATATTTTTCATACCATTGTTCTGGGATAAACTTAAAGGCCTTTCAGATTTTGGGGTAAGAATAATTACCCCTAAATGTGCTAGTAGCAGTAAAGAAGCAGTCTCTGATAAACAATCTGAAGATAGCTATTAATAGTTAAACTAAAAATATTCTTTTTCACTTTAAATCAATTTTTATTTCAATAATGAGTAAGATTTTTTCCATTAGGAATTTAAATGCTTTCAGGCTGACAAACATCTTTAACAATTACCATAGTCAAGAATATATCCAAAGTGGACAGTACAAACAAGATGTTAATTTTTGGGAACTACCCTAGCAGTCTGGTAGTTAAGACTTCATGCATAATACAGAAAGAGAAGTTTTAAAATAATCTAAGAATTTATGGCAAAAGAAATGTTAACTTGAGTGAGACTAGGTCAAGTAGAGTAGTTTTAAAACAACTGTATGTAACAAAATGGAATGAAAATCTATGCTATATAAAAATGTGAAATAGTAACAATTTAACAAAATCAACATGGATCATTAATATAAAGTTAAGTTGCCAATGACTTGGAAAAAAAGAATGAAACAGAATGACTTTTTAAATGTAGGGAAAAAGCAGTATTTAAGTTATAATTTCACCTTATATGAATAGTTGTGGATTTCAGTGTACCCTGGTGGCTCAGATAGAAAAGAATCTGCCTGCAATGCAGGAGACCTGGGTTCAGTTCCTGGGTCAGGAAGATCTCCTGGAGAAGGGAATGGCAACCCACCCCAGTATTCTTGCCTGGAGAATTCCATGGACAGAGGAGTCCATGGGGTCACAAAGAGTCTGGCATGACTGAATGACTTCACTTTCAAATTTCACAGAAGGTATAGTGAACATTAGTCAAATGATAAACAAGAATGCCTTCCAAATGATGGTTTGATGTGAAGCAACTTTTAAACATAGGTCTAATCAAAAGGAGCAATTAGGCATTTCCCTGGTGGTCCAGTGGTTAAGAATTAGCACTTCCATTGCAGGGGGCACAAGTTCCATCCCTGGTCAGGGAACAAAGATCCCATATGCCATGTAGGGTGGCCAAAAATAAATAAATAAAGGAGCAATTAGAAATAGCAGAGATGTAAATGCATGTTGGAAAAACTGTAATCAGTGATTTATTAGCACAAAGGATACAGAACTTTCAACTTCATTTTTGTCTAAAACAGTGATCGGCAAGTGGAGAATATTAAACTGACAGCTCAGTTTCTTTCAGAAAAAAAAAATTTTTAATAAAAACAAATATATAGTGATGCATGTACATGGAATCTAGAAAAATGGCACTGAGGAACCTTTTTGTTGGGCAGGAATAGAGACACAGACGTCGGGAAAAGACATATGGACACAGGTAGGGGGGAGAAGGGGGATGAATTTGGAGATTGGGACTGACGCAGGTGCACTGCCATGTGTAAAACAGATAGCTAGTGAGGACCTACTGTGCCGCACAGGGAGCTCAGCTCGGTGCTCCATGATGACCTAGATAGATGGGATGGGGGATGGAAGGGAGGCCCAAGAGGGAGGGGATGTATGTATACATACAGCTGATTCACTTCATAGCACTACAAAAACTAACACAATGTGGTAAAACAACTATACACCAATAAATAAATAAATAGAAGGCAATGGAGAATATACAATATGATTAATTGAGAAATTTGACCACACCAAATTCATATATATTCACAATTCCCCTCAAACACATCTATACATAAATAAAGAACAAAATGACAAACAACCAGTATGAGGGGGTAGTGGTAACCTCCAACTGTTTATTTGAAAGATCATAATTATAAACACAGAGAAGGCAATGGCAACCCACTCCAGTACTCTTGTCTGGAGAATCCCAGGGATGGGGGAGCCTGGTGGGCTGCCATCTATGGGGTTGCACAGAGTCGGACAAGATGAAGCAGCAGCAGCAATTATAAACAAGAATAGAAATTCTCCAGTTCTATTCTACCAAGGAAAGGAGTCACAAAGATAATTTGAGATACAGAAAGTAAATAGTTATCAAATCCACTTACATATTCAAGCATCACAAGTAATGGAATAAATAATTCAAGTTCATTAGCATTCCTCTTTATGCAAATTAATTATTTTCCTTCCTTTGTTTTCCCCATAAAAAATGCTGTGAAATACATGTCTCTTGCAACTGCTGTTGCAAGGATGTGTTTGCAGGCCTTCTTTGGTGTGGACCTTTCTCATCAATAAGGAAATATAGTCAAATATGCCCTATATTGAAAGTTCGAAAAAAATGCCTTCACTTCATTTTATGTCCCTCCAGTTAACACCTTACCTCTTTCTTCCAGTGAATTAGTAACATACTTGGATATACATTCTATTATATTCTGCCTGGAAGCCCTTTATGTCTCTCTTCCCTTTTGTAATTGGGCTTTATTTCCTGTCATTTAATTGTCATCATTGAGCATTGCCTTACTGAGTTCTCTTTTTAGCATCTAAAAAATACTTTGATATTTCAATCAAACAAGCAAACCACCACAATGTTCTTTGGACTCTGGGATAGACTGAATTATTTTTCAAGTGTCCTCAGGCAAATATTCTTGATTTTCATTCTCTATGACCTGTTCCTGCAGTGTCTTTTGGGTTCTTGGACTCACCAGCATGGGAACTCTGAGAGGTAGTTCTCTAGGCAGAAGTCTGAATCCCTTCCTGGATGGTTGATGATGGAGACTGAAGCTCTGTGTGCAGATGAGACAGCAGGAAGGGTTAAACTATCGAAATTTGAGCCAGACTTAGGACTCCGAAAGCAACAACTGTGTCTCATCCACACCCAAGTTGTACAAGCTCAGGGACCACAGCAGAGGAGATATTTACAGCTCTCTCTGTCTGCTCATTATGTACATTTCTCTCATTTTACAATGGCCTGTAAGCACATGAATTCCCTATAGAACTTGGTCTGGACAGAAAGAAATTTTTCCTGCTGATTCTCTGTTCTCAAGAGATCAGGTTATAAGCCAGGAGAATTCAGATCTATTGGGCTTCCCTGATGGCTGAGCGAGTAAAGAATCCACCTGCAATTCAGGAGACATAGGAGATATGGGTTCGATTCCTGGTTCAGGGAGATCCCCTAGAGGAGGGCATTGCGACCCACTCTAGTATACTTGCCTGGGAAATCCTATGGACAGAGCCTGACGGGTTACAGTCTAAAAGGTCACAAAGAGTTGGACATGACTGAGCGGCTAAGCACTTCTTAAGACCTATGCCAATAGGACCTTTTATGATTAACTTTCTAAAGAGTTTTTTCAGACCCTTCTTTAAGTCTTTATTTCTCAGACTATAGATGAAGGGGTTCAGCATGGGTGTGACCACAGTGTACATCACCGAGGCTGTTGCACTTGAGTGGAAGCTGTGGGTACCAGCAGAGCTGAGGTACACTCCTAAACCTGTACAATAAAATAAGGAGACAACTGAGAGGTGAGACGCACAGGTGGAAAATGCTTTATACTTCCCCTGAGATGATGAGATTCTGCCTATGGAAGAAACTATCCTAGAGTAAGAGTGAAGAATACACGTGAAGGAACCCCCAGCCAGGAACACAGCTCCAGAATACATCACCACATTATTGAGAAAGGTGTCAGAACTGGCAAGTTGGATCATCTGATTGAGTTCACAGAAAAAGTGGGGGATTTCTAAGAAGGTACAGAATGACAGTCTCAACAAACTTAAGCTTTCTAACAAGGAATGCAGGACACTGATGACCCAGGACACCAGCACCAACAGTTCACAGACCTGGGGGTTCATGATGACCGTGTAGTGCAGGGGGTGGCAGATGGCCATGAAGCGATCATAGGCCATCACTGTTAGAAGCAAGATGTCCAGTCCTGCAAAGAGTGTGAAAAAATACATCTGGGTGATGCAGCCTTCATAGGTTATGACTTTTCTCTGTGTCTGGATATTCCACAGCATCTTTGGGATGGTGGTTGAGGTGAAGCAGATGTCTACAAAGGACAGGTTGGAGAGGAAGAAGTACATGGGGGTGTGCAGGTGGGAGTCTGAGCTGACGGCCAGGATGATGAGCAAGTTTCCAAATACAGTGATCAGGTACATGGAGAGGAAAAGACCAAATATGAAGTGTTGCAATTTTAATTCCTCTGAGACTCCCAGAAGAAGAAATTGTGAAACTCCTGTTAGGTTTCTTATTGCCATGTGTTGATGGTGACTATAGAAAAATAGGGAAATAGCATGATTTATTTTCACACAAAAGCATCATTACTCATGTGGTAGAAATGCTACCATTTATATTTTGCCATCAATAATTGCTTTCAGCATTTTGTTCATGGATTTTGTGCACTTGAAGGAATCTCCTGTGTCATCTCTAGTTAGCAAAGTTGTCTCATGGTCAGTTTCCCCCAACATGTTATGTATTTTACATAACATGTATTTACTACAATTTTAATGAGAAATTCTTTCATACACTTGAGGAATATAAATTGAATTGTGACAATATTCGAGATACTATCTATGCAGGGAGTTAGGGTGTTGGAAAACAAAAGCTCATAAAATCTGGTTGTGCAGAGAGAATATAAACAAATAAAAAGTTACATAGAAATTTAAATGTATATATAACATGTCTTATGCTTATGGGTCTCTTAAAAAGAGACTCATAAAATAAAAAGAAAAGAAAGCTGGCATAAAAGCAAGGGTGAAAAGGAAATACTATTTTAGGCCTGTTTAGACAAGAACTGCAAACAAGATGTTATTTGAACAGACTTCAAAGAAGGGTGACTGTCATGAACAGACTTGGGGGAGGGTGTCCTTACAAGGGAGCAACTAGTGCACAGGCCCTGAGGAGAATGCTTGCTTAAGATGACCAAGTTGATAAAAGGAAGCCAATCTGGTGAGAGAAAATGAGCAGGAGGATTAGTGAGGAGAGATATTGTCAGAGAAGGTTGAAAAATTATGTAGCCTCCGTGTTACTGCTGAACCTTCAAATCATGAAGCCCACATGTGTCTTTAGTGCTTTCAGTCAGTTCAGTTCAGTCACTCAGTCATGTCCGACTCTTTGCGACCCGATGAATCGCAGCACACCAGGCCTCCCTGTCCATCACCAATTCCCGGAGTTCACTGAGACTCACGTCCATCGAGTCAGTGATGCCATCCAGCCATCTCATCCTCTGCCGTCCCCTTCTCCTCCTGCCCCCAATCCCTCCCAGCATCAGAGTCTTTTCCAATGAGTCAACTCTTCGCATGAGGTGGCCAAAGTACTGGAGTTTCAGCTTTAGCATCACTCCTTCCAAAGAAATCCCAGGGCTGATCTCCTTCAGAATGGACTGGTTGGATCTCCTTGCAGTCCAAAGGACTCTCAAGAGTCTTCTCCAACACCACAGTTCAAAAGCATCAATTCTTTGGAGTTCAGCTTTCTTCACAATCCAACTCTCACACCCATACATGACCACTGGAAAAACCATAGCCTTGACTAGACGGACCTTTGTTGGCAAAGTAATGTCTCTGCTTTTCAATATGCTATCTAGGTTGGTCATAAATTTTCTTCAGTGCTTTAGGAAACTCCATATTTTAAAAAGCCTATATGACTTATCTCACTTATCATAATGGCTTCAAGTTCCAACCATGTTGTTGCTAATGGCAAGATTTCATTCTTTTCCTAGGAACTGGTATATAGTTGATCTAAACTCTTTATTAGTTTCAGGTGTACAACATAGTGATTTGATATGTTTATAGATTATACTCCATTTAAAAGTATTACAAAATATTGGTTATACTCTGCCTATTACAGATTTATATCTTGTTTTGTTTTATTTCTTTATTATTTTTTTAAATTATTTATTTATTTATTTTGGCTGTCCTGGGTCTTCATTGCCATGCAGGCTTTTATGATAAGTGAAATAAGTCAGACAGAGACAAACACACACTTGTGACATCTTGCTTATATGTGGAATCAAAAAAACAAAACAAAACAAAACAAAGCCGAAAGCCAAAAGCCAAGCTCATAGACAGAGAGAACAGATTGTGGCTGCCAGAGGCAGGAGCAGGGAGTGGGAGAGGGTAAACTAGATGAAAGGGGTCAAATGTACACACTTCCAGTTATAAGATAAATAAGTCATGGGGCTATAATACACAGTATTGTGACAATAGTTAATAATACTGCATTGCATATTTGAAAGTACACTTGGTGATTTGTACTAAATAGACTCATTTTGAAAACCATTTCACAATATATATAAATATTGAATCATTATGCATAAACCTGAAACTAATATAATATAACATGTGTTGATTACATCTCAATAAAAGATACCTTTAAAAAATGCCTATAGGAAACAAAATTTAAGGAAAATCTAGAAATGACTTCTCAAAGAAATGATATACAAAATTACAATTTAATGATATCAAGTGTGTTACTAATTCAATTTTAGATTTGGAAATGAAAGAATATGACAGAAAGTCTTTTTTAATGTGGGGAGGAAGCAGTACCTAAGTTATAATTTCCTCTTCCATGGGGACATATGGACTCAAATTCAGGTATGGAATACAAAGTTGTCTTTGGTTAAATGCAAAGGAGAATGCCTTCCAAATGGTAGTGGCTGAATATCTGCAACTCTCATAGATAGATCTGATCAAAATAGAATAATTTAAACAATAACGGATAAGAGATAGGAAAGGTAGTTGGAAATGCATTAAAATCATGATTTATTAGCACCTAATATACAGAAGAACATTTTCATTTCTATTTAAAGCAAGGGTTTTCCAAGTAAAGAATATTTAAATGACAACTCTATTCCTTCAGTTAAACTTTTTTTTTAAAGCAATAGAGATGAATTACAAAAAGTGAAAAGCAATAAGATGAATTGACACTGATTTTACCACACAAAATTTATAAATTCTCACATGTTATATATACATTGTTTTGTATATACAGAAAATAAGTAAAAGGCAAGCATCAAGCTTGATGAAAAAATTTAATTGTTTGAAAGAATAAAATATAAAACAGTAATAAAACATGCTGGATTCACCTAGAGGGATGGGGTGGGGAGGGAGGTGTGAGGGGTGTCAGCTGGGGAGACACATGTATACCTATGGCCAATGCATATTAATGCATTGCAAAAGCCATCACAGTATTATAAAGTAACTATCCTCCAATTAAAATAAGTAAATAAATTTTTAAAAAAATAAATTAAAAAAGGAAAGGTCCTGATTAGTCATGTCTCTATATTTTCAACAGAGAAAGTGATTGGTTAGCTAATCTACAAATGTATTCACTCTTACAGGAAATAACTACAGATGAAGCTCATTACTACACCATTTTTCACATGATAATGTGTTTTATTTTCTACATTGAGAGGAGAAATGCTGTGAAATATATATCTCATGAACTGCTGTTTCAAGAAAATATGTGGAGGCATTCCTTAATCTGGATACTTCTCATCATAGTCAAATATGCTCCATATTAAAAAAAATGCAAAAATCCTTGCATCACTGTACATCCTTCCACAGCTAATACCCTTTGTCTCTACTCCAGTTAATTGCAAACTCCTTAAACTTAGATTCTACTTTTACTGGAAGGACTTTATACCTCCTATTCCCTCTTCTCATTGGGCTTTCATGTTCATCTTTTAATGGTCAACCTTGACCTTGAATTGTTAGTTCAATTTTCACTTCTATTTTTGGAATAAAAAATTAATATATTATTAATCAAGCACACAAACAACCTCAGTGATCTTGCCTCTGGGTTAGCCTGGACTGGCTCTCAGGTGAACTCGGGTGAATGTTCTTGATTGTTATTCCCTTTGACACTCTGCAGTATTTATCTGGTTCTTGACTCACCTGGGCGAGTCTCTGAGAGGAAGGTCTCAACAGAGATGTCCAAATTCCTCTTGAGTGGTTGATGATGGAAATAGGAGCTCTGTTCCCAGACAAGACAGTGAGATGCAGTCAAGCATCAGTCCCCTAAGTCAGTTATGTCTCCAAAAACAACAACTGAGTCCTGTCCAGACCAAGGATGCACAGGCTGAGGGATGCAGCAGAGGAGATATTTACAGCTCCCTGGGTCTACTCATTACCATGTTTCTCTCTTGTTTCCACCACCTCTAATAACTGATTTCCCTGAGGGACACTGGTCTGGACAGATAAAAAAATTTTCCTGCTCATTTTCTATGTTTAGGAGACAATGTTACAAATCAGATGCATTCAACATTTATTACTCTTTACATGAACTGTCGTATCTACCCAGAGGAATAAACCTTAAGTTTCCCAACAACTTATCCCAACCATGAATCCATCTTTATCTAGAATCCAAGATTGGTATTCTGTCTTGATTAGGGCCCTAATCAAGCACCAACTGTAGTGGGTCACAGCCCCTAAAATCCTATCATCATCTTTAAGAAGTGAGTTAACAGTGTCACTTTAATATAAAACCTTGGACAGGACACTGCTTGGATTTATGACAATACTGCCAAAACAGTTACACATTTCATACTTCCAGCACAAGACTGGTTATTTTGTTCCTCATTAGAAAGTGTTTGTTAGTTGTAAGAGGTGTATTTAGATCTTAGCATCTCCTAGAGATTGTATGATTTATTTTTGGAAAACTTCATTCTGTGAGGTAGTACTATTATGAACTCGGTTTTCCATTGTAGAAATGGGGTTCATAGGGGTTAGTGATCTCCCAGTTATAATCTGAGTAGAAGTAGTGACAGATTCTATTTACTTGGGCTCCAAAATCACTGTGGATGGTGACTGAGGCCATGAAATTAAAAGATGCTTGCTCCTTGGAAGAAAAGCTGTGACAAATTGAGACAAGCATTTTATTTATTTTTTTAATTTATTATTATTATTTTTTTTTTACTTTACAATATTGTATTTGTTTTGCCATACATCAACATGCATCTGCCACAGGTGTACACGTGTTCCCCATCCTGAACCCCCCTCCCACTTCCCTCCCCAGACAAGCATTTTAAAAAGCACACACATCACTTGGTTGACAAAGGTCCATGTTGTCAAAGCTATGGGTTTTCCAGTAGTCATGTAATGATGTGAGAGTTGAACCATAAAGAAAGCATTATGCTTTCAGATTGTGGTGCCGTAGAAGACTCCTGAGAGTTCTTTGGACAACGAGAAGAACAAAGCAGTCAATCTTACAGGAAATCAATCCTGAATATTCACTGGAAGGACTGTTGCTGAAGCTGAAGCTTCAATACCTTGGCCACCTGATATGAAGAGCTGATTCACTGGGAAAAACCCTGATGCTGGGAAAGATTGAAAGCAAAAGGAGAAGGAAGTTGTAGAGGATGAAATGTTTAGGTAGCACCACCAGCTCAATAGACATGAATCTGAGCAAATTCTGGGATGTAGTGGAGAACAGAGAAACCTGGTGTGCTATATAGTCCATGTCATCACAAAGTCATACACGACTTAGCAAATGAAAACAACAACATCATGATGAAAGCTAACTTGATTTATTGTGGTGATTAGTTTGTGATATACACAAATGATCAAGCCATTATGTTGTACACTGGAAACTAACATAAGGTAATATCAGTTATGTTTCATTTAAAACAACAACATAAGGGCTGGTTTAGTCAAAACATTTGTTCAGATCAAAATCACAAACATTATGGGCCTGGGCAACGCCCCCCAGGCATTCTTAGGCAACAGCATCATATCAGTAGATAGATACTGAAATTGGGTTCATGAGAGAGTTCACATTACCAGGAAGAGCAGTTAAAATAATAATGTAAAGCAGAGTGACAATACCAAAGTGAAACTGTGGTTTCATCTTTCCCCCTACAAAGGCATTGCATAAATGATCTTAGATGCCAAGTATAGTTTTATTCATATCAGTATAACAACTCATGATAGCTCTTTCATGGAAACTAAGGACAATTGTGTGGGACAGTATAAGTCTTTTGAGAAGAAAATATTTTTTAAAAATCTAAGTCTCTCCATGAAATATATGTTAATTTACAAATATATCTGATACAAAGTACAGAAAACTTTGGGAATATATGAAAATGGCCCCAAAGAAAAGCTGTCTGTATCCAGACAGAGCAGAAAGATTAATAAATTGAATTGTTGAAATTGTATACAAAGGTTGAATTCAAAGAAATAGAAATCCCAGGAAATAATTGGAAACAAATTATATTCCACAGTGCTCAAAGAATCACAATTTTGTGTTCTGAAGTTTTGAGTCATGCAATCAAGGACACTTCTTCACCTCCAGAATGATTGGTCCTTTTATACCTGCCATCCCATATAATCTCTTCAGAGCTCCCATTAATGTCTTCATTCCTCAGACTGTAGATGAAGGGATTCAGCATGGATGTGACCACAGTGTATGTCACTGAGGCTATTGCACTTGAGGGTGAGCTGTATAGCAGCAGAGCTAAGATACACTCCTAGGACAGAAGAATAAAGCAAGAAGACAACTGAGAGGTGAGAAGCACCGGTGGAAAATGTTTTATTCTTCCCCTGAGCTGATGAGATTCTACATATAGAAGAAACTATCTGATGCTGGATGCTTGGGGCTGGTGCACTGGGACGACCCAGAGGGATGGTGTGGGGAGGGAGGAGGGAGGAGGGCTCAGGATGGGGAACACATGTATACTAATTAAATAATTTTCTATTAAAGAAAAAAAGAAAAAAAAATACAAGAAAAAACTAAAAAAAAAAAAAAAAAAAAAAAAGAGTAAAGGATACCAGCAAGGGGTCCACAGCCAGCACCCAGTTGAAAAATAAAACACAGCATCTTTAAGAAAAGCGTCAGAACAGACAAGTTTGAACATCTGATTGAGATCACAGAAAAAGTGGGGTATTTCCATGTCTGTACAGAGGACAATCACAACATCATTAAGCTTTATGACAAGGAATTTAGGACACTCGAGATCCAGGACACCAGCATCAGCAGTCCCCAGAGCTGGGGACTCGGGATGATATTGTAGCGCAGGGGGTGACAGATGGTGAAGAAGTGGACATAGGCCATCAAAGCCAGTAGAAATTTGTCCAAAGAGTATGGAAAAATACATCTGGGTGATGTAGCCTTCATAGGTGATACCTTTGCTCTGGGTCTGGATATTCCACAGCATCTTTGGAATGGTGGTGGAGGTGAAACATATGTCTACAAAGGACAGGTTGGAGAGGAAGAAGCACATGAGTATGTGGAGGTTAGAGTCTGAGCTGACAGCCAGAATGATAAGCAGGTTTCCAAGCACAGTGATCAGGTACATGGAGAGGAAAAGCCCAAATATGACGGGCTGCAGTTCTGGTTCCTTTGATAACCCCAGAAGGAGAAATCCTGAAAATTGAGTATCATTGCCTGGTTTCATGTGTGGTGGTAAAGACTAAAATTTTAAAATACTATGATTAATTTTTATATAAATGGACATCAGTAAAATGTTGAAAATGCTGTAATTACAGTTGTATGTCAAGCAAAAGTAAACATAAGAGAGAGTGGGTGGTTTTGTTATTTTCATTGGAAGTTCAGGAAGACTGAAAAACTAGGGTATATTTGTATATAAACCTTAAGGAAAAAAAGTTGGCAAACAAAGAGTTATCTGGGGAAGTGTGTGCCCTGCAGGGAAAAGAGTCAGTGCAAAGGATCTGAAGAAGATTCTCATTTCAGACATTCCAGGCTCAATATATTTCCAGTGTGGTGAGCAAAGAGCACAGGGAGAGTGATGACAGATAGTGTCAGAGAGTGGACTCCTTACCACAACTGGAACTTCAGGGCACAAGGAGTCCTTTTGTCAAATTCTTTTCTTTGCTCAACATTAATTTTGATTTCAAGGCAAGGATCCTAGTCACAGGGCTTCTCCTTATCTTCATATGTTGGTTAACATTCTGGTTTCTGTCTTTTACCAGTCACTTTACTGTATATGGGTTCAAGTAGTCAACACTCAGAACTGTGCATCAGCCACAACACACACACAACACAGAGTATATTTTGTCCTGTTAGGGGCACAATACACCCAGGCTCTTCTCATCCCTGAAAGAAAGTGAAAGTGTTAGACACTCAGCTGTGTCCAACTCTTTGTGACCCCATGGGCTGTAACCCACCAGGCTCCTCTGTCCATGGGATTCTCCAGGAAGAATACTGGTATGTGCTGCCACTGCCTTCTCCAGTGGATCTTCCCAACCCAGGGATCAAACCCAGGTCTCCTGCATTGCAGGCAAAGTCTTTACTGTCTAAGCCACCAAGGTAGCACCTTCTCATTCCTAACCACCAAACTTAAGAAGAAAAGAAAAAAAAAAAAAAAAAACACTCTAGAAATAAAGCTGTCGATCAAATTATCTTTATCCTAAAGAGTAAAGAAATAACATTCACAGTCCAGTTGGTGAGCCTGCCTGGGACATGTGAACTTGGTGCTTCATTAAAGTGTGACCATTTTCTGTCTTATATTTAAATAAGTATAAAAACCTCAGCTATTTGTAAGGCCTCCTCAGACAACCATTTTGTCTTTTTGCATTTCTTTTTCTTGGGGATGGTTTTGATCACTGCCTCCTGTATAATGTTATGCACCTCAGTCCATAGTTCTTTGGGCACTCTGTCTATCAGATTTAATTCCTTGAGTCTTTGTCACATTCACCACTTTATAATTGTAAGGGACTTGATTTAGGTCTTACCTGAATGGCCTGGTAGGTTTCCCTACTTTCTTCCAGTTGTCTGAATTTGTCAATAAGGAGTTCATGATCTAAGACACAGTCAGCTCCCAAAGTTGTTTTGCTGATTATATAGAGCTTCTTCATCTTCAGTTGCAAAGAATGTAATCAATCTGATTTCAGTATTGACCATCTGGTGATGTCCATGTGTAGAGTAATCTCTTGTGTTGTTGGAAGAGGGTGTTGCTGTGACCAGTGAATTCTCTTGGCAAAACTCGGTTATCCTTTGCTCTGCTTCATTTTGTACTCCAGGGTCAAACTTATCTGTTAATCCAGGTATCTCTTGATTATCTACTTTTGCATTCCAGTTCCCTATGATGAGAAGGACATCTTTTTTTGATGTTATTTCTAGAAAGTCTTGAGTGTCTTCATAGAATCATTCAACTTCAGTTTCTTCGGCATTAGTGGGTGGGGCTTAGACTTGGGTTACTCTGATACTGAATGGTTTGCCTTGAAAATGAACAGAGATCATTGTGCTGTTTTGAGATTGTACCCAAATACTGCATTTCAGACTCTTTGTTCACTATAAGGGCTACTCCATTGCTTTGAAAGGATTCTTGCCCACTGTCCGTTCAGTCGCTCAGTTGTGTACTATTCTTTGGGACCACATGGACTGCAGTATGCCAAGCTTCCCTGTCCATCACCAACTCCCAGAGCTTACTCAAACTCATGTCCATTGAGTGAGTGATGCCATCCAACCATCTCATCCTCTGTCGTCCCCTTTTCCTCTTGCCTTCAATCTTTCCCACCATCAGGGTCTTTTCCAATAGTCAGTTCTTCTCATCAGGCAGCCAAAGAATTGGAGTTTCAGCTTCAGCATCAGTCCTTCCAATGATTATTCTGGATTGATTTCCTTTAGGATGGACTGGTTGAATCTCATTGCAGTCCAAGGACTCTCAAGAGTCTTCTCTAACACCATAGTTCAAAAGTATCAATTCTTCAGAGCCCAGCTTTCTGTGTAGTCCAACTCACAACCATACATGACTACTGGAAAAACCATAGCTTTGACTAGATGGACCTTTGTCGGCAAAGTAATGTCTCTGCTTTTTAATATTCTGCCTAGGATTGTCATAATTTTCTTCCAAGGAGCAAGTATCTTTTAATTTCATGGATGCAGTCACCATCTTCAGTGATTTTGGAGCCCCTCAAAATAAAGTTTCTCACTGATTCCATTGTTTCCCCATCTGTTTGCCACAGTAGTAGATATAATGGTCATCTGAATTAAATTCACCCATTCCCATTCATATTAGTTCACTGATCCCTAAAATGTTGATGTTCACTCTTGTCATCTCCTGTTTAATCACTTCCAATTTACTTTGATTCATGGACCTAACATTACAGGTTCCTATGCAATATTGCACTAGGAATAAGTGTGGGTGGCTGTGATGGCACATAAGCATGGCTGAGAGGAGCTACCCCACATCAGAGGTCAGGGGAGGCAGCCGAGAGGAGCTACCCCGTGTCCGAGGTCAGGGGCAGCGGCCAAGAGGAGCTACCCCGTGTCCAAGGTAAAAGGCAGAAGCCGGGAGGACCCCATGCCTGAGGGGCAGTGTCCAAGAGGAGCTACCCCACGCCCAAGGTGAGGGGCGGTGGCTGAGAGGAGCAACCCCATGTCCACGAGCGGTGGCTCCATGGGCTCAGGAGGGCCTAGAGGAGCTACTCCACGTTCAAGGTCAGGAGGGGCGGAGGTGAGGAGATACCCCTCGTTCAAGGTAAGGAGCAGCAGCTGCACTTTGCTGGAACAGCCAAGAAGAGATACCCCACGTCCAAGGTAAGAGAAACCGAAATAAGATGGTAGGTGTTGCAAGAGGACATCGTTACAGACACAATGAAACCGTAATCACAGAAAACTAGTCAATCTAATCACACTAGGACCACAGCCTTGTCGAACTCAATGAAACTAAGGGATGCCATGTGGGGCCACCTAAGACGGGTGGGTCATGGTCGAGAGGTCTGACAGAATGTGGTCCACTGGAGAAGGGAATGGCAAACCATTTCAGTATTCTTGCCTTGAGAGCCCCATGAACAGTATGAAAAGGCAAAATGATATACTGAAAGAGGAACTCCCTAGGTGAGTAGGTGCCCAATATGATACTGGAGATCAGTGGAGAAATAACTCCAGAAAGAATGAAGGGATGGAGCCAAAGCAAAAACAATACCCAGCTGTGGATGTGACTGGTGATAGAAGCAAGGTCTGATGCTGTAAAGAGCAATATTGCATAGGAACCTGGAATGTTAGGTCCATGAATCAAGGCAAATTGGAAGGGGTCAAACAGGAGATGGCAAGAGTGAACGTCAACATTCTAGGAATCAGTGAACTAAAATAGACTGGAATGGGTGAATTAAACTCAGATGACCATTATATCTACTACTGCAGGCAGGAATCTCTCAGAAGAAATGGAGTAGCCATCATGGTTAACAAAAGAGTCCAAAATGCAGTACTTGGATGCAATCTCAAAAATGACAGAATGATCTCTGTTCTTTCCAAGGCAAACCATTCAATATGACAGTAATCCAAGGCTATGCCCCAACCAGTAACGCTGAAGAAGCTGAAGTTGAACTGTTCTATGAAGACCTACAAGACCTTTTAGAAATAACACCCCAAAAAGATGTCTTCATTATAGGGGACTGGAATGCAAAAGTAGGAAGTCAAGAAACACCTGGAGTAACAGGCAAATTTGGCCCTGGAATATGGAATGAAGCAGGGCAAAGGCTAATACAGTTTTGCCAAGAGAACACACTGGTCATAGCAAACACCCTCTTCCAACAACACAAGAGAAGAAGATGTCCATCTACACATGGATATCACCAGATGGTCAATACCGAAATCAGACTGATTGTACTCTTTGCAACCAAAGATGGAGAAGCTCTATACAGTCAGTGAAAACAAGACCGGGAGCTGACTGTGGCTCAGATCATGAGCTCCTTATTGCCAAATTCAGACTTAAATTGAAGAAAGTAGGGAAAACCATTAGACCTTTCAGGTATGATCTAAATCAAATTCCTTATGATTATACAGTGGAAGTGAGAAATAGATTTAAGGGACTAGATCTGATAGATACAGTGCTGATGAAATATGGATGGAGGTTCAAGACATTGACCAGGAGACAGGGATCAAGACCGTCCCCATGGAAAAGAAATGCAACAAAGCAAAATGGCTGTCTGGGGAGGCTTTAAAAATAGCTGTGAAAAGAAGAAAAGCGAAAAGCAAAGAAGAAAAGGAAAGATATAAGCATCTGAATGCAGAGTTCCAAAGAATAGCAAGAAGAGATAAGAAAGCCTTCTTCAGTGATCAATGCAAACAAATAGAGGAAAACAACAGAATGGGAAAGACTAGAGATCTCTTCCAGAAAATTAGAGATACCAAGGGAACATTTCTTGCAAAGATGGGCTCAATAAAGGACAGAAATGGTATGGACCTAACAGAAGCAGAAGATATTAAGAAGAGGTGGCAAGAATACACAGAAGAACTGTACAAAAAAGATCTTCATGACACAGATAATCATGATGGTGTGATCACTCATCTAGAGCCAGACATCCTGGAATATGAAGTCCAGTGAGCCTTAGAAAGCATCACTACGAACAAAGCTAGTGGAGGTGATGGAATTCCAGTTGAGCTATTTCAAATCCTGAAAGATGATGTTGTGAAAGTGCTGCATTCAATATACCAGCAAGTGTGGAAAACTCAGCAGTGGCCACAGGACTGGAAAAGATCAGTTTTCATTCCAATCCCAAATAAAGGCAATGCCAAAGAATGCTCAAACTACTGCACAATTGAACTCATCTCACACGCTAGTAAAGTAATGCTCAAAATTCTCCAAGCCAGGCTTCAGCAATACGTGACTCATGAACTTCCTGATGTTCAAGCTGGTTTTAGAAAAGGCAGAGGAACCAGAGATCAAATTGCCAACATCTGCTGGATCATCGAAAAAGCAAGAGAGTTCTAGAAAAACATTGACTATGCCAAAGCCTTTGACTGTGTGAATCACAATAAACAGTGGAAAATTCTAAAAGAGATGGGACTAGCAGACCACCTGACCTGCCTCTTGTGAAACCTATATGCAGGTCAGAAAGCAACAGTTAGAACTGGACATGGAATAAGAGACTGGTTCCAAATAGGAAAAGGAGTACTTCAAGGCTGTATATTGTCACCCTGCTGATTTAACTTATATGCAGAGTGCATCATGAGAAACGCTGGGCTGGAAAAAGCACAAGCTGGAATCAAGATTGCCGGGAGAAAGATCAATAACCTCAGATATGCAGATGACACCACCCGTATGGCAGAAAGTGAAGAACTAAAGAGCCTCTTGATGAAAGTGAAAGAGGAGAGTGAAAAGGTTGGCTTAAAGCTCTACATTCAGAAAACTAAGATGGTGGCATCTGGTGCCATCACTTCATGGGAAATAGATGGGGAAACAGTGGAAACTGTCAGACTTTATTTTCGGGGTCTCCAAAATCACTGCAGATGGTGACTACAGCCATGAAATTAAAAGATGCTTCTCCTTGGAAGGAAAGTTATGACCAACCTAGATAGCATATTCAAAAGCAAAGACATTACTTTGCCAACAAAGGTTCATCTAGTCAAGGCTATGGTTTTTCCAGTGGTCATGTATGGATGTGAAAGTTGGACTGTGACGAAAGCTGAGTGCTGACGAATTGATCCTTTTTTAAAATTAATTAATTAATTAGTTAATTTTTTATTATTGTTATTTTTTACTTTACAATATTGTATTGGTTTGAACTGTGGTGTTGGAGAAGACTCTTGAGACTCCATTGGACTGCAAGGAGATCCAACAAGTCCATTCTGAAGGAGATCAGCCCTGGGTGTTCTTTGGAAGGAATGATGCTAAAGCTGAAACTCCAGTACCTTAGCCACCTCATGCGAAGAGTTGACTCTTTGGAAAAGATTCTGATGCTTGGAGGGATTGGGGGCAGGATGAAAAGGAGATGATAGAGGATGAGATGGCTGGATGGCATCACGGACTCGATGGACGTGAGTCTGAGTGAACTCCAGGAGATGGTGATGGACACGGAGACCTGGCGTGCTGCGATTCACGGGGTCACAAAGAGTAAGACAGGACTGAGCGTCTGAACTGAACTGATGCAATATTTTTCTTTATAGCATCAGACTTTACTTTCACCACCAAACACATATGCAACTGGGTGCTGTTTCCACTTTGGCTCAGCTTCTTCATTCCTTCTGGAGCTATTTCTCCCTTCTTCTCCAGTAGCATATTGGGCACCTACCAACCTTGGGAGTTTATCTTTCACTGTCATATCTTTTTGCCTTTTCCCAGAGAAGCAAAAGGCAAGGAAAAATGGAAAGATACACCCATTTGAATGCAAGTTCAACAAGGAGAGACAAAAAAGTCTTCCTAAATGAACAATGCAAAGAAATAGAGGAAAACAACAGAATGGGAAAGACTAGAAATCTCTTAAAAAATAATTAGAGATTACAAGGGAACATTTCATGCAAAGATGGGTACAAAAAAAGAAAGAAATGCTATGGACGTAACAAAAGCAGAAAATATTAAGAAGAGGTGGCAAGAATACACATAAAGACTATACAAAAAAGATCTTAATGATCTGGATAACCACAGTGGTGTTACCACTAACCTAGAGACAGACATCTTGGAGTGTGAAGTCAAGTGAATCTTAGGAAGCATCCCTGTAAACAAAGCTAGTGGAGGTGATGGGATTCCAGCTGAGCTATTTCAAATCCTAAAAGATGATGCTGCAATAGTGCTGCACTCAATATGCCAGCAAAATTTGAAAACTCTGCAGTGGCCACAGGACTGGAAAAGGTCAGTTTTCATTTCAATACCAAAGAAAGGCAATGCCAAAGAATGTTCAAACTGCCACACATTTGTTCTCATTTCACATGCCAGGACAATAATGCTCAAAATCCTCCAAGGTATGCTTTAACAGTGCATGAACTGAAAACTTCCAGATGCACAAGCTGGATTTGGAAAAAGTAGAGGAACTAGACGTCAAATTGCCAACATCCGTTGGATCATAGAGAAAGCAAGAGAGTTCCAGAAAAACATCTACTTCTGCTCTGTTGACTACACTAAAGCCTTTGACTGTGTGAATGGCAACAAACTGTGGAAAACTCTTAAAAATACGGGAACACCAGACCACTTTACTAGCCTCCTGAGAAACCATTATGCATGTCAAGAAGCAACAGAACAACGGGTTGGTTCCAAATTGGGGAAGGAGCACATCAAGGCTGTATATTGTCTTATTTAACTTATTTAACTTATATGCAATAGAGATATATATGTCATAATTATACATGCCATAATTAAATATATATGCCATAATTGTAGACAGCACAGAATTTTTTTTAGCCAAAAAAGAATAACACAGGGAGCTCAACTTCATGCTCTGTGACAACCTAGAGGAGTAGTATGGTGTGGGAGGGAGGCTCAAGAAGGATACTCCAGTATTCTTGCCTGGAAAATCCCATGGACAGAGAAGCCCGACAGGCTACAGTTCATGGGATTGCAAAAGAGGCAAACACGATTTAGCGACTAAACAACAATAGCAGCAACACGTGGTAGATATTGGGGACACAGGCTGAATAATTGTATGACACCAAAAGACCAGTTCTAAAACTCAGTAGCATGAATAAAGTCGATATTATCAGGAAGGACAGTTAAACTGGTGATACAGAAAAATTACAGAGCCAAAATAAAAACATTGGTTTCGGACTCTACTCTGCAGTTGAATTCTATAAGTTACTTTAGCTGCCAAAGGCGTTTTTTCCTCATGAGTAAAGATGATTTTTTAAAAAAAATACTTGAGAAGATGGATGTTTCTTAAGACAAAGGCCTTAATAAATCCAATTTTTCCTACCAAAGAAATGGAAGTTTCCAAATATTTCTTACCCATGTTTGGTAAAAATTTAGGGAAAGTAGAAAAATAGAAAAAATGGAAAATTGTCCATGCATCACCTATTAAGAAAGCTTAATCAAGTTACTTATATCAAAGAGTGCAAAAAACCAGGCAATACATAAAAGGAACAAGTGCTCTTTCCACAATCTGATCAAGAATCACAATTTCTGACTCTAATGCTTTGAGCACTGCAATTATCAGCACTTCCTCAACCCCAGGACAAATGGCCCTTTCATAGCTGCCACTCCAAAGAATCTTCTCAGAGCCCTCTTTATGTCTTTATTTCTCAGACTGTAGATGAAAGGGTTCAGCATGGGGGTGACCACAATGTACATCACCGAGGCTATTGCACTTGAGTGTGAGCTGTGGGTTGCAGTAGAGCTAAGATACAATCCTAAACCCGTACAATAAAATAAGGAAACAACAGAGAGGTGAGATGCACAGGTGGAAAATGCTTTATACTTCCCCTCAGCTGATGAGATTCTACATATAGAGGAAACTATCCTAGAGTATGAGTAACATATACCAGCCAGAGGGACAGCACCAAAGAGCCCAATTGCAAAATATATCACAACATTATTAAGAACGATGTCAGAACAGGCAAGTCGGAGTACTTCTTTCAAGTCACAGAAAAAGTGGGGGATTTCCAAGACTGTACAGAAATACAGTCTCAGTACCAGTAAGCTTTGTACCAAGGAATTCAGGGCACTCATCATCCAGGACAGGAGCACCATCAGTCCACAGAGAATAGGGCTCATGATGACTGTGTAATCAGGGGGTCACAGATGGCTATGAAGCGGTCATAGGACATGACAGTTAGAATTAAGTTCTCCAGCTCTACGAATAGTATGTGAAAATGCATCTGGGTGATGCAGCCTCCATAGGAAATGGCTTTGCTCTGTGTCTGTACGTTCACCAGCATCTTTGGGATGGTGGTGGAGATGGAACAGATGTCTACAAAGGACAGGTTGGAGAGGAAGAAGTACATGGGGGTGTGCAGGTGGGAGTCTGAGACGGTGGCAAGAATGATGAGCAGATTCCCAAACATAGTGATCAGGAACGTGGAGAGGAAAAGTCCAAATATGAGAGGCTGCAGTTCTAGTTTCTCTGATAATCCCAGAAGAATAAACTGTGCCATTCCTGTATCATTTCCTTGTACCACGTGGTGGTGATAACTACTAGCGAAGAAAAATATAGCATGATTAATTTCTACATGTGTGCACATTAACACAGTAAAATGCTATGAATTACAATATTTAATCATCTTTAAGTAATCTACTGTGTCATCTGTGATTAGAAATTCCTAACACTCAACCTTTTCCCCAAGAGGTCATGATTAGTTTTAAAGCAAATGTCTTTCATATATTCTAGAAATTCATGTTGAGTATCAACCATCTTCTAGGCTAAATGTGTGAGATGCTGAGAACAAAACTTCAAACAATGCAATGATGAAGAAAGAATATGAGATAGCAAATGAAAAAATATATATATATATATGTCATCTCATGTGGTGACAGATGATATGGGGGGGAAAAGGCAGGTATAAATTACCATGCATGTATGTTACATTTTACTGAGAGTTCAGGAAGATATGCAAAAACAACAACAACAACAACCAGAAACATTTGAACAGAGACCTGAAGCAAGACAAAGCAGAGACATCAGTTTACCTGAGGGACCAGTGTGCCCTATTGAGAAAAGAGTCTGCAAAGTACCTGAGGGCAGGGCTTGTTTCAAATATTCAAGACTTAAAAAGCAGCAAAAGTGTCAAGGAGAACAAACAACAGTGAGTGTGAGGAGAAATGGTATCAGAGGATGCTAAGGAACAAGGTTTTCCTGCTACAGCTGAACCTTCAAGACACAAGAAGTCCTTCATCCACATGTTGTTACTTTCACATTTTTACATTTGTTTTGATTCCTATGAATTAAAATGAATTGATTCCTTTATTTGCATCTTCTGGTTGACATTATTGTGTCTGTGTTTTAAGGGTAATATTTTGGAGTGGATAATTTAAGAATCACTTTCCAGAGAACTGCTCATTCCCCAAAACACACACACACACACACACACACACACACACACATATCATTTCTTAATGGGCTTGTAACTCTGGCTCTTTTCACTTTGGGCTACAATAATTATGAAAGCAGTGATGAAAGAAAGTCATCAACACTATGTTATTTTTGCCCAAGAAAATGTAGAAATAGTACCCAAGTTCTAGATGGTAAACTTCCTATGGACTGTATTCCATTTAAATGTGACTACTCTGTGCCCTGTATTGGGCTTCCCCTGTGGTTCAGCAGTAAATAATCCCCCTGAAGTGCAGGAGATGCAAGAGACACAGGTTTAATCCCTGGATTGGGAAGATCCCACTCCAGTATTTTTGCCTGGAGAATCCCATGGACTGAGGAGCCTGGTGGACTACAGTCCATGGACTTGCAAAGCATTGGACATGACTGAAGCAATTGATGAAGCATGCATGCATTAAAAAAAAAAAAAAAAAAAGGTAGTTCAAAAAACTGAGGAAATGAAAAGTCCTGTGGAGGAAAATAAGGTCTACCTGTGGGTCACATTCCTTGGTGGTTGCCTTGTCCTAGGATACAGGCCTTGGAGTATGTATACCTCAGTTATGCAGACATTTCATCCTCTATGACAAGTCTGATGGCATCAGGGATTTACACCATGGTCTCCCTTACAAACCTGTATTGAATACTTTCATTTTCAAAGCAAAATCGAATAAACTCAGCTGGTCCCTAAGAGACCATGGAAAAGAGAAAGATTCCTTGATTCTGATAGCTTTCCAATGACAGTTGTATTGCCTTGATACTCAAAATACCTCATAAAATATTCTAAAGCAATTTATCAAAGCAGGAAGGAGTAGTCATTTTAGGACAACAGGAGCATTACAGTAGAAAGTAAGCAAAGGGAATACGGCTTCCTTGGTGGCTCAGATGGTAAAGAATCTGCCTGAAATGCAGGAGACCCAGGTTTGATCCTTGAATCATGAAGATTCCCTGGAGTAGGAAGTGGCAACCCACTCCAGTATTCTTGCCTGGAGAAATCCATGGATAGGATCTCATGGGGTCACAAAGAGTTGGACACAACTGAGCGACTAACACTTCCAAGGGAATAAACCCACAACTGACAACAGAAAATAGACAATACACAATTATAGATGAGAATTTTAAAAGATAAATGCTCTAGGCTCGTGCACTGGGATGACCCAGAGGGATGGGATGGGGAAGGAGGTGAGAGGGGGGTTCAGGATGGGGAACACATGTACACCCATGGTGATTCATGTCAATGTATGGCAAAACCAATACAATATTGTAAAGAAAATAAATAAATAAACCTGAAAAAAAATAAAAATTAAAAAAAAAGATAAATGGTAACAGACTTTTGTAAATGATCTTAAATACAAAGCTTTTGATTCAGAAAACTGACTTTTGGAACTCAGTGTTATCATATATTAGCTGTTTGAATGTAGTGGATCTACAGACCCATTGTAAACATTAATGACCGAACTCAAATAGTGGGGATAGTGGTATCTATCCTCCTAAGTTGGAAGGCAAATTTAGTCAATATATGTAAAAGTTTAGCATAGTTCCTTTCTCATACTAAATTAGTAGGTATCACAGAGATGTGAATTTGCTTGTTTTTTTCTTTCTACCTTCCAAATTCTTCCCTTGCTTCCCTACCTCTTGGTATTTAAGAATTCCAAAGTAAGACTCCTTTTCATATCCTTCTTTTCATTCTAAGCACAATATTTTCTTGTGAATATCTAACGTGAGGAAAAATACAGTGAAATGTTTGTCTCAAGAACAGTGTTGCAAGGCAGTATATACTTCCATAGATGTGGGTCATTCTAATAAAAACGGAAGGTATTCAAATACTTCCCAATTTTAAAAGTCTTTTTGTAAATGTGGATATTTCATTTCACATGCCTCCAAACCCACTTTTCTTACTCTCCTTAAATGTATAACTCCTGTAGTATGCTCTGATTTTACTGGAACTACTTTATGCTCCTCATTGCTTCCTCATTCTCATCCAATTGGATTTCCATTCCCATCACTTAATTGTCAACACTGATTCTTGTGCTGCTGAATTCATCAGACACATCTCCAAAAATATTAACATATAAAATAAATGAATTATAAGTTAATTAGTCAACCTAATGAACAACAATGGCTAATATCTCAGCCCTGGTGTGGGCTGATTAGGCTCTCAAGTGACCTCAGAAAAAAGTTTTCCACTTGTATTCTCTCTCAAACTTCCTTGAAGTACCTATGGAACTCTCACACTCACCTGGATGGGGACGACAGGAGGAAAGTCCCTGTGTGGATATCCATGTTTCTCCGTGGATGGTTGATGATGAAGGCTGAAGCTCTGTTCTCAGGCAGGTCAGAAGGAAAGAGGGAAGCATTGGTCCTTATTCAGATGTAGGACTCCAAAACCAATAACCATGCCCTGTGCAGCTCAAGGTTGTACAGATTGAGGGATGCAGCCAAGGAGATTTTACAGCTCTCCATGTCTGTTCATTAGGCACTGTTTCCATTGTTACTCCCACATCTGAGCACAACACTTCCCTGTGGGACACTGGTCTAGATAGGAAAATTTTCCTGATGAGTCTTTTTTCCCAGAAGGTTAATTAGAAGTCAGATGAGTCTAGTTATTATTACCCTCTTCCCATGAACTTGCCTGCCTTCCAGAGGTCTAACCTCCTTGCACTTTATCCTTGTGTGTGCTAAGTCGCTTCAGTTGTGTCCAGTTCTTTGCAACCCTATGGACAGTAATTTGCCAGGGGCCTCTGTCCATGGTATTCTCCAGGCAAGAATACTGAAATGGGTTGCTATGCCCTCCTCCAAGGGATCATTCCAACTCACAGATTAAACCCACATCTCATGTCTCCTGCATTGGAAAGTGGGTTCTTTTCCAATAGCACCACCAGGAAAGCCCATATCAACTATACTTCAATTGAAAAAATAACTTAAGCAAAAAATAGTATTGACTTAATGATCTGACATAGAATAGCAATAAAATTGGCAAAAGAGTAGACATGCATTTCAGTTCAGTCACTCAGTCGTGTCTGACTCTTTGCAACCCCATGGACTGCAGCAACCTAGGCTTCCCTGCCCATCATCAGCTCCAGGAGCTTGCTCAAACTCATGTGCATCGAGCCAGAGATGCCATCCAACCATCTCATCCTCTGTCGTCCCCTTATCCTCCTGCCTTCAATCTTTCCCAGCATCAGGGTCTTTTCTAATGAGTCAGTTCTTTGCATCAGGTGGCCATAGTATTGGAGCTTCAGCATCAGTCCTTCCAATGAATATTCAAGACTGATTTTCTTTAGGATGGACTGGTTTGATCTCCTTGCAGTCCAAGGGACTCTCAAGAGTCTACTCCAACACCACAGTTCAAAAGCATCAATTCTTCAGCACTCAGCCTTCTTTATAGTCCCACTCTCACATCCATAAATGACTACTGGAAAAACTATAGCTTTGACTAGATGGACCTTTTTTGGCAAAGTAATGTCTCTGCTTTTTAATATGTTGTATAGATTGGTGATTGCTTTTCTTCCAAGGAGCAAGGGTCTTTTTATTTCATGGCTGCACTCACCATATGCAGTGATTTTGGAGCCCCCCAAAATAAAGTCTCTCACTGTTCCAACAGTTTCTCCATTTATTTGCCATGAAGTGATAGGACCAGATGCCATGATCTTAGTTTTTTGAATGTTGAGTTTTAAACCAGTTTTTTCACTCTCCTCTTTCACCTTCATCAAGAAGGTCTTTAGTTCCTCTTCACTATCTGCCATAAGGGTATATCTGAGGTTATTGATATTTCTCCCAGCAGTATTGATTCCAGCTTGTGCTTCATCCAGTCTGGCATTTTGCATGATGTACTCTGAATATAAGTTAAATAAGCAGGGTGACAATACAGAGCCTTGACATAATTCTTTCCCAATTTGGAACCACTCTGTTCTTCCATGTCCAGTTCTAACTGTTGCTTCTTGACCTGCATATAGATTTCTCAGGAGACAAGTCAGATGGTCTATGGTCTTGTATTCCCATCTCTTGAAGAATTTTACACTGTTTGTTGTGATCGACACAGTCAAAGGTTTTGGTGTAATCAATAAAGCAGAAGTAGATGTTTTCTGGAACTCTCTTGCTTTTTCTATGATGCAACGGATGTTGGCAATTTGATCTCTTTTTCCTCTGCTTTTTCAAAATTCAGCTTGAACTTCTGGAAGTTCACAGTTCATGGACTGTTGAAGCCTGGCTTCGAGAATTTTGATTATTACTTTGCTGGAATGTGAGATGAGTGCAATCGTGCAGTAATTTGAAAATTCTTTGGCATTGCCCCTTTTGGGGATTGGAAAACTGACCTTTTCCAGTTCTGTGGCCACTGATGAGTTTTAACTGAATGTAATACTCAGTGTTCCTAGAAACAGTGGCACATAGTAGATGTTCAATTATTTGTTTAATGAATCAAGAATCAGGTACAGTAGAAATGCACATTGGGCTTTCTAGCTGGCTCAGTAAGTAAAGAATCCAGCTGCAATACAGGAGACCCAGATTCAATTCCTGGGTCAGGAAGATCCCTTGGGGAGGGAATGGCTACCCACTCCAGTATTCTTGTTTGGAGAATTCCATGGACAGAGGAGCCTGATGGATTACAGTCCCTGGAATCCTGAAAAGTAAGATACAACTAGGCAACTAACACTTTCACTTTTTGTAGTGATTTCAAGATAACTGAATGCAACAATATTGAATAAAAATCTACAATTAACTTATATAAGGACATAAAATATTAACAATTTAATGATACCAACATGAGCTACTATTTCAACTTAAATTCCCAAAGACTTAGAAATAAAATATCTTAAAGGATTTTAAAATGTTAGAATAAAGGAGTACTTAAGTTACAATTTGTTCTCATGTTTGTATGTTTGGATTCAAATACACATATGAAAGATGACGGTGATATTTTTCAAATGGCAAAGAATAATGCTTTCCAAGTGCTCACCAAAAGTGATACAACTTTTAGAAATATGTTTAATCAAGAAAGGCTGATAAGAGCAATAACAAGTAACAGATTTCCATGTGTATAAATGTATAAAAGTTTATTTATTCACACTATGCAAGAGAACATTCACTCTTGTTTTTGTTTATAAGAAGGATTTGCAAGTGACAAGTATTAAAGTGACAGTTCAATTATTGCATTAAAAAAAAATCCAAAAAGTAGAAAAGCAATAGAAAGAACACCATATGACTGAGTGCTATGGAACTAAAGAGCCTCTTGATGAAAGTGAAAGAGAGTGAAAAAGCTGGCTTGAAACTCAACATTCAAAAAATGGCATCCAGTCTCATCACTTCATTGCAAATGTATGGGGAAACAATGGAAACAGTGACAAACTTTATTTTCTTGGACTCCAAAATCACTGGAGATGGTGACTGCAGCCATGAAAATGAAAGACACTTGCCCCTTGGAAGAAAAGCTATGACCAACCTAGACAGCATATTAAAAAGAAGAGACATTACTTTGCTGAAAAAGGTCCACATAGTCAAAGCTATGGGTTTTTGAGTAGTCATGTATGGATGTGAGAGTTGAATTATAAAGAAGGCTGAGCGCTGAAGAATTGATGCTTTTGAACTGTGGTGTTGTAGACTCTTGAGAGTCCCTTGGACTGCAAGGATATCAAACCAGTCAATCCTAAAGGAAATCAATCCTGAATATTCATTGGAAGGACTGATGTTGAATATGAAACTCCAATACTTTGGCCAGCTGATGCAAGGAACTGAGTCCTTAGAAAAGACCCTGATGCTGGGAAAGATTGAAGATAGGAGGAGAAGGGGATGACAGAAGATGAGATGGTTGGATGGCATCACCAACTCAATGGACATGAGTTTGAGCAAGCTCCTGGAGCTGATGATCGACAGGAAAGCCTGGGTCACTGCAGTCCATGGGGTCGCAAAGAGTTGGACACGACTGAGTGACTTAGCTGAACTGAGTAATAAAAAGAACAACATATGATTGAGTATATGTTATCAAACATTCTAATATATCTACATACTTAAAATAATGAAATTGCATGCAATAATTTTGTGAATAGTACTGGTGAGAGTGGGCACCCTTGTCTTGTTCCTGACTTTAGGAACACCGTTGAGGATAATGTTTGCTGCGGGTTTGTCATATATAGCTTTTATTATGTTGAGGTATGTTCCTTCTATTCCTGCTTTCTGGAGAGTTTTTATCATAAATGGATGTTGAATTTTATCAAAGGCTTTCTCTGCATCTATTGAGATAATCATATGGCTTTTATTTTTCAATTTGTTAATGTGGCATATTACACTGATTGATTTGTGGATATTGAAGAATCTTTGCATCCCTGGGATAAAGCCCACTTGGTCATGGTGTATGATCTTTTTAATGTGTTGAAATCAAAAATAAACTAATGGGATCTAATTAAAAGTAAAAGCTTATGCACAACAAAGGTAACTATAAGCGAGGTGAAAAGACAGCCTTCAGAATGGGAGAAAATAATAGCAAATGAAGCAACTGACAAACAACTAATCTTAAAAATATACAAGCAACACCTGCAGCTCAATTCCAGAAAAATAAACGACCCAATAAAAAAATGGGCTAAAGAACTAAATAGACATTTCTCCAAAGAAGACATACAGATGGCTAACAAACATATGAAAAGATGTTCAACATCACTCAGTATCAGAGAAATGCAAATCAAAACCACTATGAGGTACCATTTCATGCCAGTCAGAATGGCTGCGATCCAAAAGTCTACAAGCAATAAATGCTGGAGATGATGTGGAGAAAAGGGAACCCTCTTACACTGTTGGTGGGAATGCAAACTAGTACAGCCACTGTGGAGAACAGTGTGGAGATTCCTTTAAAAACTGCAAATAGAACTGCCATATGACCCAGCAATGCCACTGCTGGGCATACACACTGAGGAAACCAGAAGGGAAAGAGACACGTGTACCCCAATGTTCATCGCAGCACTGTTTATAATAGCCAGGACATGGAAGCGACCTAGATGTCCATCAGCAGATGGATGGATAAGAAGGCTGTGGTACATATTCACAATGGAGTATTACTCAGCCATTCAAAAAAATACATTTGAATCAGTTCTAATGAGGTGGATGAAACTGGAGCCTATTATACAGAGTGAAGTAAGCCAGAAAGAAAAACACCAATACAGTATAATAATGCACATATATGAATTTAGAAAGATGGTAACAACAACCCTGTATATGAGACAGCAAAAAAGACTCTGATGTATAGAACAGTCTTATTCACTCTGTGGGAGAGGGAGAGGGTGGGAAGATTTAGGAGAATGGCATTGAAACATGTATACTATCATGTATGAAACGAGTCGCCAGTTCAGGTTTGATGCACGATACTGGATGCTTGGGGCTGGTGCACTGGGACGACCCAGAGGGATGGTATGGGGAGGGAGGAGGGAGGAGGGTTCAGGATGGGGAACACATGTATACCTGTGGCGGATTCATTTCGATATTTGGCAAAACCAATACAATATAGTAAGGTTTAAAAATAAAATAAAATTTTAAAAAAAGAAAAGAAAAATGGTAACGACAACCCTGTATGTGGGACAGCAAGGGAGACACAGATGTATAGAACAGTCTTTTGGACTCTGTGGGAGAGGGAGAGGGTGGGTTGATTTGGAAGAATGGCATTGAAACATGTATAATGTCATAAAGGAAACGAATCACCAGTCCAGGTTCTATGCAGGATGCAGGAGGCTTGGGGCTGGTGCACTGGGATGACCCAGAGGGATGGTATGGAGAGGGAGGTGGGAGTGGGGTTCAGGATGGGGAACACGTGTACACCCGTGGCAGACGCTGATGTATGGCAAAACAAATACAAATTGTAAAGTAAAAAAAATAAAATAAATAAATAAAAGAACCAAATTTTTAAAAAAGGAAAAAAAATTTTGTGAATAAATGAAACATCAAATTTTTGTTGAAAAGTATCATCAAACATAGGAATCCAACCAATTCAACCAGAGCATACAAAACAAAAGACTCTTTCAGACAATACTTTTTATCAAGAAAGTAAATGACTAAAAAATTGAAATATATATACAGCATCATTGGTAATAAAATAATTTCAAGTGTTATAATTAATAATTTTTAAAGCTCTTTAGTGTGCCCATTTTCATATAAAACATTTTTATGTGAATATCCAGAGATAGACAAGATACTGAGATATATAATTCCAAGTAATGCTGCAGTAGGCATGTATTTGCATAAATCCCTTGGTCAGGATTTATTTTTGCAATCCTTATTGTAAAATTCAGATTTAAATACAAGAATGTAGGGAAAACCACTAAACCATTCAGGTATAACCTAAATCAAATCCCTTAAGATTACACAGTGGAAGTGATAAATAGATGCAAGGGATTAGATCTGATAGACAGAGTGCCTGAGGAACTATGGATGGAGCTTCATAACATTGTTCACCAGACAGTGATCAAAACCATCCCCAAGAAAAGGAAATGTAAGAAGGCAAAATGGTTGTCTGAAGAGGCCTTACAAATAGCTGAAAAATGAAGAGACACAAAAGGCAAAAGAGAAAAGGAAAGATATATCCATCTGAATGCAGATTTCCAAAGAATAGCAAGGAGAGATAAGAAAGCCGTCCTCAATGATCAATGCAAAGAAATAGAGGACAACAATAGAATAGGAAAGACTAGAGATCTCTTCAAGAAAAGTAGAGATACTGAGGGAACATTTCGTGCAAAGATGGGCTCAATAAAGGACAGAAATGGTATGGACCTAACAGAAGCAGAAGATATTAAGATGGGGTGGCAAGAATACATAGAAAAATTATACAAAAAAACATCTTAATGACCCAGATAACCACAATGGTTGATCACTGACCTAGAGCCAGACATCCTGGAATGTGAAGTCAAGTGGGCCTTAGGAAGCATCACTATGAACAAAGCTAGTGGATGTGATGGAATTCTAGCTGAGCTCTTTCAAATCCTAAAAGATGATGCTGTGAAAGTGCATCACTCAGTATGTCAGGAAATTTGGCCATAGTGGCCACAGGACTGGTAAAGGTCAGTTTTCATTCCAATCCCAAAGAAGAGCAATGCCAAAAATGTTCAACTACTGCACAATTTCACTAATTCTACATGTAAGCAAGATCATGCTTAAAATCCTCTAAGATAGTCTTCAACAGTACATGAACTGAGAACTTCCAGTTGGACAAGCTGGCTTTAGAAAAGGCAGAGGAACCAGAAATCAAATTGCCAACATCCATTGCATCATAGAAAAAACAAGAGAATTCCAGAAAAAAGATCTACTTCTGCTTCATTGACTACACTAAAGCCTTTGACTGTGTGGATCACAACAAACTGTGGAAAATTCTTCAAGAGATGGGAATTCCAGACCACCTTACCTGACTCCTGAGAAATCTGTATGCAGGTCAAGAAGCAACAGTTAGAACTGGACTGGTTCCAAATTGGGAAAGGAATCCATCAAGCTGTGTATTGTCACCCTGCTTATTTAACTTATATTCAGAGTACATCATGTAAAATGTTGAGCTGGATGAATCACAAGCTGGAGTCAAGACTGCCAGAAAAATACCAAAAGCCGCAGATAGGCATATGACACCATTCTTATGCTAGAAAGTGAAGAGGAACTAAAGAGCCTCTTGATGAAGGTGAAAGAGGAGAGAGAAAAAGCTAGCTACAACTTAGCATTCAAAAAACTAAGGTCATGGCATTCAGTCTCATGACTTCATGGCAAATAAATGGAGAAACAATGGAAACAGTGATAGACTTTATTTTATTCAGGGAATAAAGGCTATGACAAACATAAACAGCGTATTAACAAGCAGAGACATTACTTTGCTGACAAAGGTCCACATAGTCAAAGCTATGGTTTTTCTGGTAGAGAGTTGGACCATAAAGAAGGCTGAGTGCAGAAGAATAGATGCTTTTGAACTGTGGTATTGGAGAAGACTCTTGAGAGTCCCTTGGACTGCAAGGATATCAAACCAGTCAATCCTAAAGGAAATCAATCCTGAATATTCATTGGAAGGACTGACTGATAATGAAGCTGAAGCTTCATTACTTTGGTCATCTGATGTGAAGTCTGACTCATTAGAAAAGACCCTGATGCTACGAAAGATTGAAGACAAGAGGAAAAGGGAACAACAGAAGATGAGATGGTTGGATGGCATCACTGACTCAATGGACATGAATTTAAGCAAGCTCCAGGAGATGGTGAAGGACAGGGAAGCCTGGGTTGCTGCAGTCCATGGGGTCTCAAAGAGCCAGACATGACTGTGGGATTGAACAACTCGGTCAGGATCTTTCTAATTAATATGAAAACCAAGCACTTGACTTAGTGAGTGAACAAGAGTAACAACATACCATAACCTACCTTAGAACATTATAGTGATTGCAAAAAATTTTATTTATGATGTAGTCATAAATAAATGTAGTCCTCATACTACATTTATGATGTAGTCCCCTTATGCACTTCATTCCCCATTATGTTAATGATACTCAGAAGGGTTTAATGTTATGCTCAATAAAAGTGAAAGTGAAGTGGTTCAGTCATGCCCAGCTCTTTGGGACCCCATGGACTGTAGCCTACCAGGCTCCTCTGTCCATGGGATTTTCCAGGCAAGAGTACTGGAGTGGGTTGCCATTTCCTCCTCCAGGGGATCTTCCCAATCCAGGGATTGAATCCAGGTCCCTGGTGTTGTAGGCAGACACTTTACCATCTAAGCCACCGGGGAAGTGCTCAATATTTTAAACCAAATAAGAGATGGAGTCTTGATTGGAATCTCTCAGGAGGCTCCCAGTTTTCAAACACTGGAGCAGTGATTCTCAACCAAGAGTGATTTTGCAATTAAAGATATTTGGCAATATTTGAAGGGGTCCTACTGAATTCTTCTGACATACAGGACATCATCCAATGCAAGTAATCATACTTCCCAAGTATCAACACTGAGAAGGTGATGAAACCTATTCTAGACTAGCACTTCTCTAAATCCATTGCTTCTGCAAATTACCAAGGATTGTATTTCAAATGTAAATTATTATTCAGTAGGCCAGATCAGGGGCCCATGTCCCTGCATTTGTAACAAGATTCTAAGTGTTATTTGATAGTACAGGTCCTGGCCTGTGGATGACAATTTGAGTAGCAAGAAAATGGTCTGTGTTAGATTCAGGTGTAAGTAGTTTTAGGCCTTCACCCAGAATCTTCCAATCTTTCTTAATTTTGAAAGAAAAAATTTTTGGTCACCTGTTAGGTAGTGATAAATTTTGTGTTTGATTTTTTATAAAAGTATTAGTTAAGTTACTCAGTTGTGTCCAACTCTTTGCGACCCCATGGACTGTAGCCCAGCAGGCTTCTCTGTCCATGGGTTTCTCCAGGAAAGAATACTGGAGTGGGTTGCCATTTTCTTCTCCAGGGGATCTTCCCGACCCAGGGATCGAACCCAGGTCTCCCGCATTGCAGGCAGATGCTTTAACCTCTGAGCCACCAAAGTGACATCAAATAATTTCTATTAGGATAATATTTTGCAGTAGTCACAATAAGATCCTCCAAAAGATTTCTACAGAAAAATCTCAAGAACTTTGGAATAGCCTTATTTACATAACTAGTTTAATTACAATAGCAGAGGAAATAAGGTTGCTGATCATTTTTCTTGATATAAGAGTATTAGCACATCCCAGTACACCAGCCTCAAGCTTCCTGTATCCTGCATCGAACCTGGACTGGCGATTCATTTCTTATATGATATCATACATGTTTCAATGCCATTCTCCCAAATTATCCCCTGCTCCCTCTCCCACAGAGTCCAAAAGACTGTTCTATACATCTGTGTCTCTTTTGCTGTCTCACATACAGGGTTATCATTACCATCTTTCTAAATTCCATATATATGCATTAGTATACTGTATTGGTGTTTTTCTTTCTGGCTTACTTCACTCTGTATAATTGGCTCCAGTTTCAACCACCTCATTAGAATTGATTCAAATGTATTCTTTTTAATGGCCGAGTAATATTCCATTTCATGTTGATGTATGGCAAAACCAATACAATATTGTAAAGTTATTAGCCTCTAATTAAAATAAAGAAATTTAAATTAAAATAATAATAATAAATAAAACACTGGGAAAAAAGAAAGCATCACACAAAAAAAGAATATTAGCACAGATATCCAGGTCAGACTTATACAATTATGATTTTTCTAACCATTAAAGAGAGGGGAAGAATTGGAATTAGAGAGAGAGTTAAAATGCCATACACCTGTATTTGAATATGAAGGAAGGACCGTGAACTATGGAATGGTGGTAGCCACTGGAAGTAAAACAGGAAATTGAATGTAACCTGTTCTGGAGTATCCTTAAGGATCACAGTCTTGTAGATATCTAAATTTTCGCTCAATGAGACTTCAGGCCTCTGATCTTAAATAATTTTATGACAGGTACTTTTTTAACCCACTGGTGTGGTAATTTGTTATTGGAGCAATAGGAGCCTAAAATATATTTGTTCAGTCATCTACCATTTCTAGGAGCTGAGCTAAAGATTTTCGATTCATGTGGGGAGCTGCCCGTGAGAACGGGGTCCTTTGTCTGAAGGACACAGCTCTGGGAGCTGCCTCAGTCCTTGAGGGTTTGCTTGCAAACATAGCTCTCTGTCCTGCCACCCCACAGATTAGGCGCTTATTTACTGCAGGCACCTGGAGTTCTGTGCAAACTTCTCACGCACAGAGAAATGTTATCTGGTGTAAGAAATAATAACAGGGAGCCATTCCCATGCTCTCAAGATTTCTTGTGACTTGTTTGTAAGGTCAACCAAGAAAAAATGTCAACTGTCTTGTCTTTCTCACGCTTTTCTGTATAAATATAAGATGCTGAATAAAGTTGGTGTCAGACTGCGTCCCTTCGTGGTGACGTGTCTGAACCTCTCGACCCCATCTTTGTAGTCTCTTGCTTTAGTTTCTTTCTTAGCCCCACCTTGCACGTTCTCGGGACCTGATCGACTTTGCCGGCTGGCTCCGGCAGGTGGTGCCCGAAGCAGGGACTCGAGAATCGGAGTGCGACGACGGCCGCTGCCCGCCAAGATTGAGGTAAGTAAAGAGGAATTCCTAAGTAATTAAAAGTAAAGGGCAGGGAGGGTGATTGTCGAGAGTAATAAATCATGGGACAAGGCAATAGCCGCCAGTTATTTGTACATATGTTGAAAACTATGTTAAAAGGTAGGGGAATTCATGTAAATAAGTTACAGCTAGAAAAGTTTTTACTTTTTATAGAAGAGGTTTGTCCTTGGTTTCCAGAGGAAGGAACAGTTAGTCTGGAAACTTGGAAAAAAGTAGGAAAACAATTGCAGACATATTATTCCTTACATGGTCCCAATCGTGTTCCTGTGGATGCTTTTTCTTTGTGGACTCTCATAAGAGACTGCCTGGATCCTGAACATGAGGGACATAAAATTCAAATGGCTCTCAGGGATTCCACAGGACCCGAAGTTACAGAGCCTTCTGCCCTTCCACCTGAGCCGCTTTATGCTGTGCCTGAGGGAACAGCTTGTAAGGCTGGAGGGAGTGATGATGTGTTAAGCTCTGATGAACAGGAAGAGTTAAATGAACAAGCGGCTCAGTACCATAGAGAGGATATGCCTTGGAGATGATGGTTAACATGCAATCCCCCTCAGGAAAAGGGGAATTAAAACATTCAGGGCTTTCTGAAGAACAGCTGGAGAATTTAATTCAGAAGATTGTTATAGCAGTAAAAAAGGATGCACAGGGAGACTCCCACTCCAGCCAGCCTGCGCCTCCAGCATATCCTCCCTCGGTTCTTGCTGGACTCGATCCACCTCTGCCTTTCGTAGAACCGTGAGAGCTTATATCTATCCCTGCTTCTTTGCCCGGTGAAAACATAAAAATTAAAAGTGAGATATTATTATCTCCTCTTCAACAAGCGATTAAGCGAGCTAATGAAGAAGGAGAACATATTCCTGGGTTTTCAGGAATCTATCCAGTGTTTGAAAATGCTCAACAGCAGAGGTATTATGAGCTGCTGCCCTTTAAGCAACTGAAAGAGTTTAAAATGGCTTGTGCACAATATGGCCCGACTGCGCCGTTTACTCAGGCTATTATAGAGGCTTTAGGAAATCAAAATCTGCCACCTAATTATTGGAAACAGGTTGCTCGAGCTTGTTTATCTGGAGGAGATTATTTACTATGGAAATCTGAGTTTGCTGAGCAATGTGGGATATCAATCGGTGACATCAATCGGCGACAGGGACTGAACACCACTTATGAAATGATGGTGGGAGAGGGAGAATATCGAGACACTAATAGTCAACTTAATTATTTGCCTGGAGCCTACCCTCAGATTAGTGCTGCGGCTCTACAAGCATGGAAAAAACTTCCAAATTCTGATAAAAATACTGAAGATTTATCTAAAATTTGCCAGGGGCCAGATGAACCATATCAAGATTTTGTTGCCCGCCTGCTTGAGGCAATTGGTAAAATGATAGGGGATGAGCAGGCGGGGATGGTGTTGACTAAACAGCTTGCTTATGAGAATGCCAATTCGGCTTGTCAAGCTGCCCTGAGACCTTACAGGAAAAAGGGAGGCTTATCCGATTATGTACGAATTTGTGCTGATATCGGCCCTTCGTACATTCAAGGCATAACTTTGGCCACGGCATTACAAGGGTTATTGCCTTAGCTGGTTTTAGTGGACGGTTGATAATCATTATCCCTCAGATAAAATTTTGCAATTTGCTCATTATCACCAATTTCTCTTCCTCAAAATCGTTGTTTCTCAGCCCCTTGCCGATGCCCTAACTGTATTTACTGATGGCTCTTCTAATGGAATAGCTAGTTTGATTATACAGGACAATATTACCACCTGGCATACTAATTATAAGTCTGCTCAAGAAGTAGAACTATTTGCCATTTTTCAGGCTTTATTACAAATTTCTGCTCCATTTAATTTATATTCTGACAGTCAATATATCATAAGAGCATTAAACACTATTGAGACTGTTCCATTTATTGGTACCCTGAATTCTACTATCCAAACTCTTTTTCTTGATATACAACATATCATTTGTTCCAGAGTTAATAAATGCTATTTTGGTCATATTCGTGCTCACTCTGGGCTTCCTGGACCTTTAGCACGAGGCAATGCTTTGGCTGATGAAGCTACACGTATGATATTTCCTTCACTGGAACAAATGGCAAAAACTTCCCACAGCTTACACCATCAAAACAACAATAGCTTAAGACTTCAATTTGGCATTACTCGAGAAGCTGCCAGACAGATTGTTAAGCAATGTCAAACATGTCCTCATTTTTTTAGCGTCCCCCACTATGGAGTTAATCCTCGAAGATTGTTGCCAAACGATATATGGCAAATAGATGTTACCCATATTCCTGAATTTGGTAAACAAAAATTTGTTCATGTTACTATTGACACCTTCTCCGGCTTTTTACATGCCTCTCTACAATCCGGAAAAGCTAGCAAACATTGTATAGCTCATTGCATTAAATGTTTTGCTGTTATGGGAACCCCTAAAACCATAAAAACAGACAATGGTCCAGGATACACTGCAAAAAGTTTTCAATTATTTTGTACACAATTGTCTATCTCACATAAAACAGGTATCCCTTATAATCCTCAAGGTCAAAAAATCATTGAACGGGCACATCAAACTCTCAAACATCAATTACAAAAACTAAAGAAGGGGGAATTGTATCCCAATACCCACTCCAACTCTCTAAACCATGCTTTATTTGTTCTAAATTTTTTACAATTGGATATAAGTGGCCGTTCAGCAGCACAGCGATTTTGGAACTTTGATGCACAAACAATAAGACCTAAAGTCTTTTAGAAAGACCCACTTGTGGGAAAATGGTATAGACCAGATCCAGTACTAATCTGGGGACGAGGACATGTTTGTGTTTTCCCACAGGATGCCAAAGCGCCGCGCTGGCTGCCAAAAAGGTTGGTACGCACAGCGGAGACGATCTCTAGCAAGCCAGATAAGGAGATTGACGATTCAAAAACATGATAAATTACCATCTCGGCAACAACTTCAGACATTGATGCGAGAGGCACAGAATCGTGTTGCTGTGCAGGGTGATCCAATATCGCCTTTAAGCTTCCTGATAACCTTATTAATTATCTTAAATCATATTAACACTGCACACTCTAAAAAATATTCAAATGCTTACTGGGCTTATTTTCCTGACCCTCCCCTTCTCCAACCGGTGGTCTGGGAGGGTCAGACCATTCCCATATACACTAATAAAACTGTTTTATTTCTTGCACCTTGTTTAATTAAAAAACTAATTGATGATCTATGGATGATAAAGGCTTCCATGTATGGAAATGGTCTGCAGTTAAAGGAACATAAGTGTGCGCCTATATAAAAAGAAAGGGGGAGATGCAGGGAGCTGCCCGTGAGAACGGGGTCCTCTGTCTGAAGGACACAGCTCTGGGAGCTGCCTCAGTCCTTGAGGGTTTGCTTGCAAACATAGCTCTCTGTCCCGCCACCCCACAGATTAGGCGCTTATTTACTGCAGGCACCTGGAGTTCTGTGCAAACTTCTCACGCACAGAGAAATGTTATCTGGTGTAAGAAATAATAACAGGGAGCCATTCCCATGCTCTCAAGATTTCTTGTGACTGTTTGTAAGATGTATAGGTCAACCAAGAAAAAATGTCAACTGTCTTGTCTTTCTCACGCTTTTCTGTATAAATATAAGATGCTGAATAAAGTTGGTGTCAGACTGCGTCCCTTCGTGGTGACGTGTCTGAACCTCTCGACCCCATCTTTGTAGTCTCTTGCTTTAGTTTCTTTCTTAGCCCCGCCGTGCACGTTCTCGGGACCTGATCGACTTTGCTGGCTGGCTCCGGCAGATTCACACAATAAGCTTCTCTTAAATAGGGCATTTTGTGTTGAACTCCTACCATATATAGGAGGAAATCAGAGTCACTTTAGAGATCTTTTTCCCATTAGTTTATACAGAAAATTTTTCTTTATCTAAATGTAAATGTGGCTCTGATTTTGAGGCCTTTGAAATTTAAGATAGGAAAAGTACCTCATTATTGAAATTAATATCCTACTTTAAATCTTTGTGTTAACATTTCTACATTCTTTCTAGTTTGTGTTAATTCCAGCATTCTTTTTTTATTTTTCTTACTTCTATCCTTCCAACTTTCTTTCAAGTTTTCCTTCAACACAATGGGTGAGATTACTAATGAGACTGTGTGCAATACATATATGTGTGAGTGGGTTTATTTCAGAGACTGGTGGATACAGATGAAGGCACATATAAACATATATGTACTCCTAACCTTGAACAAGGTTTGTGGACTCAGCAAATATTTCTATGCATTGCATCCATACCTCACAATATCCAAGTGAAGCTAGAATTTATCATCTCATATTTCCTTATGAAGTGAAAACTGAGGCTCAGGGCAATTATACTGTTAACAACATTACAAAGAAATTAAAACTTATTGTGCACCTTTTTAAATTATTCACAATTGGAACCATGTAATATACCCTTAATTTTTGAAATTTAGAAAATGGTATATTTTTTAAATGTGCAGTTTAATGTATGTAATTACATGTTAATGAATTAGCTAAAAATTAAACATTTCTGAGTTACAACATGAATTAAACCATGCTGCATGGTTTAGGGTAATATGCTAAGCACAGGTAATTGAGTCACACCGAAAATCGATTGAGATAGCTCTTTTAGGAAGAAAGGAAAGTGTCAAAGTGTTTTATTTATATATTTTATATCACATATATCATTTAAATATGATATTTATATTATCCATTGACTTTTACTGATTATGAAAGAAATTAGAATGGGGAAAATATTTCATTTAGAGAACTGGAAAGAATCATATTTGTAGGCAGCAGCAATGGAATTTCTTCAAGCAGAAGCAGAAAGATATAATTACACCAAACAATCCTTCGCTCCAGTGATAAATCTCTTTACACACAAACAATGAAATCACACACACCATGAAAAACAGTTTTCATAGAAATAATCTGACATGAATTTTTGCTACATCATACTTAAGGTCCCCTCTGACTCCACATCTTATGATGCCAAACTCTTTACTGAAATTTTTGTCCCACACACACACCAATTAGAGGTATGATTTTGATGCTCACTTTGCCAGTGACTCATGTAGGTAAAGTGGACATTGAGCTACATGGAGAACAGTACACTGTGAGGGCATAAAAGCAGATGACATACTATGAAACACACTATTTGTTAATGTCTACATTTTCAGAAAGAGCAATTAGTGGTGATGTTCCAAGGTATGAAGAACCAAAATGTGATAAAATGTAGTTTCATATTTTTCTCTTCTATGATATTATGTAATAGGTTTGGGTATACAGTTTTTTCCATAGAAGTAGCAAAATTCATTATAATTCTTTAGTAAAACAAAATAAAATTTACTCAGTAAAAAGTAGATCATTTCAGAAGAATTTATTCTTAAGAAATGGGTGAAGTCTCATGAGGTAAATTGGAATTTATATATATTTCACACAAGAGTTTGAATCAATTTGAGAAAGTAGAAAAATGACAAAAGAAAAAAACTTAGATAACAGAGAAAAGTTTATAGAGGATGTTTTTAAAATTGTATAAAGTGAAGTGAAGTCGCTCAGTTGTGTCTGACTCTTTGTGACTCCATTGACTGTAGCCTACCAGGCTCCTCTGTCCATGGGATTTTCCAGGCAATATTCCTGGAGTGGATTGCCATTTCCTTCTCCAGGGGATCTTCCCAACCCAGGAATCGAGCCCGGGTCTCCCTCATTGTAGACAGATGCTTTACCATCTGAGCCACCAGGGAAGTCCTTAAAATTGTATAGAGAAGTTGAAATAAAAGAAACAGAAATACCAGGCTATAAATTGAAGAAGCAATTACTATCATCACAATCTGAACAAAGAATCACAATATCTGCCTATGAGGCTTTGAGTTCTGCTATCATGGGCATTTTTTCAGTCCAAGATCAAATGGCCGTATTAAAAAGTTTCCATCCTAAAGAATGTTTTCAGAGCTTTCTTTATGTCTTTATTTCTCAGACTATAGATGAAGGGATTCAGCATGGGTGTGACCACAGTGTACATCACTGAGGCTATTACACTTGCTTCTGAGCTGTGGGTACCAACAGAACTAAGGCATACTCCTAAACATGTACAATAAATAAGGAGACAACAGAGAGATGAGATGCACAGGTGGAAAATGCTTTGCACTCTAAGATAGGACACTATCTTAGAGTAAGAGTAAAGGATATCAGCCAGGGAAACAACTCCAAGAATTCCAGATCCAAAATACAGCACTACGTTATTGACGAAGGTGTCAGAACAGGCAAGCTGGATTAGCTGTTTGATTTCACACAAAAAAAGTGGTGAATTTCCAAGTCTGAGCAGAAGGACAATCACAATATCATTAAGCTGTGTAATAAGGAGTTCAGGACACTAATGATCCAGGACTCCAGAACCAGCCATCCACAGAGCTGGGAGTTCAGGGTGACTGTGTAATGCAGGGGGTGGCAAATGGCCATGAAGCGATCATAGGCCATCACAGTCAGGATAAAGTCATCTAATCCTGAAAAGAGAATGTAAAAATGCATCTTGACAATGCAGCCTTCATAAGTTATGACTTTGCTCTGTATCTGAACATTTTGCAGCATCTTTGGGATAGTGGTGGAGGTGAAGCAGATGTCTACAAAGGACAGGTTGGAGAGGAAGAAGTACATGGGGGTGTGGAGGTGGGAGTCTGAGCTGACAGCCAAGATGATGAGCAGGTCTCCAAACACAGTCATCAGGTACATGGAGAGGAAAAGCCCAAATATGAGGGGCTGCAGTTATGGTACCTCTGAAAGTCCCATGAGAAGAAATTTTGAAATGTGTGTATTGTTCCCTAGTTCCATATGGTGAAGGTGACTCGGGAAAAAAAAAGAACAACATGACTAATTCTCCCTGAAATTGGCATAACTCACATAGCTGAAATACTATAATTTTTATTTTGCTTGCAAGAAACTGATGCTAATATATTGTATATAGACAGATCCTCCCTGAGGATGTATCCCATTTCATCTCTCACCAGATATTTTTATCACATTGTCAGCATACTTCCAAAGAGTTCATGTATTTTCAGTTTTGATTTTTTTTTTTTACTATACAATATTGTATTGGTTTTGCCATACATCAACATGATACAGGGTGCTTGGGGCTGGTGCACTGGGATGACCCAGAGGGATGGTAAGGGGAGGGAGGTGGGAGCAGGGTTCAGGATGGGAAACACGTGTATTTTCAGTTTTAATGAGAAATTCTTTCAGATATTTGAAGAATATTTTATATTGAGGGCCAACATGCTCCAAGAACATATAAGGAATAAGTAGAGGTACTGAAAAACAAATTTCCCACAATCCAAGGATGGTGAAAAATAATATTCAAATAAATATATTTTATGTCGGAAGGTGAACGATGTTTTGAAGAAAACAAAAACAGGTATAAAGGAGCGAGTAGGAGGGAAATTTATTATGCACTGAGTGTTCAGGCAAGGCCAACAAACAAGAGGTTATCTGAAGAAACGTTAAGAAAGAAATAGAAGGATATAGTACGACACCAGGAGAAGTGTGTGGCTGGAAGAGGCAACAGCCACTGCAAAGGTCCTGAGCAAGACACTTGTTCCACATGTTTGAATGCAAACAAGGAAGCCAGAGGAATGAGCAGGAGGGGGAGTGACTAGAGATGGTGTCAGGGATGCTGAGGATCAAAGTGGCTTCTCTGTTACAACTGACACCTCAGTCCACAGAGAATTCCTCCTTCCATGTGGTTCTTTGCACTTTATTAATTTTCTTGCAAAAATGTCCTATGAATTATATTAGATCCCTTTCATAGTTTCATTTGTTGATTGAGTTCTGGCCTCTGTGAACTTCTCATGCCAACTTAATATATGAGTTCAGTTCCTCTGCTTTAAGAACTGCTCTCACTTCACAAGGCACAGGCACACACACCCCACAGCCTCCTGAACTACATTACTGGCATGAATTTCTCATCCAGAACCAACCTCCTTGGGCCATGGGTGGTTACAACTCAAGTTGGTCAGATCAGATTACATTTCTCCTAAACAATGTTTTAACGGTACCCAGAAATTCTAGTTCATAAGCTTCTGAGAGGGTAATAAAGTTAGGGTTCCTTTTAACTACAACCACTTTCTGCCCTGTGTTTAAAGAAATATAAAAAGTATGGGAGTGAAAGATAAAATGAAGGGAAAAGATCTAACAAGCTCAAATCATCCCTGAGACAATGGGACAAAGAAAACCCTCCTTGGTTTGGCAACATTTCAACTTTAGCTACATCTCCTTGATGCCCAGGAAAAATCAGAAAGAAACATATCTCTTTTCCAATGAGAGAAAGCTATATCTAAATGATGTGAAAAACCAAAACCGTACAGATTTAATATCCCAAGAGAAGAATAAGTAAAGATAGCAAACTCACAATTCAAAAATAAAAATACACAAAATATGACAAGTTTCATATGTGTTACATGAAGCAGTAGAAGAGGTCTTTCCTGTGCTTTTCCATATAATCTGACCTTTTTCTGTGTGGTCTGATACTGAATGAGGCAAGCCTTGTCTCTTTTTTTCTTACGAGTCATAATTTGTTTGTTACTGTTGGTCTTAATGTTTTCATTTTTTTAATTAATCCAATGGGCATACTTCAAGTCTAGTTCTGGTCTTTGACCAACAGGCAAAGGCCTTTCCAGACCTTACTTTATAGAGTAGGCCATGAAAATTCCTTCTCTTATTCTGGATAAATTTCTTTACATGATTTAAGCCTGAGGACTATATTTTATTTCAGTGTACTGTGACATTGTCACTATATTGCAAGATGCTAATCATCAGAGATTTAAATTGCCTTGTTCAATTCTTATTTTCCCAGGTCTGTGAATATATTTGCAATTATTTAAAAACACACTGAAGAAAAATATAAATTATGAAATGACAAAATATGGTTAAATTATGAAACCAGTTAAAAGGGTGATTTCACACAATTGTATTAAAGAAAACTGAATGGAACAGCAAAAGCTGACTGAAACATGATATATATAATAGGAGTAATTAAGAAGTTATGACATGAATTAAGAATTAATTTAGAAAAGACCTTGGCTCAAGAGAATATAACATAGAATGATTCAGAAATTTCTGGCAAGTAGCAAATGTTTTGCTATTATTTGTTGAATGATTAAGAATTAGGAACCTTTAGATATGAACACTATCCTATGGGATGGTTGCATCCAATTTGGTTGGAAAATGTTGGATTGTTGAATAAAAGCTGGAGTAAATGGCCACCTATCTAGAAAGAAATTAAGTAGTTCCTTATCTGACACATCTTTTTAAAATAATTAATGGACGAAACCTTACTGTACTGACTTCTCATGATGTGAGTGGAAACTTAAATTCTAAGGTTAATATTTGGATGACAGACAGTAGGCTTCTTAAGTATCAGTCATTGTTGTTAGAAGGACCAGTAACTAAGCTTAAAGTTTGTGGAAATCTAAATCCTGCCACTTTCCTTCCTGAGAAGGAAAATGAAACACCTGATCACAATTGTTCTCAATTCCTAACTTTAAACTATGCAGCTCGGGAGGATCTAAAGGATACCCCATTAGACAATCCTGACATGGGAATATTTACAGATGGCAGTTCTTTTGTTCAGGATGTAAAGCGTAAAGCAGGTTACACCGTGGTGACTGCTGAACAGGTTTTGGAAGCAAAATCTCTCCGTCAGGGAACCAGTGCTCTGTTAGCGGAGCTTATGGCTCTGACCCGAGCTCTAGAGTTAAGCAAAGGGCAGCGGATGGGCCTGATAATCTATGTGAGTCTACTTCTGCTGACTCCAAATATCCTGAGTCTGCCATTGGATCCTCAAGACAATGTCTTCCTGTCCTGGGCTCACTCCTATGCTGCATTCCACAATCGGTCTAACTGCTGGGTCTGCAGAGCACTCCCCTCTTTGTCAGTGGAAGGCTTCCTGTGGTGGACATCTCCACTTCAAGGAAAAGACTTTCTCCAAGTCTGTGAATACCTTCAACAACAATCACATGTGATGCCTCTTCTTCATCTGATGACATCTACCGACCCTAAAATGGACTGGGGCAACACTTTGCACTTTAACTATGGACATAATGTGACTTTTAATTATGATTGTGAATGTTGTGTTTTTGCCGTTTGCTCTCTGCATCTGTAATTGTATAACTGGATTTGTTTCTAGCCTCATGAAAGCTTTTAAGTTACAAATGATTGCTCAAACTCCTGCTACTGCTGTAGCTTCCTCCAACTACTATTTGGGGCCCCTGGATCAGATATCCTCAATATGAGGATTAGGAGAATATGTTGCCTCACCAATTTAAGGACAACACCCCTTATCAGCTCGGAAGCAGTTATGGAACAAGAACGATGCCCCTTTTCCCTAGGCAACATAATTCTCCTAAAAGAAAAGGGGGAAATGAGAGAGTCAGTTCCTAGGCAGGTTGATAGGGAGTCTAGGGGTCCCCAAGGAAAGAGGGGTCTGGAATTCTCAAGGAGGAAGAAAGGACAAACTTTTTTTCTTTCTCCACATTCCTTAGGGTTATATAACAATAATGTATCTTGCCTAAGGACAGTCTTTGGATTAAACCTTCTGGCTAATTCTGTTATCTTAAAATGTAATTTATGGGAGTAGGTCTGATGAGGTCTTTACAACCTCCAGACATTCTTTGGATTCATTGGAGAGTATATAACTTCATTGTTAACACTAGCAAGTGGGTACTCTTTCTGCCCCCTTCTGATGCCTATGTCAGAAGCTTTCTGTATCTCCTTTATACTTTACTAAAACTTTATTACACACACACACACAAAAATAAAAAATAAAAAAATAAAATGGACTAAAGACCCCAGTGCAAAAGTAAGCAGTACTCTTTAGACGAATATATGAAAAACTACATTGGAACTACTTTTCCATTGATATTAGAAACACGGATAACTTTTAACTCAGGATTCCTCTTAACTCAGGATTCCTCAGTCTCTGCACTATTGGGCATTCTCTGCCAGATTCTTCTCTGGGGTGGGGTCTGTCCTATAAATTGCAAGATGTTTAGAAGCATCCTTGCCCACCACTTACCCATCATCAGTGTGACAGTGAATAATGTCTAGAAATATTGCTTAAAGGTTCCTGGGGGACACAATTATCCTTGTTTGAGAAAAATAATATTAAACTAAGAATTCCAAAGTACTTTTGTAGCAGTGATATAATAGTCACTTATTTATAAATAATATAATACACCACCAAATGTCTGAGTCACACAGCCACACCATGCAGTATTATACAGATATGGAAATAATGAACCAGCATTACACTGGTTGATTGGAAGCAAGTCCCTGAGGTATTATTGAGAAAGAAACAAAAGAGGGACAAATTGTAGAAAACATTAAACATAATGACTATTTGTCCCTAAAATATAAAGACCATTTATCATAAATTCAGGATTGTATTGATTCATTTGTGTAAAAGTATATATAAGTATGTATAAGAACACATTTTATTTTTTAATTAAATTTATTTATTTTAACTAGAGGCTAATTACTTTGCAATATTGTATTGGTTTTGCCATACATCAACATGAATCATCCACGGGTGTACACGTGTTCCCAATCCTGAACCCCCCTCCCACTTCCCTCCCCATACCATCCCTCTGGGTCATCCCAGCACACCAGCCCCAAGCATCCTGTATCCTGCATCGAACCTGGACTGATGATTCATTTCTTATATGAAACAAGTTTCAATGCCATTCTCCCAAATCATCCCCTCCCCCACAGAGTCCAAAAGACTGTTTATACATCTGTGTCTCTTTTGCTGTCTCCCACACAGGGTTATCATTACCATCTTTCTAAACCAATACAGTATACTAACGCATATATATGGAACTTAGAAAGATGGTAACGATATACGGAATTTAGAAAGAACACATTTTAGAAAAAGATTTTTCAAAAACTAAAAACTTATGGAACAAAATATATCGGCGAGAGTGCAATTATGTTAAGTATATTGTTTCCTGAGCAATATGCCATGTGCTAAGTAACTTCAGTCATGTCAGACTCCATGCGACCCTATGGAGTGTAGTTTACCAGTAGCCTCCATCTGGCCAAAGGATTTTCCAGGCAAGAACTGTGGAGTGAGTTGCCATGCCCTCCTCTAGGGGATCTTCACAAAGCAGAGATCGAACCTGCATCTCTTAATTCTCCTGCATTGGCAGATGGGTTCTTTACCATTAGTACACCTGGGAAGCCCCTTCCTGAACAATAGGATCTAATAAAATTGAATGAAAATATACAACTAACTGATAAAAAGACACAAAAGGGTAAAAATTTAACAATATTAACACGGATCTCTAATTCAAGATCAAATTGCCAAAGATTTGGAAGTGAAACAATATAACAGAAGAACATTTACGAAGTGAGGAAGGAGCAGTATCTAAGTTATAATTTTATCTTATGTGTAGAGAGAGGAATTCAAATATGGCTATAGAATGTAAGTCAAATGGTAAAGAATTATGATCAGAGGAGATGGAATTTTTAGGAAAAGATTTAATCAGAAGGCCGAAAGGAATAATAAGGAATAACTGATGAGAAACTCTAAATAGAAGTAAATATGTATAAGTTGTCTATCACCACTAAGAATGCTAAATAACTCTCACTTTCCTTTCTTGCTTACAGCAAGAGTTGACACGTTTAGAATATTAAAGTGACAAATTATTACGGTAAGAAAAATAGCAATAAAGAGCAATGAGTGGTATGTACTGTGCAGCATGGTGACTATAGTTCATAATACTCTTTTTAGCATAATTAAAAGTTGCTAAGAGACAGTATATCCTAAAAGCTGCCCTCACAAGAAATAAATTGTAACTATATGTGGTGACAGATGTTAAGGAGATTTACTGTAGTGATCATTTAGCAGTATAAACAAGTATTAAATCATTATGCTGTGTACCTGTAACTCATATATTGTTGTAGGCCAAATACCAAAATTCTTTTGGAAAAGCAAGGAAGAGAATGTTGGCAGATTTGACCAACAAAATTTATCAGTTCTTATACAATCTCACAAATATATCTATGCATATATAAAAGAACTAAATCACAAATTTAAGGTTTTTGTTAAAAAATAATCCTTCCTGTCAAAGAATGCAATTTTAAAAAGGAATAACAACACTCTGATACCACTATATAAAACAAAATAGTTATAGAGACATTTTTTAAATAGAGAAACACTGCATGACTAACAAATTCATAGATTTATTTAGCCTCACAGATAATAAAATAGTTGCAAAGTAAATGTCCCTAGCATACATCTTTTTTTTTTTTTACATAACTAAGATTTTTGTTTCTTATGTGCACACAAGAGTGAGAGAAGATACTGTAATGTGTGTATTTCCTACACAGCTATTGAAAGTGTGTATTTGCAAACAGTCCTCAGTTTAGATCTTTCTCCTCTATGTGGAGGCACAGTCTAATATGCCCCATCTTACAATAAAATGAAATGCCCTCACCTCACCGACTGACCCTCTACAATTAATACCCTATTTGTCTACTCCTGTTAATTAACAAGAACTTTAGACTCAGGTTCCACTTTTACTGGATGCAATTTCTACCTCCCATTCATTCTTCTGTTGGACTTTCACTGAAAGTGAAAGTTGCTCTGTTGTGTCTGACTCTTCACGACCCCATGGACTGGAGTGGATAGCCTTTGCCTAGCATGATTTAATTTTCAACATTGACACTCTCGTTTTTAAGTGCAGTGTTCCTTTTTCAGCATCGTAAATAAATACATTTTCAGGAAACTCAGCAAACAACCATGGTGACCTCTGCCTCTGGGATATGCTATTAGAGTGAAATTCCATACAATAAACTATACATTTTTAAAATATTCAACTTTCTGAATTTTAAAAATTAGCAGTATATTCAGTTCAGTTCAGTTGCTCAGTCATGTCTGACTCTTTGTGAACCCATGAATCTCAGCACGCCAGGCCTCCCTGTCCATCATCAACTCCTGGAGTTTACTCAAATTCATGTCCATCGAGTCGGGTATGCCATCCAGCCATCTCATCCTCAGTTGTCCACTTCTCTTCCTGCCCCCAATCCCTCCCAACATCAGAGTCTTTTCCAATGAGTCAACTCTTCACATGAGGTGGCCAAAGTATTGGAGTTTCAGCTTCAACATCAGTCCTTCCAATGAACACCCAGGACTGATTTCCTTTAGGATGGACTGGTTGGATCTCCTTGCAGTCCAAGGGACTCTCAAGAGTCTTCTACAACACCACAGTTAAAAAGATCAATTCTTTGGCACTCAGCTTTCTTTATAGTCCGACTCTCACATCCATACATGACTACCAGAAAAACCATAGCTTTGACTAGACGGACCTTTGTTGGCAAAGTAATATCTCTGCTTTTCAATATGCTATCTAGGTTTGTCATAACGTTTCTTCCAAGGAGTAAGCGTCCTTTTATTTCATGGCTGCAGTCACCATCTGCAGTGATTTTGGAGCCCCCCAAAATAAATCTGCCACTATGTCGCTCATTATTAGAGAAATGCAAATCAAAACTGCAATAAGATATCACCTCACACCAGTCAGAATGGTCCTCATCAAAAAGTCTACAAACAATAAATGCTGGAAAGGGTGTGGAAAAAAGGGAACACTCTTGCACTGTTGGTGGGAATGTAAATTTATACAGCCACTATGGAAGACAGTATGGAGTTTGGACTTTTTCCTTAAAAACTAGGAATAAAACCACCATACGACCCACCAATACACTGCTAGGCATATAGCCTGAAGAAACCAAAATTGAAAGAGGCACATGTATCCCATTGTTAACTGTAGTGTTATTTACAATAACTGGAACATGGAAGCAACCTAGATGTCCATCAACAGATGAACGGACAAAGAAGTTAGGGTATATATACACAGTGGAATATTACTCAACCATAAAAAGGAATGTATTTGAGGCAGTTCTAATGAGGTGGATGAACCTAGAACCTATTATACAGAGTGAAGTGAGTCAGAAAGAGAAAGATAAATACCATATTCTAACACATATATATGGAATCTAGAAAAATGATACTGAAGAATTTATTTACAGGGCAAGAACAGAGAAACAGACATAGAGAATAGACTTATGGACATGGGGAGAGGGGAGGATGAGATGTATGGAAAGAGTAACATGGAAACTTACATTACCATATGTAAAATAGATAGCCAACAGGAATTTGCTGTATGGCTCAGTAAACTCAAACAGGGGTTCTGTATCAACCTAGAGGGGTGGGATGGGGAGGGAGATGGGAGGGAGGTTCAAAAGGGAGGGGATATATGCATACATATGGCTGATTTATGTTGAGGTTTGACAGAAAACAACAAAATTCTGTAAAGCAATTATCCTTCAATAAAAAACACATTAATTAAAAAAAAAAAAAGAGAGAGAGAGAGAAAAGGATATGTCTAGTTGTAAAAACTTACACCTTTATCACTGGAGAAGGCAATGGCACCCCACTCCAGTATTCTTGCCTGGAAAATCCCATGGACAGAGGAGCCTGGTAAGCTGCAGACCATGGGGTCGCAAAGAGTCAGGCATGACTGAGCAACTTCATTTTCACTTTTCCCTTTCATGCATTGGAGAAGGAAATGGCAACCCACTTCAGTGTTCTTGCCTGGAGAATCCCAGGGACGGGGGAGCCTGGTGGGCCACCGTCTGTGGGGTCGCAGAGTCAGACACGACTGAAGTGATTTAGCAGCAGCAACACCTTTATCACAGGACTGGATAGGAATTTAAGCTCTCTAGTGAGCCATGGTTTGGAGATGTATATATATATATATATATATATATATATATATATATGCATATATATGACGTTATATATATTATATATATATATACAATATATATGTGAGATATGTGGAATATTATAGGATATACATTATATATAATAAAGGAACAGTGAATAAATGATAGGAATATAAGTGATATTCCATCAATATAAGTGATATTCCTATCATTTATTCACTGTCCCTTTATTGGTTATGACAGAAATGGAATGGGGGAAATATTTCATTTAGAGCATTGGAAGGAACCATATATTTTTAGGCACAATGGAAGTTTTCAAGCAGAAAGATATATTTACACCAAATAATCCTTCACCCCAACAATAAACCCTTTTACATACAGACACTAAACCAAGACCTCAATAACTAAATGGACACTATGAAAAACTACTTTACATAGGAATAATCTGACATAAATTTCTGTTGCATCATACTTAAGGTCCTGTCTGACTCTGGGTCTTATTATGTCAAACTCTGTAATGAAATTGCTGTTTCATATAGATACCAATTAGAGACATGCATCTGATGCTGTTCTTTCTCAGTAATTCCTGTAGAGAATGCAACACTGAGCTAAATAGAGAATAGTACCCTGAGGGGTGTAAAATCAGATGACCAATTATGAAACATACATCTGCTCATGTCTACATTTCCAGAAAGAGAAATTATGGTAGTGATGTTCCAAGGTATGATGAATTAAAACAGTAACAAATTATAGTTTCATATTTTATTCTCCTATGAAATTATATAGTTGGTTTGGTTACCAAGTTAGATTTTTCATAGAAGTAGCACAAACTATGTTTATTCTTTTAATAAAATGAAAAAAGAAGTTTACTCAGTACAAATCATTTCATTTCAGAAGAATTTATTCTTAAGAAATGTGTGAAGGCTCATGAGATAAATGGGAATTTACATATGTTTCACACAAGGTTTAAACCAATTTGAGAGAGCAGAAAAATAACAAAAGAAAAAACTTAGATGACAGAGAAGAGAAAAGTTAATAAAGGATGTTTTTAAAATTGTAGAGAGAAGTGAAATCAAAGAAATGGAAATACCAGGTAATAAAATGAGGAAGCAGTTGCTATTACCATAATCTAAACAAATAATCTCACTATCTGACTCTGAGACTTTAAGCCCTGCTATCATTCTTCAGCTCAAGGTAAATGGACCTTTTCTAAAAGTTTCCATCCCAAAGAATCTTTTTAGAGCTCTATTTATGTCTTTGTTTCTCAGACTGTAGATGAAGGGGTTCAGCATGGGTGTGACCACAGTGTACATCACCGATACTATAGCACTTGTGTGTGAGCTGTGGGTAGCAGTGAAGCTAAGATACACTCCTAAGGCCGAACAATAAAATAAGGAGACAACAGAGAGGTGAGATGCACAGGTGGAGAATGCTTTACACTGCCCCTGAGCTGATGAGATTCCACAGATAGAGGACACTATCTTAGAGTAAGAGTAAAGGATGCCAGCCAGGGGACCACCCCCGAGAATTACAGATCCAAATGACATCACCATGTTATTGAGAAAGGGGTCAGAACAGGCCAGTTGGATGAGCCATGTGGTTTCACAGAAAAAGTGGTGGATTTCCAAGTCTGAACAGAAAGACAATCGCAAAATCATTAAACTCTGTAACAAGGAATGCATAGAACTCAACACCCAAGACAGCAGCACCAGCAGTCCACAAAACCAGGGGCTCATGATGACCATGTAGTGCAACGGGTGGCAGATGGCCACATACCTGTCATAGGCCATCACAGTCAGGAGGAGGTCATCTAATCCTGCAAAGAATAAGTAAAAATACACCTGGATGATGCAGCCTTCATAGGTGATGACTTTCCTCTGTGTCTGAGTGCTTTGCAGCATCTTTGGGATGATGGTGGAGGTTAAGCAGATGTCTACAAAGGACAGGTTGGAGAGGAAGAAGTACATGGGGGTGTGGATGTGGGGGTCTGAACTGACGGCTAGGATGATGAGTAGGTTTCCAAACACAGTGATCAGGTACATGGAGAGGAAAAGCCCAAAGATGAGGGGCTGCAATTCTGGTCCCTCTGAAAATCCCAGAAGAAGAAATTCTGGGATTTGTGTACTGTTCCCTGGCTCCATGTGATGAAGGTGACTATCAGGAAAAAAGAAAATAGCATGAAGAATTTTCACCCAAACAGACACAACTTACATCACTGAAACACTATAATTTTAATTTTGTTGGCATGAAATTGATGTTAATATGTTGTATGTAATAAATTCTCCATAAAGTTATACCCCATTTCACCTCTGAATAGAAATTTTTGTCCCATTCTCAGTATATTTCCAAATGGTTCATGTATTTACAGTTTTAATGAGAAGTTCTTTCATGCATTTGAGAAAAATATTGAGAGCAAACTTGTCCCAAGCCATACAGAGAATAAGTAGAGGTGCTTAAAAACAAATTCCCCACAACCCAAGGATGGTGAAAGATGATATTCAAATAAATATATGATATGTTAGAAGGTGACAGGTGTTATGAAGAAAACAAAAACATGTATAAAGGAGAGAATAGTAGGTGGCATTATTTTATACCAAGTTGCAAGGGCTGCAAACAAGGGGTTATTTGAAGTGATGTCAAGGAAGAGAGAGAAGTACCTAGTGAGATACCAGGAGAAGTGTGTGTCTGGCAAAGGGAACTGCCACTGCAAAGGACCTGAGGAAGATGCTGGTTCCACATGTTCAAAGGCAAATGAGAAAGCCAGCAGGGCAGAGGGATAATCAAGAGGCGTAGTGATTAGAGACGGTGTCAGGGATCCTGAGGAACAAGGTGGCCTCCCAGCTAGAGCTGACACTTCAGTCCACAGAGAATCCCTCCTTTCACATTGTTCCCTGCACTTTATGGTTTTAGCTGCAAAGGCTTCCTGTGAATTAAAGCAGATCCTAGTCTCAGTACCGTCTTTGATTGAGTTCTGGCCTCTGTCACCTTAGTGTATCACCTTAATGTATGAGTCCCAGTGCCTGTGCTTTAAGACCTGCTCCCACTCCACAATACACAGACACACCATGGCTTCTGAGTTGTGTTTCTGTCATGAGTTTCTCAACCAGACCCACCCTCCTTAGGCTAGGGGTGGTAACCACTCGAACTAGTCAGATCAGATTAATTTTCTCCTAAACAATGTTTAAATGGCACCCATAAATTCCATATCATAAACTTCTGGGGGAAGAGTAAAGTTGGGGTTCCTTTTAGCTACAGCCACTTTCTGCCCTGTATTTAAAGAAACATGAAATGTGAGGGAGAAATAAAATGAAGGAAAAAGATCTAAAAAACTCAAATCATCCCCGAAACAATCTGATGAAGGAAAGCTTCCATGGATTAGCAACCTTCCAACTTCAGCTATATCTCTTTAATGCCCAGGAAAAATCAGAAAGAAACATATCTTATTTCCAAGGACAGAAGCAGTGATACATGTATGATGTGAAAAACCATACAGATTTAATACCCCAAGAGTAAAATAAGTAAAGGTCATAAACTCAACAATTCAAAAATAAAAACATATAAAATATGACAAAAGTTATGTATATGTTATATGAGACAGTAGAAGATGTCTTTCCTGTGCTTCTCTATACAGTTTGACCTTTTTTGTGCATTCGGATACTGAATGAGGCAAGCCCTGTCTCTCTTTTCTTATAGGTCATAATTTGTTTATTACTCTTGGGCTTGATGTTTTCAGTTTTTTAATTAATCCAATGGGCACACTTCAATTCTAGTTCTGGTCTTTGTCCAACAGACAAAGGCCTTTCCAGACCAAATGCTATAAAGCTTGAGCAGGTCATGAAAATTCTTTCTCTTATTCTGGATAAATTTCTTTACATGAGTTAAACCTGAAGACACTATATTTTATTTCAGTGTTCTATGACATTGTCACTATATTGCAAGATACTAATCATCAAAGACTTAAATTGCCTTGTTCAATTCTTGTTTTCCCAAGTCTGTGGATATATTTGAATTTATTTAAAAAACACACTTTAAAAAATGAGAAATTATAAAATGACAAAATATGGATAAAATACGAAACCAGTTGAAAGTTTGATTTCCTGTAATTGTATTAAAGAAAACTGAATGGAACAGCAAAAGCTGACTGAAACTTGACATACACTAAGGGTGAAAGTGAAGTTGCTCAGTCGTGTCTGACTCTTTGCGACCCCATGGTCTGTAGGCTGCCAGGCTCCTCCATCCATGGGATTTTCCAGGCAAGAATACTGGAGTGGGTTGCCATTTCCTTCTCCAGGGCATCTTCCCGACCCAGGAGGGGATCGAACCTGAGTCTCCCGTATTGTAGGCAGACACTTTACTGTCTGAGCCATCAGGGAATTAATAGGAGTAATAAAACATTTATGACATGAATTAATAATTAATTTAGAAAAAGACCTCAACTCAAAAGAACATAGCATACAATGACCCAGAAATTTCTGACAAATAGCATATGCTTTGTTATACTGTTTTGAATGATTAGGAATTAGATCCCTTTAGATATGAACACTATCCAATGGGACAGTTGTATTCAATTTGGTAGGAAAAGGCAGGATCGTTGAATAAAATCTGGAATAAATGGCCATCTATCTAGGAGGAAATTAAGTAGTTCCTTATCTGACACATCTTTTTAAAAGGGACTAAAGACACCAGTGTAAAATAAAGCAGTCCACTTTAGACAAATATATAAAAAATTACATTGGAACTTCATTTCTACTGATATCAGAAACAGTTTTAAAATCTGGATTCTTCAGTCTCTGCAGTATTGGACATTCTTTGCTGGATCCTTCTCTGGGGTAGAGTCTGTCCTGTAAATTGCAGGATGTTTAGAAACGTCATTTCCCACCACTTACCACTCATCAGTGTGACAGCAAATAATGTCTATGAATATTTCTTAAAGGACCGTGGGGGACACCCTTAGTGGGGAAACGTTGTATTAAACTAAGAATCTCAAAATATTTTTGCAGCAGTGATATAATAGTCACTTATTGATATATAATGTTATAGACCACCAAATGTGTGAGCCACACCATGTGATATTATACAGATATTAAAATAATGAACCACCATTATACTGCTTGATTGGAAGCAAGTCCCTAAGGTATTATTGAGAAAGAAACAAAAGAGGGACAAACTGTAGAAAACATTAAACATAATGACGATTTGCCACTAAAATATAAAAACCATTTATGATGTATTCAGGATTATATTGATGCATTTGTGTAAAAGTATATAAGTATGTATAAGAACACATTTTAGAAAGAGATTTTTCAAAAACTAAGAATTTATGGGACAAAATATATCAGTGAGAGTGCAATTATGTTAAGGGTACTGTTTCCTGGGCAATGTGCTATGTGCTAAACCACTTCAGTCGTGTCTGACTCCATACAACCCTATAGACTGTAGCCTGCCAGTAGCCTCCATCTGTCCATGGGATTCTCCAGGCAAGAAGACTGGAGTGTGTTGTCATGCCCTCCTCCAGTGTATCTTCCCAACCCCAAGATCAAAACTGCATCTCTTAATTCTCCTGCTTTGGCAGACAGGTTCTTTACCAAAAGCGCCACAATAATAAATTGAATGATAAAATTGAATGAAAACCTACAACTAACTGAAAAAAAGCACAAAAGAGTAAAAATTTAGCAAGATTAACATGGGTCACTAATTCAAGATCAAATTGCCAAAGATTTGGAAGTGAAGCAATATAACAAAAGAACATTTACAATGTGAGAAAGGAGCAGTATCTAAGTTATAATTTTCTCTTATATAGAGAGAGGAATTCAAATATGGCTATAGAATGTAAGTCAAATAGTAAATAATTACGGTAAGAGGTGATGCAACTTTTAGGAAAAGATTTAATCAGAAGGCCAAAAGGAATAAAAATAAAAACAGATAAGAAAGTCTTAATAGAAGTAAATATGTATAAGAAGTTATTTATCAGCACTAAGGATGCTAAAGAACTCCCACTTTCCTTTCTGGCTTACATCAAGAGTTGACACATGAAGAATATTAAAATATACAACTAAAGTATTATGACAAGAAAAGTAACAATAAAGAGCAATGAGCAGCCCGTACTATGCAGCATGGTGACTATAGTTCATAACACATTTTTTTAGAATAATTATAAGTTGCTAAGAGACAGTATATCCTAAAAGCTCTCCTCACAAGAAATAAATTGTAACTATATGTGGTGACATGTTAAGGAGATTTACTGTGGTGATCATTTAGCAATATAAATATTGAACCATTATGCTGTGCACCTGTAACTCATATATTGTCAAAGATCAGTTATACCTAAATTCTTTTGGAAAAGCAATGAGAAGAGGGTTGGTAGATTTGACCAACAAAATTTATCAATTCTTATACAATCCCACAAATACATCTATGCATATATAAAAGAGCTAAATCACAAATTTAAGTTTTTTTGTTAAAAAATAACCCTTCCTATCAAAGAATGCAATTTAGAAAAGGAATAACAACACCTGATACCACTGTGTAAAACAAAATAGTTATAGAGACATTTTTTTAATAGAGAAACACTGCATGGCTAACAAATCCATAGATCTATTTCGCCTCACAGATAATAAAATGATTGCAAAGTAAACCTCACTAGCATACATCCTTACACTTATATAACTAAGTTTTTTTTTTCTCTTAAGTGAACACAAAAACAAGAGAAGATACTGTAATGTGTGTGTTTCCTACACAGCTATTGAAAGTGTGTATTTGCAAACAGTCCTCCATTTAGATCTTTCTCCTCTGTGTGGAGGCACAGTCTAATATGCCCCATCTTGCAATAAAATGAAATGCCCTCACCTCACTGACTGCCCCTCCACAATTAATACCCTATTTGTCTACTCCTGTTAATTAACAAGAACCTTAGACTCATGTTCCAATTTTACTGGATGCAGTTTATCCCTCCTATCCGTTCTTCTGTTGGGCTTCCACTAGCATGATTTAATTGTCAACACTGACGATCTCATTTTCAAGTTCACTGTTCCTTTTCAGCATCATAAATAAATGCATCTTCAGGAAACCCAGCAAGCAACCATGGTGACCTCTGCCTCAGGGCTATGCTACATTGTCCTCAGGTGATCTCAGGTACATTCCTGGCTTCCATCCTTCTGATCCTCTTCTGCAGTGTCTGTGGAGCTCTCAGACTCACCTGTTTGGGAGGTTTGTCTCACTTTGCCTGGGAAATTTCCCTGTGAAAGTCAAAGTTCCCCCATAAGTAGCTGGTGATGCAGACTCATGTCCTGTCTCTGCACAGGACAGCTAAGAGATCAAACATTGGTCTCCCATCCAGATGTAGGACCACAAAAGCAATGAACACCTCCTGTCCAACCGAAAAGGAACAGGCTGAGGGACTGCAGCAGAGGAGATATTTACATCTTCCGTGTCAGCTCATTAAATATGTTTTCCCTTTGTTACCCCAGGGGAAGTTCGTTATTTCCCTTGGTGACACTGGTCTGGACAGAATGCATTTTTTTTCTTCTGATTCTCTGTTCCTAAGAGACTCCATTATAAGTTAGGTAAATTCAGTTTCCTCACTCCTTTGCCTTTACCTCTCCTGCTTCCAAAGCTCTAAGGCTCCCGGCACTACATCACATCCCTGAGTTCAAGTTTTCTCAAAAGCATAATATTGACAATTGGTCTTGACTAGGTCCTTTGGGTCTTCAATGCTCTGATCTGTTGTGGGAACACAACCCAAGAAATCTCTGAATATGACCATTGCCCTTTTCAAAACAGGGGATAACTTTGCTCCTTTAATATAAAACTTGGCTACTATAATCCTTGGTTGCATGCAAGTTTTCCAAAGCCTAAACTGATTTCCTACTTGCAGCAGAAATTAAACAATCCAATTGCCAATGCAGGAAATTAAGAGAAACAGGTAGGATCCCTGGATCAGGAGGATCCCCTGGAGAAGGCCAAGGTAACCCACTCCAGTATTCTTTCCTGGAGAATCCCATGGACAGAGAAGCCTTGCAGGCTACAGTCCATGGGGTCGCAGAGTTGGACAAGACTGAAGTGACTTAGCACAGAACAACACACATACTGCTCCTAGTTGAGTTTAACCCTTTGGAGTCAATCAGTGAGCTTCCCTTATATAATATCATTTTATGTTTCACTCTGATTTTTAATAGGAGAAAATTTTAGTCATTCTGGAGAGATTTCACACCCTTAGCTGGTACAGAGAATTTCACTTTGTCTAAATGTAAATGTGCATCTGACTCTGAGACCTTTGGAATTAAAGATAGGAAAAGTAAGTCATTATTAAAATTCAGGTCACATTTATTAACAAAATGTATTAAAGTTTCTACATCTTTTTCTAATTTATGTTCATTCAACACTCTTTTGTTTTTAATTTTATTTTATTTTTAAACTTTACAATATTGTATTGGTTCTGCCATACATCAAAATGAATCTGCCACAGCCATACATGTGTTCCCAATCCTGAACCCTCCTCCCTCCTCCCTCCCCATACCATCCTTCTGGGTCATCCGAGTGAACCAGCCCCAAGCATCCAGTATCTTGCATCGGACCTGGACTGGCGACTCATTTCATATATGATATTATACATATTTCAATGCCATTCTCCCAAATCATCCCACACTCTCCCTCTCCCACAGAGTCCAAAAGACTGTTCTATACATCAGTGTCTCTTTTGCTGTCTAGTATACAGGGTTATTGTTACCATCTTTCTAAATTCCATATATATGCGTTACTATACTGTATTGGTGTTTTTCTTTCTGGCTTACTTCACTCTGTATAATAGGCTCCAGTTTCATCCACCTCATTAGAACTGATTCAAATGCATTCTTTTTAATGGCTCAGTAATACTCCATTGTGAATATGTACCACAGCTTTCTTATCCATCCATCTGCTGATGGATATCTAGGTTGCTTCCATGTCCTGGCTATTATAAACAGTACTGCGATGAACATTGGGGTACACGTGTCTCTTTCAATTCTGGTTTCCTCAGTGTGTATGCCCAGCAGTGGCATTGCTGGATCATAAGGCAGTTCTATTTCCAGTTTTTAAGGAATCTCCATACTGTTCTCCAGAGTGGCTGTACTAGTTTGCATTCCCACCAACAGTGCAAGAGAGTTCCCTTTTCTCCACACCCTCTCCAGCATTTATTACTTGTAGACTTTTGGATCACAGCCATTCTGACTGGTGTGAAATGGTACCTCATAGTGGTTTTGATTTGCATTTCTCTGATAATGAGTGATGTTGAGCATCTTTTCATGTCTTTGTTAGCCCTCTGTATGTCTTCTTTGGAGAAATATCTATTTAGTTCTTTGGCCCATTTTTCGATTAGGTCATTTATTTGTCTGGAATTGAGCTGTAGGACGTGCTTGTATATTTTTGAGATTAGTTGTTTGTCAGTTGCTTCATTTGCTATAATTTTCTCCCATTCTGAAGGCTGTCTTTTCACCTTGCTTATAGTTTCCTTTGTTGTGCAGAAGCTTTTAAGTTTATCTAGTTCCCATTTGTTTATTTTTGCTTTTATTTCCAATATTCTGGGAGGTGGGTCATAGAGGATCCTGCTGTGATGTATGTCAGACAGTGTTTTGCCTATGTTCTCTTCTAGGAGTTTTATAGTTTCTGGTCTTACGTTTAGATCTTTAATCCATTTTAGTTTATTTTTGTGTATGGTGTTAGAAAGTGTTCTAGTTTCCTTCTTTTACAAGTGGTTGACCAGTTTTCCCAGCACCACTTGTTAAAGAGATTGTCTTTTCTCCATTGTAAATTCTTGCCTCCTTTGTCAAAGATAACTTGTCCATATGTGCATGGATTTATCTCTGGGCTTTCTATTTTGTTCCATTGATCTATATTTCTGTCTTTGTGCCAGTACCATACTGTCTTGATGACTGTGGCTTTGTAGTAGAGCCTGAAGTCAGGCAGGTTGATTCCTCCAGATGGTGAAAAATTGAAAGCATTTCCTCTAAAGTCAGGAACAAGACAAGGGTGCCCACTTTCACCATTACTATTCAACATAGTTTTGGAAGTTTTGGCCACAGCAATCAGAGCAGAAAAAGAAATCAAAGGAATCCAAATTGGAAAAGAAGTAAAACTCTCACTATTTGCAGATGACATGATCCTCTACATATAAAACCCTGAAGACTCTACTAGAAAATTACTAGAACTAATCAATGATTATAGTAAAGTTGCAGGATATAAAATCAACACACAGAAATCCCTTGCATTCCTATGCATTAATAATGCGAAAACAGAAAGAGAAATTAAGGAAACAATTCCATTCACCATTGCAATGAGAAGAATAAAATACTTAGAAATATATCTACCTAAAGAAACTAAAGACCTATATATAGAAAACTGTAAAACACTGGTGAAAGAAATCAAAGAGGACACTAATAGATGGAGAAATATACCATATTCATGGATTGGAAGAATCAATATAGTGAAAATGAGTATACTACCCATAGCAATTTATAGATTCAATGCAATCCCTATGAAACTACCAATGGTATTCTTCACAGAGCTAGAACAAATAATTTCACAATTTGTATGGAAATACAAAAAACCTTAAATAACCAAGCATTCTTTTTTTTTTTTTTTTTTACTTCTATCCTTCAAACTTTCTCTCATGTTTTCTTTCAGCACAATGAATGGAATTACAAATGAAGCAGTATATTTAAATATATGTGTGCATGTGTGTTTACTTCAAAGAAAGTGTATACAGATACAGACACATATACATATTCCTAAACTTGAACAATGTTTGGAGACTCAGAGAAGTATTTACATACATTTTATACATTCATCACAACCTCCAAGTAAAGTTAGGATTTATCATCTCACATTTCCTTCTGAAAGATAAAACTGAGGCTCAGGGCATTTCCATTATTAACAATAACATTATAAAGAAATTAAAATATATTGTGGACCTTTAAAAATTATACACAAATGGAACCATGTAGTATACTGCTGGTTTTGACATTTATAAAATTGTATATTTTTAAAATGTGTAGTTTATTATATTTACACTCTAATGAATTAGTTAAGAATTAAAATTTTCTGGTTGTGTATTTTTAAGGGTAGTATGTTCAGTTCAGTTCAGTTCAGTTCAGTCGCTCAGTCATGTCCAACTCTTTGCAACCCCATGGACTGCAGCACTCCAGGCCTCCCTGTCCATCACCAACTCCTGGAGCTTACTCAGACTCATGTCCATTGAGTCAGTGATGCCATCCAACCTTCTCATCCTCTGTCATACCCTTCTCCTCCTGCTTTCAATCTTTCCCAGCATCAGGGTCTTTTCCAGGGGTAGTATATTAATCACACTAATACTGCTGAGAGGTAGCTCCTATAACTGGGAAGAAAGCAAAGTGGCATATATGGATTTAGGAACAGTGAAATTTAAATATAGTGATTAACATTTGAGAAATAAAGGTTTTTTTTTTTTTTTTCTTATAAAGTAAAAGACTGTTGTTCAATCTCTAAGTCATATCTGACTCTTTGCAACCCAATGGACTGCAGCATGCCAGGCTTTCCTGGCCTTCACCATTTCCCAGAGCTAACTCAAATTCATGTCCATTGAGTCAATGATGCAATCCAACCATCTCATCCTCTGCCACCTCCTTCTCCTTTTACCTTCAAACTTTCCCAGCTTCAGGATCTTTTCCAATGAGTCAGTTCTTCATATCGGGTGGCCAACATATTGGCACTTCAGCTTCAGCATCAGTTCTTCCAACGAATATTCAGGGTTGATTTCCTGTAGGATTTATGGGTTTGATTTCCTTGGAGACCAAGGGACTCTCAAGAGTTTTCTTCAACACCACAGTTGGAAAGCATCAATTCTTTGATGCTCAGCCTTCTTTATGGTCCAACTCTCATGCAGTCACCATCCTCAATAAACTAAAGACTAACCTACTTACATAAAAGGAAGAAATTGACATAAGGTAGTTTAAGACAGAAGACCACTGTAGCTGAACACACCATCATGGAGCAGCCTTTCAAACACAAAACAGAGTCTGACAGCTGACTGTCAGTAGATCCATGAGGAAACAATCATAACTCAGATCAACACCCCATCATAGAAACTCATTACATAAAAAAATCATTATACTAAATAATTTGCTTTTAGGATGACTTGTTATGTAGCAACAGCTAATTGATATACACTAATCCAAGTGAACAGAACTGAGACAATTATAATAATATGTTGCTTTATTTCTAGGCAATTGTTATGATATCTGAATAGCATTCATGACTTCTCTATTATTCAAGTTTATGTCATACAATTTTTTTAAAAGGGATTCCATTTAGTTTTCCTTGTAGGTAAGCAAGAAAGGTTAAAAGGATATGCCTATTTGTGAGAAACATATACCTTTATCACAGGAAAGTGAAAACATGAAAGTCACTCAGTCTGACTCTTTGTGATGCCATGGACTGTACAGTCCATGGAATTCTCCAGACCAGAATGCTGGAGTGGTAGCCTTTCCCTTCTCCAGGGGATCTTCCCAACCCAGGTCTCCCGCATTGAAGGTGGATTCTTTACCAGCTGAGCCATAAAGGAAGCCCAAGAACACTGGAGTGGGTAGCCTATCCACTTCTACAGTGAATCTTCCTGACCCAGGAATCATACTGGGGTCTCCTGTTTTGTGGGAGGATTCTTTACCAAATGAGCTATCAGAGAAGCCCATTTATCACTGGACTAGAAGGGAATTTAAGGTCTAATGAGCCATAATTTGGATATATATAATATTATATATATATCGTGCATATCATATAAATATGATATTTATATTATTCATTCACTCTTTCATTGATTATAACAGAAATGGAATGGGGGAAATATTTCAACTAGAGCAATGGAAGGAGCCATTTATTTGTAAGCAACAATGGAAGTTTGCAAGCAGAAAGATATAATCATGCCAAAAACTCTTTAGCCCCAACAATAAACCCCTTTACACACAGATACTAAATTACATACCTCAATAAGTAAATGGACATCGTGAAAAAATAATTTGCAAAGATATAATCTGACACAAATTTTTGCTGCATCATACTTAAGGTCTCTCTGACTCTAGGTCTTATTATGTCAAAGTCTTTATTGAAATTTCTGTTTCACATAGATGTCAATTAGAGACATGCATTTGATGATCAGCTTTACTAGTAACTCCTATACAGAATGTAGACACTAGGTTAAATAAAGAATTGTACCCTGTGAAGGAGTAAAATCAGATGACCATTTATGAAATACACTATCTGTTAACATCTACATTTTCAAAAAAAACAATTATAGTAGTGATGTTCTAAGGTATGAAAAACTAAGGCATGATAACTGTAGTTCCACATTTACTCTCCTATGAAACTATGTAATTGGTTTGGTTTCCAAGTTAGTTTTTTTCCCACAGAAGTAGCACAGTTCATGATTATTCTTTTAGCAAAAAGAAAGAAAAATTATTCAGTATAAAGTATATCATTTCAGGAGAATTTATTCTTAAGACATGTATGAAACATCATGAGATAAATGGGAATTTACATATGTTTCACACATGGTTTTGAATCAATTTGAAAGAGTAGAAAAATAACAAGAGAAAAATCTTAGATGATAAGGAACAGAAAAATTAAGAAAGGATGCTTTTAAAATCATATAGAGAAATTGAAATCAAAGAAATGGAAATACCAGGCTATAAACTGAAGAAGCAATTGCTATTATCATAGTCTAATCAAGGAATCACATATCCCCCTATGAGGCTTTGACCCTGCTATCATGGGCAGTTTTTCAGCCCAAGGGCAAATAGCTCTTTTACAAACATTTCCATCCCAACGAATCTTTTCAGAGCCCTTTTTATGTCTTTATTTCTCAGACTATAGATGAAGGGATTCAGCATGGGTGTGACCACAGTGTACATCACTGATACTATAGCACTCTTGTGTGAGCTGTGGGTAGTAGTGAAGCTAAGATACACTCCTAAGGCTGAAAAATAAAATAAGGAGACAACTGAGAGGTGAGATGCACAGGTGGAGAATGCTTTATACTGCCCCTGAGCTGATGAGATTCCACAGATGGAGAACACTATTTTAGTGTAAGAGTAAAGGATACCAGCCAGGGGAACATCCCTGAGAATTACAGATCCAAAATACATCATCATGTTATTGAGAAAGGGGTCAGAACAGCCATGTGATTTCACAGAAAAAGTGGTGGATTTCCAAATCTGAGCAGAAGGACAGTCGCAACACCATTAAGCTGTGTAACAGGGGAAAGAGGGCACTCACGATCCAGGACACCAGCACCAGCAGTCCACAGAGCTGGGGGTTCATGATGACTGTGTAGTGCAGGGGGTGACAGATAGCCACATACTGGTCATAGGCCATCACGGTCAGGAGAAAGTCATCTAATGCTGCAAAGAGTAAGTAAAAATACACCTGGACGATGCAGCCTTCATAGGTGATGACTTTGCTCTGTGTCTGGATGTTCCACAGCATCTTTGGGATGGTGGTGGATGTAAAACAGATGTCTACAAAAGACAGGTTAGAGAGGAAGAAGTACATGGGGGTGTGAAGGTGGGGGTCTGAGCTGATGGCCAGGATGATGAGCAGGTTTCCAATCACAGTTATCAGGTACATGAAGAGGAAAAGCCCAAATATAAGGGGCTGCAATGCTGGCTCCTCTGAAAGTCCCAGAAGGAGAAATTCTGAAATTTGTGTCTTGTTCCTTGATTCCATGTGATGGAAATGACTACTGGGAAAAAAGAAAATAGCGTGAATAATTTTCAAACAGGTGTAACACACATGGCTGAACTTCTGTAATTTCTATTTTGCTGACAAGAAATTGATGTTAATGAGTTGTATATAGATAAATTCTCCTTGAAGGTATATTCCATTTCACCTCTAATTAGATACTTTTGTCTCATTCTCAGAACATTTCCAAGGAGTTCATGCATTTACAGTTTTAATGAGAAAGTCTTTTACACATTTGAGAAACATTATGCTAGTCAACATGTTTCAAGTACATATAGGGGATAAATAGAGACACTTAAAAACAAATCTCTCACAATCCAAGGGTGGTAAAAGATAATATTCAAATAAATATAGAATATGTTATAAGGTGACAGGTGTTATGAAGAAAACAAAAACATGTACAAAGGAGAGTGTAGTATGAACATTATTTTGTACCAAGTATTCAGGCAAGGCTTACAAACAAGGGGTTCTACGAAGATACATCAAGGCAAAGAGAGAAGGTAATACCGTGATACCAGGAGAAGCGTGTGTCTGGTAGAGAGAACGGCCACTGCAAAGTAACTAAGGAAGAAGCTGGTCACATGTTCAAATGCAAGGAAGCCAGTGGAGTGAAGGAACAAGCAGGAGGGGGAGTGGTTAGAGATGGTGTCAAGGATCCTAAGGAACAAGGAGGCTTCCCTGCTATAGCTGAACCTTCAGTCCATAGAGAATCCATCCTTCCATGTTGTTTCCAGAACTTTATGGATTTAGCTGCAAAGAAATCCTGTAAATTATATCAGATCATCTTCTTAGTACCATCTTTGATGGAGTTTTGGCCTCTGTCACCTTATTACGTCACCTTAATATGTGGGTGCAGTTGCCTTTGCTGTAACAACTGCTCTCACTCCACAAGGCACAAGTATACACACACACCATAGCCTCCTGGGCTGTGTTACTGTATGAATTTCTCACCCAGCACCACCTTCCTTAAGCCATGGGTGATGACACCTCAAGCTTGTGAGATCAGATTATCTTTCTCCTAAAGGATGTTTAAATAGTACCCAGAAATTCCAGTTCACAAGCTACTGAGCGAATAATACAGTTGAGATTCCTTTTAGCTACAATGACTTTCTGCCCTATATTAAATAAATATAAAAAGCATGGGAGAGAGAGAGAGAGATAAAATAAAGGGGAAAGATCTAACAAGCTCAAATAGCCCCTGAGACAATGTGGTGTTCTTGATTTGGCAACATTTCAACTTCAGCTATATCCCTTGATACCCAGGAAAGATCAGAAAGAAAAATACCTCTTTTCCAAAGACAGAAGCAATGATATCTGTAGGGTGTGAAAAACCTTATCAATTTGCCCTGTCTCTCTTTTCATTTTTTTTTTTTTTTTTGGATGTGGACCATTTTTAGCCTTTATTAAAAGTGTTCCAATATTACATCTGTTTTATGTTCTAGGTCTTTAGCTGTGAGACATGTGGGATCTTACCTTCCCAACCAGGGATTGAACCCACAGCCCATGCGCTGGAAGGCAAAGTCCTGACCACTGGAGAGCCAGGAAAGTGCCCTTATCTCTGTTGTTTTTTTTTTTATGAGATATATTTTATTTGTTATTCTTGGGCTAAATGTTTTTAATTTTTTTCATAAATCCACTGGGAACATCCTAATTCTAGTTCTGATCTTTGGACAGCATGCAAGGACTTTTCCAGACCATACTCTGTGAGTCCATTAGGTCATGAAAATTCATTCTCTTATTCTGGATAAATTTCTTCACATGATTTAAGCCTGCTGCTGCTGCTGCTAAGTTGCTTCAGTCGTGTCCAACTCTGTGCGACCCCATAGAAGGCAGCCCACCAGGCTCTGCCATCCCTGGGATTCTCCAGGCAAGAACACTGGAGTGGGTTGCCATTTCCTTCTCCAATGCATGAAAGTGAAAAGTGAAAGTCAAGTCTCTCAGTCGTGTCTGACTCCTAGTGACCCCATGGACTGCAGCCTACCAGGCTCCTCCGTCCATGGGATTTTCTAGGCAAGAGTACTGGAGTGGGGTGCCATTACCTTCTCCAGATTTAAGCCTAAGGACATTTTTATTTCAGTATACTGTGATGTTGTCACTATAATGCAAGATTCCAAGCATCAGTGATTTCAGCTCCCTTGTTTACTTCTTATTTTCCCATATGTACATGAATACATGTGCATTTGTTTTAAAAACACAATTAAGAAAATTATAAATTATGAAATAGAATGGCAAAAATGTTAAACCAGTTAAAAGAGTAATTTCAGATAAATGCATTAAACAAAACTAAATGGAACATCAAAACCATTATGTTTTAATCAATTTTTGATGTTCCATTCAGTTTTTAGCAGTAACAGAACAATCAAAACAATAATTAATAATGAATTAATAACTAATTTAGAAAATACCTTGACTCAAGAGAATCTAATATATAATCTACCCAGGAATTTCTAGCAAATAGCATGTGTATTGTTAATATTTGTTGAATGATTAGGAATTAGATCCCCTTAGATATAAACACTAGTGTATGGGAAGATTGTACTCCAATATTTTTTTTTGTACTTCAATTTGATTGGAAAAGGCTGGATTGTTGAAAAAAATTTGGAATAAATGGTCATCTATGTGGAAGGAAATGAAGTGGTTTACTATTTAATTCATCTTTTTAAAAAAGACAAAAGTCCCCAGTGTAAAAGCAAACAGTCCATTTCAGATGATCATATAAAACCATACATAAAATCTACAGGTGAGAAAACTATTCTTATGAAGGGAGAAAATCAGAAGTAAAAAGAAAAACAAATTTAACTATATAAAAGTTTAAAACATTTTATGGTCAAAAATACCCACCCCAAAATCAATTGCAGAACAATATTTCATAAAAAATCTTTGGACATGGTTAACTGTTGAGAAGAAGGCATAAAGTTATGTAGATGTATGGTAATAATAAATAACTTGCTTACTGAATATACAAATCTTTGCTCAAAGTGAGTACTAGTTTAATAAACAGGAAGATATCTAATTCACAACCTTCAGCCTGGGAAAAAACTTAATGTTGATTGAGGTTGAAACTTATTTTTAATTAAATGTATTTATTTTAATTAGAGGCTAATTACTTTATAATATTGTATTGGTTGAAACTTTTAAACAAGTATTACAGACATAAGGGGAACTCTAATTTCTGTGGCAGAGATATGAAATGGAGAACATTATGGAAACCACCTAAGACAGCTATCGATAATAGAAACACAAATATTCTTTAATTCAGGGTCCTCCGTCTCTGTACTACTGGATATTCTCTGCCAGGTCCTTCTCTGTAGTGGGGTCTGTCCTGTACATTGTAGGATGCTTAGAAGCATCCTTGCCCACCACCTGCCCTTCATCAGTGTGACAGCAAAAAATGTCTACTGATATTGCTCAACATCCCCTGAGGGACAGTTATCCTTGGTTTAGAAGTGCAATGTGGCAGATTCATTTTGATATATGGCAAAACCAATACAATATTGCAAAGTTAAATAAAATAAAATTAAAAAAAAAAAATAAAACCAAACTGAAATCTCAAGAAAAAAAAATAAAAAAGAAGTGCAATGTTAAATTAACAATCTCAAAATAATTTTGTAGCAGTGATATGATAGTCCTTATTGCTAAACAATGATACAGACCATCAAATGTATGAGTCACACAGCCACACAGCCATGGAATATTATACAGACATTGAAATAATGCTATTATTACTAGCATTAATGCTATTAATGATATTACTATTAATACAGCATTATTACTAGTTGTTTAGAAGCAAGTCCCTGAGTTGTTGCTGAGAAATAGACAAAAGTGGATAAATTGTAGAAAAACATTAAACATACTGGCCACTTATCAGTAAAACATAAAGAAAATTTAATGATGTATTTAGGATTATATTTATACCTTTGTATAAAAGTATGTGAATATGTATAAGTGCATATTTTAGAAGGGTATTTTTAAAGGAAACTAAAAACTTAAGGAATAAAAAATACTTATCCCATAAATAAAAACTTATGGAATAAAAATACTTATTCCATAAATAAAAACTTATGGAATAATAAATATACTTAACCTTATGAAGCAAAATAAGGTAAAATACATTGCTTCCTGAACAACTGTAGGTAAAAAATTGAATGAAAATCTGCCACTAACTAATAAAAACATAGAGTAAGAATTTAATGATACCAGCATTGGTCTCTAATTCATGTTGAAATTGCCAAAATGGGGAAACAAAAGAATATAACAGGACATCTACAATGAGGATACGGAGCAGTACCAAATTTGTAATTTCATCTCATATTGAAATGCTGCTGCTGCTGCTAAGTCGCTTCAGTCGTGTCCAACTCTGTGCGACCCCATAGACGGCAGCCCACCAGGCTCCACCGTCCCTGGGATTCTCTAGGCAAGAACAATGGAGTGGGTTGCCATTTCCTTCTCCAGTGCATGAAAGTGAAAAGTGAAAGCGAAGTAGCTCAGTCATGTCCGACTCTTAGCGACCCCATGGACTGCAGCCCATCAGGCTCCTCCATCCATAGGATTCTCCAGGCAAGAATACTGGAGTGGGTTGCCAAAATGTGAAGGCAATGTTTAATATGATAAAGAAGAATGTCTTTCAAATTATGTCCAGAGCTGATGCAACTTTTGCAAATAGATTTAATTAGAAGGCTAAAAGGAACAATAAAAAATAACAGTCGTGAAACTACAAGTAAAGATGTATAAAGTGCTGCTGCTGCTGCTGCTGCTATGTCGCTTTAGTCGTGTCTGACTCTGTGTGACCCCGTAGACGGCAGCCCACCAGGCTTCCCGTCCCCGGGATTCTCCAGGCAAGAACACTGGAGTGGGTTGCCATTTCCTTCTCCAATGCATGAAAGTGAAAAGTGAAAGTGAAGTCGCTCAGTTGTGTCCGACTCTAGCAACCCCATGGACTGCAGCCTACCAGGCTCCTCCCTCCATGGGATTTTCTAGGCAAGAGTACTGGAGTGCGGTGCCATTGCCTTCGCCTTATTATTAATATCACTAAGGATGCTGCAGAACTCTCACTTTCCTTTTTGGTTTACAACAGGATTGAAACATCAAGAATATTAAAGTGATAACTGAATTCATTCAGTAAGAAAAGTGACAATGATAAAGCAACAAATGGGGTGTACTGTACAGTGTGGTGACTATATATAGTTCATAATACTTTATAGCATAAACTGACAGATTTAACACAAAAATTGGTCCCAAATTTGACCCAAAAAATGAATTGTTATACAATTCCCAGGTTTCCCTGGTGGCTCAGTGGTAAAATATGAACCTGCCAATGCAGAAGACCTGGGTTAGATACCTGGGTCAGGAAGATCCCCTGGAGGAGGGCATGGCAACCCATTCCAGTATTCTTACCTGGGAAATCGCATGTACAGAGGAGCCTGGTAGGCTATATTTCATGGGGTCGCAAACAGTTGGACTCAACTTGGTGACCAAACAACAACAACAACAACATACAATCCCCACAAATGTGTGTGTGTATATATATATATACACACACACACAAAGAACGACTTGCCATTCAACTTTTGTTAAAAAAGAAAGAAAGAAAGAATATACGATGGAGAAAAGACAATCTCTTTAACAAGTGGTACTGGGAAAACTGGTCAACCACTTGTAAAAGAAGGAAACTAGAATACGTTCTAACACCATACACAAAAATAAACTCAAAATGGATTAAAGATCTAAATGTAAGACCAGAAACTATAAAACTCTTAGAGGAGAACATAGGCAAAACACTCTCCGACATAAATCACAGCAGGATCCTCTATGACCCACCTCCAAGAATATTGGAAATAAAAGCAAAAATAAACAAATAGGACCTAATTAAACTTAAAAGCTTCTGCACAACAAAAGAAACTATAAGCAAGGTGAAAAGACAACCTTTAGAATGGGAGAAAATAATAGAAAATGAAGCAACTGACAAACAACTAATCTCAAAAATATACAAGCACGTCCTAAAGCTCAATTCCAGAAAAATAAATGACCCAATCAAAAAATGGGCCAAAGAACTAAATAGACATTTCTCCAAAGAAGACATACAGATGGTTAACAAACACATGAAGAGATGCTTAACATCACTCATTATCAGAGAAATGCAAATCAAAACCACTATGAGGTACCATTTCACGCCAGTCAGAATGGCTGTGATCCAAAAGTCTACAAGCAATAAATGCTGAAAAGGGTGTGGAGAAAAGGGAACCCTGTTACACTGTTGGTGGGAATGCAAACTAGTACAGCCACTATGGAGAACAGTGTGGAGATTCCTTAAGAAACTGGAAATAGAACTGCCTTATGACCCAGCAATCCCACTGCTGGGCATGAACACCAAGGAAACCAGAATTGAAAGAGACACATGTACCCCAATGTTCATCACAGCACTGTTTATAATAGCCAGGACATGGAAGCAACCTAGATGTTCATCAGCAGATGAATGGATAAGAAAGCTGTGGTACATTTACACAGTGGAATATTACGCAACCATTAAAAAGAAAACATTTGAATCAGTTCTAATGAGGTGGATGAAACTGGAGCTGATTATACAGAGTGAAGTAAGCCAGAAAGAAAAACATTAATACAGTATACTAACGGATATATATGGAATTTAGAAAGATGATAACAATAACCCTGTAAGCAAGACAGCAAAAAAGACACAGATGTATAGAACAGTCTTTTGGACTCTGGGAGAGGGAGAGGGTAGGATGATTTGGGAGGATGGCATTGAAACATGTATAATATCATATAAGAAATGAATCACCAGTCCAGGTTCAATGCAGGATACAGGATGCTTGGGGCTGGTGCACTGGGATGACCCAGAGGGATGGTATGGGGAGGGAGATGGGAGGGGGGTTCAGGATGGGGAACACGTGTACACTCGTGGCAGATGCATGTTGATGTATGGCAAAACCAATACAATATTGTAAAGTAATTAGCCTCCAATTAAAATAAATAAATTTTTAAAAAAAGAAAGAAAAGGAAAAACAATTTCTTCTTTCAAAGGATTCAATTAAAAATAAAAAAATAAGTGACAGCACTTTATAAAACAGAATTGTAGAGACATGTTTAAATAGAAAAACACTGAATGACTAACAAATCATCAACTGTATTCAACCTCACAGGTAATATAATAATTAAAAAGTTAACCTCATTATCATACATCTTTTCATCTATGTAACTAAGTTTGTTTTTTAGTTTTTCCCCTTACATGAATACCTAGCATGAGAGAAGGTACTGCAATGTGTGTGTTTATTGCACAAGTATTGCAAGCATGTCTTTGCAAACAGTTCTAGGTACAGATCTTTCTCTTGCATGTAGAAACCAAGTCTAATATGCCCCATCTTACAATAAAAAGAAATCCTGTCACTTCACTGTGTGTCCCACCACAGGTAATATCCTGTGTCTCCCATTTCCTCTTCCAGCAGATTTAATTGTCAAAACCGACATCCTTGTTTCCAAGTGCAATGGTCACTTTTTTTACATCATAAATAAATGCATTATTATGAAGAGCAGCAAACAACCACAGAGACCTCTGCATCTGGGCTATGCTCGATTAGTCCTCAGGTGACCTTAGGTACACGTTCCTGGCTTCCATCCCATCTAATCCTCCCCTCCAGTGTCTGTGGGGCTCTCAGACCCACCTGCTTGGGAACTCTGGGTAGATGATTTTTCTGTGAAGGTCAAAATTTCTCCCTAATTAATTGACAAGGCAGATCAAAGTTTTATCCTCAAACAAGAAAACAGGAAAGGATAAAAATCAAGCATTAGTCTCCCAGCCAGATGTAGGACTGCAAAAGTAAATAACCACATCCTATGCAATCAAAGAGGCACAGGCTGAGGGAGGCTGAGGCTGTGGCGGAGGAAATGTTTTCAGCTTCCTGTGTCAGTCCATTAGGCATGTTTTCCTCTTGTTAATTCAGCTTCTAAGTACATTATTTCCCTTAGAGACACTGATCTGGATAGAATTTTTTTTTCCTGCTGATTCTGTTCCTACGAGACTGCATTATAAGTTAGGTGAATTCAGTTTTTGTAGTTCCTTTGGCTTTACCTCTCCTCCTTCCAAAGCACTAAGCCTCCCAAGACTTCATCACATCCCTGAGTTCAAATTATCTCATTAATATAATATGGATAATTTGCCTCAACTAGGTCCCCAGGGCCTTCAAAGCTTTGGTTTTTGTTGGGAACACAACCCCTGAAACCTCTGAATATGACTGTTCCCTTCTTCAAAAGGGGATAACTTTTCTCCTTTAATATAAAACTTGGATATTATAATCCTTGGTTTCATGAAAGTTTTTGCAAAGCCAATAAGGATTCCCTACTCATATCAGGAGTTAATAGCTGTCATTTAAGAGTCCTCAGTATAAAATACTTGTAACTATGAAAGACATGTATAGACATTGTTATGCACCACTAGCTTAGCTGACTGTCAAATTTAATTTCTACAACAATGTATTCTATGAAGCAATACTTTTATGAACTCCATTCTCCAGTGTAGAAATAGGATTCAGAGGGACTCAGTGTTCTGATTACAAGTGTAAACAAAGTAAGGGATGGAATCTTGACTGGAGTGTGTCATGATGCCTCCAGGTCTCACTCTGAGCAGTGATTCTCAGCCAAGGTGATTTTGCTGCTGGGGATATTTGGTGATGTCCAAAAAGATACTTTGATTGGAGAAGGAAATGGCAACCCACTTCAGTATTCTTGCCTGGAGAATCCCAGGGATGGGAGAGCCTAGTGGGCTGCCTTCTATGGGGTTGCACAGAGTTGGACATGACTGAAGTGACTTAGCAGCAGCAGCAAAAAGATACTTTGACTGTGTGGATCACAATAAACTGTGGAAAATTATGAAAGAGGTACCAGACCACCTGATCTGCCTCTTGAAAAATCTATATGCATGTCAGGAAGCTACAGTTAGAACTGGACATGGAACAACAGACTGGTTCCAAATAGGAAAAGGAGTACGTCAAGGCTGTATATTGTCACCCTGCTTATTTAACTTATATGCAGAGTACATCATGAGAAACACTAGGCTAAAAGAAGCACAAGCTGGAATCAAGATTGCCAGGAGAAATATCAATAAACTCAGATATACAGATGACACCCTTATGGCAGAAAGTGAAGAGGAACTCAAAAGCCCCTTGATGAAAGTGAAAGAGGAGAGTGAAAAAATTGGCTTAAAGCTCAACATTCAGAAAACTGAGATCATGGCATCTGGCCCCATCACTTCATGGGAACTAGATGGGGAAACATTGGAAACAGTGTCAGACTTTATTTGGGGGGCTCCAAAATCACTGCAGATGGTGACTGCAGCCATGAAATTAAAAGACGCTTACTCCTTGGAAGGAAAGTTATGACCAACCTAGATAGCGTATTCAAAAGGAGAGACATTACTTTGCCAACAAAGGTTCGTCTAGTCAAGGCTATGGTTTTTCCAGTGGTCATGTATGGATGTGAGAGTTGGACTGTGAAGAAAGCTGAGCACCGAAGAATTGATGCTTTTGAACTGTGGTGTTGGAGAAGACTCTTGAGAGTCCCTTATCCAACCAGTCCATCCTAAAGGAGATCAGTACTCAGTGTTCACTGGAAGGACTGATGCTAAAGCTGAAACTCCAATACTTTGGCCACCTCATGTGAAAAACTGACTCATTGGAAAAGACCGTGATGCTGGGAGGGATTGAGGGCAGGAGGAGAAGGGGACAACAGAAGATGAGATGGTTGGATGGCAACACCGACTCGATGCACATGAGTTTGGGTGAACTCCGGGAGTTGGTGATGGACAGGGAGGCCTGGCGTGCTGCGATACATGGGGTCACAAATCAGACACGACTGAGCGACTGAACTGAACTGAAAAAGATGCTACTTATCTCCTATATCCCACAGGACAGAATCCCGAAGAAGTAATGTTTTTGCCCCAAATGCCAACAGTAAGAAAACCTATTCTAGACCAGAGCTCCAATAAGCTCATTATACATACAAATCATCAAGGTTTGTGGTTCAAATGCAAATTATGGTTCATTGGGTCTCTCGCAGACACAGGAACTGCCTTTCAAACAAGTTCTTAGGTATTGATGAACTTGTAGGTCTTGGTCTGTGGATCACAGTTTGAGTATCACAACAGTAGTCCTGCGTTAGTCAAGTATACACAGTTTCAGTCTCCTCCACCAAGGATGTTTATGTAACTTTGAAAGATACGTGTGTTTTTTTGTGGTTTTTTTTTTGTAGCAGGCAGAATGTGAGTGAGTGAAAGTCACTCAGTCATGTCCGACTCCTATACAGTCCATGTAATTCTCTAAGCCAAAATACTGGAGTGGGTAGCCTTTCCCTTCACCAGGGGATCTTCCCAAACCAGGGATCAAACCCAGGTCTCCAGCACGGCAGGCTGATTCTTTACCAGCTGAGCTACCAGGGAAACCCCATAAGATATCTCTAGTTAAAAGCAAAAGAATTTGTTCCACAACTTCAGAAAAGATAGTTGCTTTCAAAAAATGGGTTTAATCACAAAATAAAATAATACAAATTAGGATAGTTGGATATGAAATAAGATAGAAATATGCATAATATCTATTCCTTACTACTAAAGATGAACATTCCATGTTTAAAAGTAATAAGGGGAACACAATGTGACCAACTGATAGTTTTGACTAAACACAATTTATAAACTCTCACATATCCCCATTAATGGAACTACACCTACATAGAAGAATTAAATGACAAACTACAAACTTGATGAAAAAATTCCTAATTTTTGAAAGAATGAAAAAACAAAAAAAGACACTCAGATTCCAAGACACAAAGCAAAATTCTTGCAAAGACAATTTGCATATAGAAAGTGAATGGCTAACAAACCAAACATCTGTTTTGGTGGTGTTGTTCTGTTGTTAAGTCGTGTCCAGCTCTTTTGGAACTCCATGGACTGTAGCCCATAAGGCTCCTCTGTCCATGGGATTCTCCAGGCAAGAATACTGTAGTGTGTTGCCATTCCATTCTCCAAGGGATCTTCCTGGACCAGGGATTGAACCCACATCTCCTGCATTGGCAAGCAGATTCTTTACCATTGTGCCACCAGGGAAGGCTTAGCCATCCTGTAATGAAATAATTACCAAGTAATACTCCTTGACATACCTCTTCGTGCATATTCCATACAATGCTCTTTTTCATGGGAATATCAAGTTGGTAGGCAATACTGTAAAATATGTGTCCCAAATACTGCAGTTGTAACATAGCATCTACCTCCGTGGGTCTGGATTCTTCTCATAAATACAGGACATGTTGAAATATTGAGCCTGAAAAAAAAATCTAAATACCCTGCCTTCAATGCTTACACCTCCAAACCTAATACTCTGCTTTCCTACTCCCATGAACTGCAAAACTCCTCAGATATGTTCTGTTTTTGCCAGAGCCACTTTATTCCTTCCATTCCTTATTCATTCTCATCCAACTGGAATTCCATTCCCATCACTCATTTGTCAACAATGATACTTGTATTACTGAGTCAGCAGACAATAATCTTTTCATATATTAAATCAATCAATTTTAAATGTATTAGTCAACCTAGGAAAAAAAAAATGTGGTAATCTCTTGGCTCTGGGTTAGGCTGCTTAAGTTCTCAGGTAGCCAGATTTATGACTTGAAAACCAGGAAGCGTGTCCTGTCTGCCTAAGATTGTAGAGGAGATATTTGTAATTCCCTGTGTCTGCTCATTAGGCACTGCTTTCACTGTTACTCTCACCTCTGCTCACATCATTGTCCTCAGGGCCACTAGTATGGATGGAAAGAGTTTGTTTTTGTTTTGTTTTCCTGCTGAGACTCTGTTCCTTGGAGCCCACATTGAAAGACAGGTGAATCCAGTCTTTATTACTCTTTCTCCATGAACTTTCCTGCCTCCCAGAGTTTTAGCTTCACTGCTATGCTGTGCTGCACTTAGTCACTCAGTCATGTCTGACTCTTTGTGACCTATAGTCCTCCAGGCCCCTCGGTCCATGGGGATTTCCCAGCTTATTGCAATACTGAGTTAATGGTTTCCCCAAATCTGAAACTGTGGAACCTTTGTTGACCAGGTTCCAAGGATCTCCAAAATATTGTCCTGTGGTGGGAAAGTCTCCTGAGATTTCTAGTAAATTGGGAGTCCCTTCGTCAACAAGAGATAGAAGTATGTTCCTTTGATATAAATACATGACTAGTATGATCATTGGCTTCATGATGATTTTAATAAGTCAACTAGGACATTCATGTTAATGATACAAGTTAAGAAGTGTCATTTAGTGCTTCATTTTTTTTTAATGTCAGTTAGATGATATGTCTCCATCAAATGGTGCACCATGCACTGAGCTTGGAATCTTATATGGGTTGTCTTATTTTATTTTCATGAAACTTTATTTTCTGATGTTTGCACTATGATGTATTAATAGTTCATTCTACACTTGCATAAATGTGACTCAAAAGAGTGAAAGGATCTGCCTAAGGTTATGAACAGTCCATTTGACTGAAGAGGTATCTGAAAGTGAAAGTTGCTCAGCCGTATCTGACTCTTTGCAACCCCATGGACTATACAGTCCATTGAATTCTCCAGGCTAGAATACTGGAGTGGGTAACCTTTCCCTTATCCAGGGGATCTTCCCAATCCAGAAATCAAACCAGGGTCTCCTGCACTGCAGGTGGATTCTTTACCAGTTGAGCTACTGCTACTGCTAAGTCACTTCAGTTGTGTCTGACTCTGTGTGACCCCACAGACAGCAGCCCACCAGGCTCCCCTGTCCCTGGGATTCTCCAGGCAAGAACACTGGAGTGGGTTGCCATTTCCTTCTCCAAGAATAAAAGATGCCTCCCCTCTAAGTATTGCTCAACAACACTATGTTTTAATAGTTACACTGTTGCAGGGAGGAAGCCAATCCTGACTCCATGTTGGAAATGGTTTCTTTGACTTGCTTCTATTATTATGATCATACTTAATGGCTTGGCTGGAGGACCCTGGCCCTGTGCTTGCCTATAAACTAAAATGCCTTTGTTCAGAACCCTGTCCACCTGCAGATGGCAGAAGGGAGAAATTAACACATCCCATGACTGAAGCTTGCCATTCTGAAAGATGTTTGCAAGACTAACAGTCTTTTTACTTTGCTTCCTCACCTCCCCCACATCTCTGATCTATAAAAGAACCTGGCATCCAGACCCTGTAAGATGGTTATTTTGAGGCACCAGCCTGCCATCTTCTCCATCAGCTGCTTTCCAGATAAAGTCCTTCCTTGTCTCAACAGCTCATCTCTGGGATTCACTGCCCTGTCGTGTGGCAAGCAAAGTGAACTTGGACTCAGTAACAAAACTAGTTGATGGTCTAGATTCTAATTGTGCTGATATTAAAATGTATTTAATAGTCAATGTATAGCTATAAGAGTAAGACAATCTCACTGAAATCTGTCTTCTGCCCCGTCACGCCCTCCTGAAGCACACCACTCATATATAGACTACTTAAACTCCCTGGGGACACACAAAGCGATTTAGTCAAAAAAGCATAGCTCTCGCCTGTGGGTCAAGACTGACCTAGATATGCAACAAAGTCAGTACTGAACTTCCATGGGTAAGAGGCAAACGGATCCCCACACCCTGAAGCATCAACATACAGCTGCAGTACCCTTATTCAACAGACAATAGTATTTTCATGGATATTAAGAAGAAAATGGTACAAGGTGGACAAAGTATCACACTAAAGTTAAGCTTTAAATAAATATTTGCCAAAAGGACTTCCATACCGTTTCAAGTATTAACTTGAGTATTGATGTGCTTTAAAAAGCAAACAGACAATAACAAAACAAATCAAGAAGGGATCAAAACATAAAATTCTGAAATGAAACCTGAATCTAAAGAAAATAATACAGTGGAGCTGGATTCAACTTAGGTTAATTAAATAATTATCATTGTTACAATATGAAGTGACAGCAACCATCACAATGTTAATAAGTGAAAAATTTAAGACAACTGTACAAGAACAAACAGGTAATTTTAACAGATCTTTACATAAAGTGGCAGAGTCAGATGATATCCATTACAGCTAACCTTTGCACAGAACAACAGTTAGGTGCTCTGACCCTCCATGGGACCTCAAAACTGCAAAATACACATATTCTTCAATGAAGATCTGTATGTCTTCCTTGGGAAAATGCCTATTGAATATTTTCAGCCTACTTTTAATAGATTATTTGTTTTTTAATATTAAGTTGATTCAATCCTTTATATTTTTGGATAGCAATCCCTTATTGGATATATACATTATAAATATATTTTCCCATGGATAGTTTGTTTTATTGGTGCTTTCCTTCATTGTGCAAACAAATATACTCCATTTGTTTATTTTTATTTCCCTTGCCTGGAGAGATACATACAAAAACATTGCTAAGATTACTCTCAAAGAAGAATCACCTATGGTTTCTTGCAGCTTATTGAATAACTTCATGGCATTTTCTTGAATTCTCTATTTGTTTGATAACAATCTTCCATGACATTAAGATTGGTTTCTGGAAAATTATCATTTTATATTTTCAAGTTTTTTTAGAGTATAGTTGACTTACAGAGTTATTAGATCCTCCTGTACAGCAAAATGTATCAGTTACATATATATATATATATATGTACACACACACACACACACACACAATATGTCATGTGAAAGATCTTTTGGCCAAAACAGACCATGTGTGTGTGTGTGTGTGTGTGTATATATATATATATATATATATATATATATATATTATATGTACATGTATGTGTGTGTGTGTGTGAGTGTGTGTATTGGAGAAGGAAATGGCAACCCACTCCAGTATTCTTTCCTGGAGAATCCCATGGACAGAGGAGTCTGGCGGGCTACAGTCCATGGAATCACAAGGGTTGGACATGACTTAGCAACTAAACCACCACCATGTATGTCTGTATATAGAAAGGGTCACAAGTTGACCCTTGAACAAGAAAATTAAGGGTTCTGACTCTTCATGGTCAGAAATCCTCCTGTAACTTGACAGTTATTTTTCTATATCACTGACACAACCAACTGTAATAAAAATAATATAAATCATCTTGGTTGTTAAGTGTATTTTTAAATGAATAATGCAACTCATAACTATTACTTCAGGGAAATAGAAAAATTACTTGAGATGACTGTCATTTAAGAAGTAATAATTCTTAATAAATCTATGATGCCCCAACAAATAATGGAATCTATAAACATTTTTGACCCAAAGGTAGGAAAATTTTGAAGAAGGAAAAAACAAAATGGCCTATGTATAAGACTGAGGGAAAAGCTTAATGAAGAGAGTTCCTAAAATTGCATAAAGATGCTGAATCAAAAGATGAAAAGAAAATGGAAATCCTGGGAAACAAGTAGAAGGAGAAAATTTTATTCCACTATGATCAAAGAATCACTAATTCTGGTTCAGAGGCTTTGAGCTATGCAATCCAGGGTACTAGGGTATTTGGTCTTTTAAAGTTGGCATGAAGTAGAATCTCTTCAGAGCCCCCTTTATATCTTGATTTCTCAGACTGTAGATAAAGGCATTAAGCAGGGGTGTGACCACCGTGTGCATCACCGAGGCGATTGTACTTGAATGTGAGGTGTGGGTAGCACCAGAGCTAAGGTACACTCCTAAGGCTATAAAATAAAATAAGGAGACAACCAAGAGGTGGGACACACAGGTAGAAAATGCTTTATACTTTCCCTGAGCTGATATGATTTTACATATGCAGGAAACTATTTTAGAATAAGAGTAAAGGATACCAGCAAAAGGACCACCACCCATCAGGACAGCTGCAAAATACATCACTGTGTTATTAAGAAAGTTGTCAGAACAGGCAAGTTGTACCACCTCAAGGAGTTCACAGAAAAAGTGGGGGATTTGTAGAACTGGACAGAAGGACAATTGCAGCACCATTAAGCTATGTAGCAAGGGATACAAGGCAATCAGCACCCAGGATATCAGAACCAGCAATACAGAGATGGGAGGTTATGATGACCATGTAGTACAAAGGTGGCAGATGGCCACATACCGATCATAGGCGATCACACTCAGGAAAATGTCATCTAATTCTGCAAAGAGAATATAAAAATACATCTGGGTAATACAGCCTTCATAGGTGATACCTTTGCTCTGCATCTGGATGTTCCACAGCATCTTTGGGATGGTGGTGGAGGTGACACAGATGTCTACAAAAGACAGGTTGGAGAGGAAGAAGTACATGGGGGTGTGGAGCTGGGATTCTGAGATGACAGCCAAGATGATAAGTAGGTTTCCAAATACAGTGATCAGGTACATGGTGAGGAAAAGTCCAAATATGAGGGGCTGTAGTGCTGGTTTGTTTGAAAGTCCCAGAAGAAGAAATCCCGAAATTTGTGTGTTGTTGCTTGGTCCCATGGGGTGCAGGTGACTACCAGGAAGAAGAAAAATAACATGACTAATTTTCACACAAACTGGCGTACTTCACATAGCTGAAATACTGCAATTTCTATTTGGCCCTCAAGAAATTGATGTTAATTATTTATAGGTAAGTTCTCTTTGAGGGTGTGTGTGCGTGTGTTCAGTCACTTCAGTCATGTCCAACTCTGTGCAACCCCATGAACTGTAGCCCGCCAAGCTCCTCTGTCCATGGGGTTTCCCCAGAGTGGGTTGAATTCTGGAGTGGGTTGCCATGTCCTCCACCAAGGGTTCTTCAGAACCCAGGGATTGAGTAGGCATCTCCTACCCAGTTCCTGCAATGCAGGAGGATTCTTTAGCACTGAGTCACCCTGGGAGCCCCTTTGAGTGTATACTCCATTTCATCTCTGACTAGAAATGTTTGTCCGATTCTCATCAGATTTGCAAAGAGGTCATACATCTAGAGCTTAATTTAGTGCTGACCATGTTCCAAGTACATGGAGCCAATAAGCATACTGTTTAAAAATAAATAAATAAGACTCTCATGATCCAAGGAGGGTGAATGAGGATATTCAAATAAAATGTGATAGAATATGTCAGAATGTGACAGATGCTATGAAGACAACAAAGCCAGGTATAAGAGAGAGAGTGGTAGGAGGTGTTACTTTGTCCCGAGTGTTCAGGGAAGACCAGGGAATGAGTGAGATGATGTTTGAATACTTTCCTCCAGAAAGAGAGATAAGGAGCTAATGAGATGTCAGGAAAACTGTGAGCCTGCTACAGGGAGCTGCAAAGGACCTGAGGAAGATGCTTGTTCCATATGTTCAAATGAAAACAAGGGAGCCAGTGGGGCAGAGGAATAATCAAGGGGGGAGTGATTAGAGATGGTGTCAGGGATGCTGAGGAGCAAGGTGGCCTCCCTGCTACAGTTGACACTTCAGCACATAGAGAATCCCTCTTCCATGTGGTTCCTTGCACCTTATGAATTTAGTTGTAAAACCATCCTATGAATTATTCAGATACCCTACTTAGTCCCATCAGTTGAGTGAATTATGACTTCTGTATTATAAGTCATCTTAATATATGAGTTCAGGTGCCTCCGCTTTAAGAACCATTTTCCCTTCACAAGGAAGGGCACATACACACACACATATACACACACTCACAATCGTGTCTTTCTGGTTGTGGTACAACCATCATTGGCTACCCAGATCCACCCTCCTTAGGCTATAAGTGTTTACAGATTGGCTGGTCAGATCAAATTATCATTCTCTGAAAGAATATATAATTGTTACCCAAAAATTCCAGTTTATAAACTTCCCATGAAACAATAAACTTGGAGTTCACTTTTGGTATGGCCAATTTCTGCTTAGTATTTAGAAAAGAATGAAAAGTATGAGAGTGAAAGAAAGAGAGAGAAATGAAATGGACATTTGGACACTAAGGGGAAAAATATCCAATAAGCTCAAATGACCACTGAGACAATGAAATAAAGAAAAGTTTCCCTGCTTCATCAATATTTCAACTCCAGTGACATCTCCTTGATACCCAGAAAAAATAATACAGAAAAATATATTTCTGCCAAGGACATAAACAGTGATATAGATATGACTTGAAAGATCTTACAGTGTGAATATCCTAAGAGGAAAATAAAAAATTTGAACATAAACTACCAATTTAAAATCAGAAATAGACAAAATACAGCAGAAATTGGACATATTTTATCTGAAGCATATAAAACAGTAGAAGGTTTCTTTTCCTTAAGGACTTTACCTATTTGTTTCCTCCTTTTCATAAATAATACTTACTTTCTAATTATATTGGAAGCATTGTATGCCTTCTATTCCTACTAAAGGGATTTGTCTGGTGGCTCAGAAAGCAAAGAATCTGTTTGTCAATGCAGGAGACAAAGGTTTGATCCCTGGAGTGGGAAGCTCCCTTGGAGAAGGAACTAGCTACCCAGTCCAGTATTCTTGCCTGGGAAATCCCATGGACAGAGGAGCCAGGCAGGCTACAGTCCATGGGGTCGCAAGAGTTGGACACAACTTATTGATGAAACCACCACAACCATACCATCTGAGATTCCAATATTACCATTTAATTGTCAACCTTGATGCTTGCATTTTCACTTCTTTAGTTTTATATCATACATAAGTACATTAATATTAGGAAAACCAGAAAACAACTACAATGACCTCTGGCCTCTGGGCTATGAAAGATTGGTCCTCAGGTGACCTCAACTACACACTCCTGGTTTCCATCCTCTCTAATGCTGCCCTGCAGTGTCTGTGGAGCTCTCAGACTCACCTGCCTACAGATTTTATCACTTCTTCCCTGTAGAAGTCAAAATTCCTCCCTAAATGATTACTGATGCAGACAGAATTTTGTCCCCAAATATGAAAACAGGAAGTGATGAAATCAAGCATTGACTCCCAGACAGATGTAGAACTTCAAAAGCAAGAACCAGGTCCTCCCCAACCAAAGTGGTAGAAGCTGAGGGACCACAGCAGAGGAGATATTTACAGCTTCCTGTGTTAGCTCATTAGGCATGTTTCCTCTGGTTACTCCAACCTCTAACTACATGATTTCCTTTGGGGACACTTCTGGACAGAATGGATTTTTTTTTTTTTTTCTGTCTGATTCACTGTTCCTAAGACACTATATTATAAGTTAGGTGAATTCATTTTTTATCACTCCTTCCCCTTTAATTCTCTTGCTTCCAAAGCCCTAAGGTTCCCAGCATGTCATCACATCTCTGAGAATAAATTTTTCTTTAAACTGTAACACTGAGGATTTGTCTTGATTAGGTCCCTCTGATCTTTAATGCTTTGAATTGTGGCAGGGACAGAACAACTGAAATCTCTAAAAATTACTATTCCTCTCTTTCCCCTTTTTAGTATAAAACCATGGTTATTATACTCCTGGATCCATGACAGTTTCTCCAGGCCAATTAGAAATTTCCGTTATATCAGAAGTCAAGAACTATCATTTAGTCTGTCATTACTAAATGTTTGTAATTATAAGAGAGATATTTATATGTTGATATGCACCATAAACTATCATAGCATATTATGTGTGTGTGTGATATGCTCAGTCTTGTCCAAATCTTTGTAACCCCATGGACTGTAGCCCTCCAGGCTTTGCTGTGCATGGGATTTCCCAGACAAGAATACTGGAGTGGGCTGCCATTTCCTTCTCCAATGGATCTTCCTGACCCAGCAACGGAACCTACAGCTCTTACGTCTCCTGCATTGCCAAGCGGGTTCTTTACTAGGTCCACTATACATACATACTGCGTTTGTGTGTGTGTGAGTGTGCCACAGCCTGCATGGGTGCTTGGGAACATAGCTATGAGTCACAGCAGAGGCTCAGACATGAAGCAATGCCTAAGCAGGGCCATGGTATCCATTACTGATGCCTACATGGGCTTAGCATCAGAAGCAACACCAATCACTGACAACAGCTAGATGCCACAGCCCACACCCCTGTCCATGCCAGAAGCCCATGCATGTCTCAAGTCCCTTGTTTTGTAGGTCCATCCCATGGCAAGCACAGCAGACCAACTGAGGGGACAAAAGAGCTCCAGACACAAAGATGCTTCTGAGCATGAGATGGTCAAACAATGATGGTGCTTATACAGACAGAGTCAGTGTGCATCTCAAGCCCTGCCCAGGCCAACAGGGTCCTTGTCCCACCCTATCTAGAGTGCCACACACTAGCACTTCTTGATCCAGCACTGCTCCCCTCTGGGTCAACAGTGCTGGTACAGGAGTGGGGAAGCACACACTTAGGGGGAACAATGTCAGCTCATATGTGACCCTCAGGGCTTCTGCTTTAGCAACTTGTGACCTGCCTCCCCTCCATTAGGCCAGTAATGGCCACTAAGCTACAGGAAGCCATATCTCATACCTGGCTCAAGCCCTAAACCCTCCATACCTCACATCCAGATGATTGCAACCAGTACACCCTGGAGAAAGTCATGAATTGTGATAACATCAGATCCAGCTCTTCCAACAAAGCCAATGGGCACACATCAATGGTATATGACTGTTCCCACAGAAAGACACCACTTCAAGACTGCAAGGGTTAACTGTGGCAAATAATTTCAGATAGACAAAGATAGAGAAAAGGAAAAGACAGAGAAATTTATCCCAATTGAAAGAGCAACAGATCATGCCTTAAAAAACAACTAATGGCCAGGACATGGAAGCAACCTAGATGTCCATCAGCAGATGAATGGATAAGAAAGCTATGGTACATATACACAACGGAGTATTACTCAGCCATTAAAAAGAATACATTTGAATCAGTTCTAATGAGGTGGATGAAACTGGAGCCTATTATACAGAGTGAAGTAAGCCAGAAGGAAAAACACCAATACAGTATACTAACGCATATATACGGAATTTAGAAAGATGGTAACGATAACCCTGTATACGAGACAGCAAAAGAGACACTGATGTATAGAATAGTCTTATGGACTCAGTGGGAGAGGGAGAGGGTGGGAAGATTTGGGAGAATGACATTGAAACATGTAAAATATCATGTAAGAAACGAGCTGCCAGTCCAGGTTCAATGCACGATACTGGATGCTTGGGGCTGGTGCACTGGGACGACCCAGAGGGATGGTATGGGGAGGGAGGAGGGAGGAAGGTTCAGGATGGGGAACACATGTATACCTGTGGTGGATTCATTTTGATATTTGGCAAAACTAATACAATTATGTAAAGTTTAAAAATAAAATGAAATTAATTGAAAAAAAATAAATAAAACACTACAATTAAAAAAAAAAACTAATGAAAGAAAAAAAAAACACAATGTAACAGATTTGGAATTCAATGCATGAGTAAAGATGATATAAAACTCCATTTTCTCAAGCTAAAATGATTCAAGGAATCTTCCAAAAGAAGTTTTACTTTCATTATTCTCCCATTTGCATTTTCAAATAAGTGAAAGACCATAAAATATTTAATTCTGTGAAAAAAAGGACAGGGAACCATAACATAAAAACTAGTTAGAACTGAACACTGCAAGAAACAAAATGAACAAGAACTAGAAATAATTAATAGTATACCAGGTGATATAGAAGAATGCATAAGTTAACTGAAATATAGAATCATGGAAATGAATCAGAAAAGATAAAAACAAATGAAAAATGAGAATAATGTGAAGGGTGTGGGAAGTTTTGAGCCATAAGTTTATCAAATACATTTTGAATACCTTCTCTTTTTCTCTTTTCCTTCCTAGACACTTTAATTATGCCAGTAAGAGCACCAACACTGGCATAATTGAAGTCTCTAGGAAGGAAAAGAGAAAAAGAGAAGGTATTCAAAATGTATTTGATAAACTTATGGCTCAAAACTTCCCAAACCTGAATAAAAAAGCAAATTCAGGTTCAAGAAGCAAAAAGCACCCCCCCCCAAATTATAGCAACAAGACTCACATCAATATGCATCAATTAAAACTGCAATATTGAAGATATGGCTTTCTAAAAGCAGCATAAGTAAAGCAGTGTCATATAAAAAGGAACCCTGTAAATCTGTCAGCTGATGTTTTTTTTCTTTTTTCTTTTTTTTTAACATTTTTTTGCAGAAACATTACTTGTCAGATGGAAGAAGTCACATACACTTAAACTGCTGAGAGGGAAAAACCTGCAAACTAGGGCATTCTACCCAGCAAGATTATCATTTAGAATTGAAGGAGAGATAAGAACTTTTCAGACAAGCAAAGACTAAGATAATTTACCAATTCTAAGCCTACTCTACAAGGAATGATGTAGAATCTTCTCTAAGAAGGAAAAAAAAGGCATAACAAGTGGCAAGAAACTATATGAAAGACAAAAATCCCACTAGTAAAGGCACATGTGCAGAAAAGCTGAAGATCAAATCACTTAAGCTAGAATGAAAACCTAATAAGCAAAAAGATTTTCTAAAGTCAATTATATCCACAAATAAGAATTAAAGGGATAAATATGGAGGCCTTAAATATAACAACAAACACACAAATGTAGGTCAGGGAGGGAAAATGCAGTGCTATCTGAAAGTGCAGGAACTTAAAAGACAGCCTGTTTTAAAAAGTAAATAAAGTTGTAGGTCATCATACAAAAACCCACTGTTTACCATATACCATAGAAACTTAATTAGATAAACAAAAACTAGAGAGAAAGAAACACAAGCATATTACTTTGTTTTTCAGTCACTTAGTTGTATTCAACTTGTTTCGAATGGACTGCAGCACACCAAGCTTCCCTGTCCTTCATCATCTCCCGGAGCTTTCTCAAAGCACACCACTTTGATAAATAAAATCATCAAATCTTAAGAAACACACAGAAGAAAAGAACAAGAACTAAAAAACCAAAAACAAGTAACACACTGGCAATAAGTAGCACCTATGGATAATCTCTTTGTGTATCAGTAGACTAAATTCTCTAATAAAGAGACATTATTCTTAATAAAGTCTTCATAAATCTATGATACCCCACCAAAGAAAGTGTTGGAAGTCTATTGAATAGCTAAGTCATTTCCAAATAAAATAAGATTTTGAAACAATTAAAAAAAAAAAGAAATGAAATTTCCAAACATTTTTTTACCCAAAGGCATGTAAATTGTGGAGTAGGAAAAAATAAAAACTCGGTATATAAGACTGAGAATAAAGCTTAATAAAGAAAGTGCCTAAATTATATAAAGATGCTGAATCCAAAGACAAAAAGAAAATTGGAAATCACAAGTAATACCTACAAGGAGTGAATTTTACTTCACAATAATCAAACAATCACAATTTCAGGTTCAGAGGCTTTGAGTTATGCAATCCAGGGCACTAGTATAATAGGTCTTTTATACTTGGCATCAAATATAAACTCTTCAGAGCCCCCTTTATATCTTTGTTCCTCAGACTGTAGATGAAGGGATTCAGCATGGGTGTGACCACAGTGTACATCACCGAGGCAATTGTACTTGGATGTGAGCTGTGGGTAGCAGCAGAGCTAAAGTACACTCCTAAGACTGTAAAATAAAATAGGAAGACAACCGAGAGGTGGGACACACAGGTAGAAAATGCTTTATATTTCCCTTGAGCTGATGAAATCTTACATATGCAGGAAACTATTTTAGAGTAAGAGTAAAGGATACCAGAAAAAGGACCAACACCCATCAGTACAGCTGCAAAATACATTACTATGTTATTAAGATAGTTATCAGAACTGGCAAGTTGTATCATCTGATTGAGTTCACAGAAAAATTGGGGGATTTTCACAGTGGGGTGGAAGGACAATCGCAACACCATTAAACTGTGTAGCAAGGAATACAGGACACTTATAAACCAAGATATTAGAACCAGCGATCCACAGAGCTGGGAACTCATGATGACCATGTAGTGTAGGGGGTGGCAGATGGCCATGTACCGATCATAGGCCATCACAGTCAGGAGAATGTCATCTAATCCTGCAAAGAGAATATAAAAACACATCTGGGTGATACAGCCTTCATACGTGATTACTTTACTCTTGGTCTGGATGTTCCACAGCATCTTTGGGATGGTGGTGGAGGTGAAGCAGATGTCCACAAAGGACAGGTTGGAGAGGAAGAAGTACATGGGGGTGTGCAGGTGATGGTCTGAGCTGACGGCCAGGATGATCAGCAGGTTTCCAAACACAGTGACCAGGTACATGGAGAGGAAAAGCCCGAATATGAAGGGCTGTAGTTTGGGCTCCTTTGAAAGTCCCAGAAGAAGAAATCCTGAAATTTGTGTATTGTTATTTGCTTCCATGGGGTGGAGGTGACTACCAGGAAAAAGGAAAATAATGACAATTTTAACTCATACTGCTATAATTCACACAGATGAAAGACCGCAATTTCAATTTCTATCTCAAGAATTTGATATTAGTATTTTATTTACAGATAAGTTCTCTTTGAGTGTATGTGTATATGTTTAACGTCTTCAGTCATGTCCAACTCTCTCCAATCCCAAGGACCATAGCATGCCAGCCTCCACTGTCCATGGAATTTCCCAGGAAAGAGTTCTGGAGTGGGTTGCCATCCCCTCCTCCAGGTGATCCTCCCAAACCAGGGATTGAATCCGAGTCTCTTGAAGGGCTATTCCATTGCAGGTGAATTCTAAACATCTGAGTCACTGTAGAAGCCCCTTTGAGGGTATGCTTCATTTCATTTCTGACTAGGAATTTTTGCCCCATTCTCATCACATTTGCTAAGAGGTCATATATTCTAGAATTTAAAGGTGATATTCCTTCACTCACTTGAGAAATACATATTTTGTGCTGACCCAGTAGAAAGTGCTGAAAAATAAACCTCTTGCAATCCAAGAACACTGAATGAGTATATTCAAATAAAATACTATAGAATATGTTAGATGTGACAGATGCTATGAAGAAAACAAAACCAGGTATAAAAGAGAGTGGTAGGAGCTGTTATTTTGTTCTAAATGTTCAGGAAAGTCCAGCAAACTAGGTGATGTTTTAACAGATTCCTAAAGAAGGAGAGACAAGGAGCTGGTGTGATGTCAGAAGTGTGTGCCTGGAAGAGGGAGCTGCCAATGCTAAGGACCTGAGGAAGCTGCTTGTTCCACATGTTCAAGTGCAAACAAGGAAGCCAGAGGGGCAGAGGGATAAGCAGGAGGGGGAGTGATTAGACATGGTGTCAGGGATGCTGAGGAACAAGGTGGCCTCCTTCTACAGCTGAACCTTCAGTCCACAGAAAATCCCTCCTTCCATGTGTTTCCTTGCACATTATCAGTTTAGCTATAAAACCATCCTGTGAATTAAAAAAGATTCCCTTCTAAGTTCCATCTGTTGACTTAATTTTGACATGTGTATATAAGTCATTTAGCATATGAATCCAGGTGCCTCTGCTTTAAGACCTGTTCTCCATTTCAAGGCACAAGTGTGCATGTACATGCATGCACACACACACACACAGACAAATATACCATGTTCTTCTCGGTTGTGTCACTACTATGCGTTAGTCACCCAGATTCACTCTCTTTATGTCGTGAATGCTTACAGCTCATCTAGTCAGAATTATATATTCTCCAAAAAAATATATAATTTTCCCCTGAAATTCCCAGTTTGTAAACTTCTCATGGAACAATAAATTGGGGTTCACTTTTGGTATAGCCAATTTCTGCTTGGTATTTAGAAAAGAATGAAAAGTACGAGAGTGAAAGAAAGAGAGAGAAATGAAATGGGCATACAGACATTAAGGGAAAATAATATCCAATATACTCAAATGACCCCTGAGACAATGCAATAAAGAAAAATTTCCTTGCTTCATCAACATTCCACCTCCAGTGACATCTCTTTGATGCACAGAAAAAAAAAAAAGAAATGAACAAAAATAACTTTTGTTCAAGGATGTAAATAATGATACAGTTATGACATGGAACATCTTACAGTTTGAATATCCCAAGATGAAAAGAAACAATTGGAATATGAACTACCAATTAAATATCAGAAATACAAAAAATACAACAGAAGTTAGATATGTATTATATGAGGCATATGAAACAGTAGAAGACTTCCTTTCTAATGGACTTTCCCTATTTGTTTCCTCCTGTTCATAAATAAGATCCTTATACTTACTTTCTTGGAGAAGGTAATGGCACCCCACTCCAGTACTCTTGCCTGGAAAATCCCATGGATGGAGGAGCCTGGTGGGCTGCAGTCCATGGGGTCGCTAAGAGTTGGACACGACTGAGCGACTTCACGTTCACTTTTCACTTTCATGCATTGGTGAAGGAAATGGCAACCCACTCCAGTGTTCTTGCCTGGAGAATCCCAGGGACGGGGGAGCCTGGTGGGCTGCCATCTATGGGGTCGCACAGAGTCAGACACGACTAAAGTGACTTAGCAGCAGCAGCATACTTAATTTCTACTTTTACTGGAAGTATTTTATACCTCCTATTCCTTCTAACTGGATTTCCCTGGTGGCTCAGAAAGTAAAAAATCTGCTTGTCAATACAGGAGACATAGGTTACATCCCTGGTTCAGAAAGATCCCCTGAAGAAAACAATGACAACCCACTCCAGCATTCTTGCCTGGGAAATCCCACTGACAGAGGATCCAGGTGGGCTACAGTCTATGGGGTCACAAAAGTTGGAGTAACTTAGCAACTAAACCATCATCATTCCTTCTGAGTTTCCACTATTACCATTTAATTGTCAACCTTGATGCTTATATTTTCAAGTGTAAGGTTCACTTTCATTTTAGACCATACATAAGTACATTAATATTAGGAAAACCAGAAAACAACTAAAATGACCTGTGGCCTCTGGGCTATGAAAGATTGGTCCTCAGGTGACCTCAACTACACACTCCTGGTTTCCATCCTCTCTAATGCTGCCCTGCAGTGTCTGTGGAGCTCTCAGACTCACCTGCCTGCAGATTTTATCACTTCTTCCCTGTAGAAGTCAAAATTCCTCCCTAAATGATTACTGATGCAGACAGAATTTTGTCCCCAAATATGAAAACAGGAAGTGATAAAATCAGGCACTGGCTCCCAGACAGATGTAGAACTTCAAAAACAAGAACCAGGTCCTCCCCAACCAAAGTGGCACAGGCTAAGGGACTGCAGCAGAGGAGATATTTACAGCTTCCTGTGTTAGCTCATTAGGCATGTTTCCTTTGGTTACTCCAACCTCTAACTACATGATTTCCCTTGGGGACACTTCTGGACAGAATGGATTTTTTTCTGTCTGATTCACTGTTCCTAAGACACTATATTATAAGTTAGGTGAATTCATTTTTTATCACTCTTTCCCCTTTAATTCTCTTGCTTCCAAAGCCCTAAGATTCCCAGCATGTCATCACGTCTCTGAGTAAAAAATTTTCTTAAACTGTAACACTGAGGATTTGTCTTGATTAGGTCCCTCTGATCTTTAATGCTTTGATTTGTGGCAGGGACAGAACCACTGAAATTTCTAAAATTTACTATTTTCATCTTCAAAAATGGGGATAACTTTGCTACTGCTACTGCTAAGTCACTTCAGTCGTGTCCAACTCTGGGCAACCCCAGAGACGGCAGCCCACCAGGCTCCCCCATCCCTGGGATTCTCCAGGCAAGAACACTGGAGTGGGTTGCCATTGCCTTCTCCAATGCATGAAAGTGAAAAGTGAAAGTGAATTTGCTCAGTCGTGTCCGACCCTCAGCAACACAATGGACTGCAGCCTACCAGGCTCCTCCACCCATGGGATTTTGCAGGCAAGAGTACTGGAGTGGGGTGCCATTGCCTTTGCTAGTTTATAATAAAACCATGGTTAATATACTTCATGGAGTTACAATAGTTTCTCCAAGCCAATTAGAAATTTCCAAGTTATATCAGAAGTCAAGAGCTATCCTTTAATCCCTCATTACCAAATCTGTGTACTTGCAAGAGAGATATTTATATGTTGATATGCACCATAAACTATCTTAGTGTATTATATGTGTGTCTGTGCTGTGCTCAGTCACATCTGAGTCTTTGTGACCCCATGGCTGTAGCCCACCGGGCTCCTCTGTCCATAGGATTTCCTAATCAAGAATACTGGTGTGGGTTGCCATTCCATTCCCCCAGGATCTTCCCAACCCGGGGATCAAACCCAAATGCCCTGCATTGCAAGCAGATGCAACAGGTGGATCAGGCAGTAAAAAATCTGCCTGCAATGCAATATATATAGATATAGATATAGATATAGATATATAGATATAGTTATATAGTGTGCTTGTGTATGTGTGTGTGTTTGCCCCAGGCTAAGGTTAGTGGATACTTGGTCACCTGGCTGTGAGTCACAGCAGAGGCTCAGATATGAAGCAGTGTTTAACCAGGGCCACAGCACATATCACTGGTGCTTACATGGGGTTCACATCAGAAGCAACACCAATCACTAATGACAGCTTGATGCTACAGCCCACACCCTTATCCATGCCAGAAGTCCATGCATGTCTCAAGTCCCTTGTTTTGCAGCCCCATACCATGGCAAATACAGCAGCCCTCCTGTAGGGACAAAAGAGTTCCAGACCCAAAGATGCTTCTGAGCAGGGAATGGTCACCCATTGATGGTGCTTACACAGGCAGCACATCAGACGCAGTATGCATCTCAAGCCCTGCCCAGGCCAACAGGGTCCTTGCCCCACCCTATCTAGAGTGCCACACACTAGCACTTCTTGATCCAGCACTGCTCCCCTCTGGGTCAACAGTGCTGGTACAGGAGTGGGGAAGCACACACTTAGGGGGAACAATGTCAGCTCATATGTGACCCTCAGGGCTTCTGCTCTAGCAACTTGTGACCTGCCTCCCCTCCATTAGGCCAGTAATGGCCACTAAGCTACAGAAAGCCATATCTCATACCTGGCTTAAGCCCTAAACCCTCCATACCTCACATCCAGATGATTGCAACCAGTACACCCTAAATAAATGTTTGAATTGTGATAACATCAGATCCAGCTCTTCCAACAAAGCCAATGGGCACACATATATGACTGTTCCAACAGAAAGACACCACTTCAAGACTGCAAGAGTTAACTGTGGCACACAATTTCAGATAGACAGACAAAGATAGAGAAAAGGAAAAGACAGAGAAATTTATCCCAACTGAAAGAGCAACAGATCATGCCTTAAAAAACAGCTAATGAAAGAGAAACAGTGTAACAGATTTGGAATTCAATGCATGAGTAAAGATGATATAAAACTCCATTTTCTCAAGCTAAAATGATTCATGGACTCTTCCAAAAGAAGTTTTACTTTCAGTATTCACCCTGTGCATTTTATTAATAAGTGGAAGACCATAAAATATTTAATTCATATTGTTGTATGGCAAAACCAATGCAATATTGTAAATAAATTAACCTCCAGTTAAAATAAATAAATTTATATTTAAAAAAATATTTAATTCTGTTAAAAGACTTATGAGCACAGTGCTAATTTTAACAGGGAATTATAAAATAAAAACTAGTTAGAACTGAACACTACAATAAATGAAATGAACAACAATTAGAAGTAATTAATAGTATAGCAGGTGATACAGAAGAATGCATGTTAACTGAAATATAGAATCATAGAGATGACTCAGTCAGAAAAGAAAAAAACAAATGAAAAATGAGAATAGCTTGAGGGATGTTTGATTATATTAAGAACATCAACACTGGCATAATTGGAGTGTCCAGGAAGGAAATGATAAAAAGAGAAGGCACTCAAAATGTATTCGATAAACTTGTGGCTGAAAACTTTCCAAACCTGAATAAAAAAGCAAATTCAGTTACCAGAAGCAAAAAGCATCTCCCCAAAATGACAGCAACAAGACCTACACCAAGATGCAGCAACTTAAACCACGAAGTTAAAGATATGCGTTTCTAAAGGCAGCAGAAGTAAAACAGTGTCATACAAGATGAAAACATAGAAGTTTATCAGTTGATTTCTTTTTTTTTTCCCAGAAACTTTGCATGATAGAACAGAGAGGCATGCTATGTTTAAAGTGCTGCGAGGGAAAAACCTTCAAACTAGGGCATTTTACCCAGCAAGATTATCATTTAGAATTGAAGGAGAGATAAAGAACTTTTCAGACAAGCAAAGACTAATAGAATTTATCAATTCTAAACCTACTCTACATGGGAATTATATAGTACCTTCTCTAAGAAGGAAAGGAAAAGGCATAACAAGTGGTAAGAAACTATAAGAAAGAGAAAATCCTGCTAGTGAAGGCAAACATGTAGAAAGGCTGAGGATCAAATCACTTAAGCTATTATGAAAAGTTAATAGACAAAAAAATTCTAAAATCAAATATAGCTATTTTAAGAATGAAAGGATAAATAGGGAGGGGTCAAATATGGCTTCAAAGACACAAAATTAGGGCAGGAAGTTAAAATGTAGTGCTATTGGTATGTAAACAAACTTAAAAGGCAACTTGTTTTTAAACATAGATCATCCTATGAAGACACTTTGTTTACCATACATCAAAAATCTACACTAGATAAGTAAAAACTAAAGAGAAAGTAACACAAGCATATCACTAAATAAAATCATCAAATCATAAGAGAAGAAACACAAAGAAAAAAGAAAAACAAAGAACTATACAATCAGAAAACAAGTTAACAAATGGGCAATAAGTAATACCTACCAAAATCCTCTTTAAAGCAGCCAGTAGATTAAATGCTCTCCTAAAGAGCCAGCTTAAAACCACATATTAGAAAAAACTAACATCATGACACCCAGCCACATGACAAGTAGAAGGGGAAAAGGTGGAAGCAGTGACAGATTCCTCTTCTTAATCTCCAAAATCACTGTGGACGGTGACTGCAGCCACGGATTCAGAAGATGATTGCTTCTTGGCAGGAAATCGATGGCAAACCTAGACAGGGTGTTGAAAAGCAGAGACATTACTCTGCCAACAAAGGTGCTTATAGTCAAGGCTATGGTGTTCCCAGTGGTCACATATGGTTGTGAAAGCCAGGCCATAGAGAAGGCAGAGTGTGGAATAATTGATGCCTTCAAACTGTGCTGCTGGAGAAGACTCCTGATAGTCCCTTGATCTATCTAACTCTGGTCACTAACTCTGATCTCCCAGCAAGGAGATAAAACCAGTCAGTCTTAAGGGACATCAACCCTGAATATTCACTGGAAAGACTGATGCTGAAGCTGAAGTTCCAGTATTTTGGTCACCTGACGCAAACAGATGACTCATTGGAAAAGTCTGCTGCTGGAAAAGATTGAGGGCAGAAGGAGAAGAGGGCATCAGAGGATGAGATGGCTGAACGGCATCACTAGGGCAATGAACATGAACTTCGGCAAGCTCTGGGAGATGGTGAGGGACAGGCAGGCCTGGCGTGCTGCAATCCATGGGGTCACAAAGGGTTTGACATGACTGGGCAACTGAACAACAACAGACGAAATGCTTTAATAAAAAACTTTACTCCTAATAAATTCTTCATAAATTTATGATACTCCTTCAAAAAAATGGAATTTCCAAACATTTTTGATCCAAAGGTAGGAAAATGGTGGAGTAGGAAAAAAATTTTAAATGTCTATATATAAGACTAAGGATAAAGCTTAATAAGAGAGTTCCTAAAATTGTATAAAGATGCTGAATTCAAAGAAGAAAAGAAAAATGGAAATCCGAGGAAATAAGTGCAAGGAGCAAATTTTATTTCACTATGATCAAAGAACAACTTCTGATTCTAATTCTTTGAGTTATACAATCCAGAGCACTAATATAATTGGCCTTTTAACCGAGGCATCAAATATAATCTCTTTAGAGCCTCTTTTATATCTTGGTTTCTCAGACTGTAGATGAAAGGGTTCAACATGGGTGTGACCACAGTGTACATCACCGAGGCGATTGTACTTGAATGTGAGGTGTGGGTAGCAGCAGATCTAAGGAACACTCCTAAGGCTGTAAAATAAAATAGGGAGACAACCAAGAGGTGGGACACACAGAAAATACTTTATTCGTCCCCTGAGCTGATGAGATTTTACATGTGCAGGAAACTATTTTAGAATAAGAGTAAAGGATACCAGCAAAAGGACCACCACCCATCAGGACAGCTGCAAAACTCATCACTATGTTATTAAGAATGTTGTCAAAACTGGCAAGTGGTACCACCTGACTGAGTTCACAGAAAAAGTAAGGGATTTGCACAACTGTGCAGAAGGACAATTGAACACCATTAACCTGTGTAGCAAGGAAAACAAGGCAATCAGCACCCAGGATATCAGAACCAGCAGTCCACAGAGACAGGGGCTCATGATGACCGTGAAATGCAAGGGTGGCAGATGATCACATAACAACCATAGGCCATCACTGTCAGGATAATGTCATCTAATTCCACAAAGAGAATGTAAAAATACATCTGGATGATATAGCCTTCATGGATTATGACATTGCTCTGGGTCTGAATATTCTGCAGCATCTTTGGAATGGTGGTGGAAGTGAAGCAGATGTCTACAAAGGACAGGCTTGAGAGGAAGAAGTACATGGATTTGTGGATATGGGAGTCAGAGTTAGTGACCAGAATAATGAGCAGGTTTCCAAACACAGCAATCAAGTACATGGAGAGGAAAAGCCCAAAGATGAGGGGCTGCAATTCTGGATCGTCTGAGAATCCCAGAAGAAAAAATTCAGAAAATTGTGTATTATTACTTGGTTCCATGTGGTAGAGGTGACTACCAAGAAAAATGAAAATAACATGATTAATTTTCATACAAATTGGCATAACTCTCATAGATGAAATAGTAAATTTTTTATTTTGCTGTCAATAAAATATTTTTGTTTAGAAAAGTTCTGTTTCATCTCTACTTAGGCATTTTTGCCCCACTCTCAGCATATTCCCAAAGAAATATGCATTCTACAGTTGTAATGAGAAATACTTTAATACATTTGAAGAATATATATTGAGTGTCAACCATGTTCAAAACACATATTTCTGTTTAATCACTAAGCCATGTCTGACACTTTTGAGACTGCCCCCACCCCCACCCCCAGACTATAGCTGGCCAGGCTCCTCTGTCCAAGGGATTTCCCAGGCAAGAATACTGGAGTGGGTTGCCATTTCCTTCTCCAGGTGATCTTCTCAACCCAGGGATCTAACCTACCTCTTCTGCATTGCCAGGCAGGTTCTTTAGCACTGTGCCACCTGGGAAGTCCCTCTAAACAAATATAGGTAACAAGTATATGGTGCTAAAAAAAAAAGGAAGTTTTCACAATCCAGTGATGGTGAAAGATGATGTGCAAATAAAATATTATATAATATGTCAAGTGATTACAGTTGGTATGAAGAAAACAAAGCTAGATATAAAATAGAGTAGTAGGAGGTATTTTCATGTACTGAGTGTTCAGGTAAAGCCAGCAAACAAGGTGAAAATTGAACAGAGAGCTCAAGAAAGGGAGAGAAGGATCTAGTATGATATCAAGACAAATATGTGTCTGGCAAGACAATGGCCACTTCAAAGGACCTAAGGAAAATGCTTGTTCCTTGCAATTTATGAATTTAGTTGCAAAAGCATCCTGTGAATTACAGCATCTCCCAGAGGAGGAGCTAAGATGGCAGAGGAGTATGACAGGGAGAACACTTTCTTCCCCACAGATTCATCAAAAGAACATTTAAACGCCGAGTAAATTCCACAAAACAACTCCTGAATGCTGGTACAGGACATCAGGCATCCAGAAAAGCAACCCATGTCTTCGAAAGGAGGTAGGAAAAAATATATAAGACAAAAAAAGAGACAAAAGAGGGAGGGACGGAGCTCAGTCCCGGGAAGGGAGTCTTAAAAAGAGAGAAGTTTCCAAACACCAGGAAACCTTCTCACTGCCGAATCTGTGCCGAGCCTTGGAAGCACAGAGGGCAACATAACAGGGAGGAAAAATAAATAAGCAATTAAAACCTGCAGATTATGAGCCCTACAGTAACTCCCCCAGTGGAGAAGTGGCGCCGATGCCTGCACACGCCACTAGCAAGCGGGGGTTGGGCAGTGAGGTGCGGCGTGGGCTGCATCACTTAGAGTAAGGATCTGGCCTGAATACCCCGAGCGTTAACTGAGTGAAATAATTTGGGGTAGCAAACCAGACTACGGAATATCTACCACGCGAAAAGCCAGCCCTAACCTAAGACACCGCCAGGCCCATGCACAGAACAAAGGACTGAACAGAGATAGCCAGCTACAGACCATCCCCCTCTGGTGACAGGCAGCCAGAGCCGGAAGGGGGAAATTCCAGCCCCAGAGAAACATTATCTACAAAACTGTAAGCAGGCTTCTTTGCTAACTAAAACTTCTTGGGGGTTTGGACAGTCAACATACGCCTGAGAAGGTGCGCCGGTTGTACACCTAGATAACCGAGTGGCAGAGAGGCGATAAGTCACAGCAATCATGTTCGCCAAACACCTCATCACCTTAGCTGCTTGGACCCGGGAAGGGCACAAAACGCAGGCCCAACCGAGTCTGCGCCTCTGAGGACTACCTGAGTGCCTGAACCTGAGCGGCTTGGACCTGGGGGGTTCAAGCAGCCCAGGGCCGGCCACAGGTGGTTCCCTGCAGAGCAACCTAGAGCCTGAGCAGTGTGGGCAGGGAGGCTACACGTGCCGTGAGCGGGGCAGGACCCAGTGTGGCTGAGGCACTGCGAGCAAATGCCAGTGTTATTTGTTTGCAGCGTCCCTCCCTCCCCACAGCGCGACTGAACAAGCGAGCCAAAAAAAAAAAAAAGTGTCTACCACCGTCCCCTTTGTGTCAGGGTGGAAACCAGACACTGAAGAGATCAGCAAACAGAAGAAGCTATAACAGAGGGAACCGCCTTGGAAGCTACAGGCAATAGATTAAAACCCTGTGGTTAGTACCAACTACATAGGAAGGGGTCTATAGATCTTGAGAAATGTAAGTCGGACCAAAGGACTAGCCGAAAATGAACTGACCCCACAATACCCACAACAAAACCAGAGAAAGTCCTAGATATATTTTTACTATTTTTACAATCATTCTTTCTTTTTTTTTGCTTTTATGTATTTGTTACCAATTTTGTACCTGTAAGAACCCAATCTTCAGTGCCCATTTTTCACTAGGGAGCGAGATTACTGGCTTGACTGCTCTCTCTCCCTTTGGACTCTCATTTTTCTCCACCAGGTTGCCTCTGTCTCCTCCATAACCCCTCTCTACTCTACGCAACTCTGTGAATTTCTGTGTGTTCCAGGTGGTGGAGAACACTTAGGGAACTGATTATTGCTTGGATCTGTCTATTTTCTTTTCATTCCCTCTTTTACCCTCCTGGCCACCTCGGTCTTCTTCCTCCTTATTCTCTTCTCTGTATAACTCCATGAACATCTCTGAGTGGTCCAGTTGTGGAGTGCACATAAGGAAGGGATTACTGGCTAGCCCACTCTCTCCTCTATTGATTCCACCTCATCTCATTTGGGTCACCTCTAATTCCCTCCTCCCTCTTCTCTTCTCCATGTAATGCTGTGAAGCTCTCTGGGTGACCCTCATGGTGGAGAAACTTTTCATCTTTAATGTAGATGTTTTATCAGTGGTGCTGTATAGAAGGAGAAGTTTTAAAACTACTGTAAAAATAAGACCAATAACTGGAAGCAGGAGGCTTAAGTCCAAACCCTAACTCCAGGGACTCCTGACTCCAGGGAATATTAATTGACAGAAGCTCATCAAACACCTCAATACCTACACTGAAACCAAGCACCACACAAGGGCCAACAAGTTCCAGGGCAAGACACACCAAGCAAATTCTCCAGCAACACAGGAACACAGCCCTGAACTCCAAGATACAGGCTGCCCAAAGTCACCCAAAAACCATAGACATCTCATAACTCATTACTGGATACTTCATTGCACTCCAGAGAGAAGAAATCCAGCTCCACCCACCAGAACACCGACACAAGCTTCCCTAACCAAGAAACCTTGACAAGCCACCTATACAACAGCAACCACAGCGAGGAAACTCCAAAATAAAGAGAACTCCACAAACTGCCAGAATACAGAACGGACATCCCAAACTCAGCAATATAAACAAGATGAAGAGACAGAGGAATACCCAGCAGGTAAAGGAACAGGATAAATGCCCACCAAACCAAACAAAAGAGGAAGAGATGGGGAATCTACATGATAAAGAATTCTGAATAATGATAGTGAAATTGATCCAAAATCTTGAAATCAAAATGGAATCACAGATTAATACCCTGGAGACAAGGATTGAGAAGATGCAAGAAAGGTTTAACAAGGACCTAGAAGAAATAAAAAAGAGTCAATATATAATGAATAAGGCAACAAATGAAATTAAAAACACTCTGGAGGCAACAAACAGTAGAATAACAGAGGCAGAAGATAGGATTAGTGAATTAGAAGATAGAATGGTAGAAATAAATGAATCAGAAAGGAAAAAAGAAAAACGAATTAAAATAAATGAGGACAATCTCAGAGACCTCCAGGACAATATTAAACACTACAACATTCGAATCATAGGGGTTCCAGAAGAAGAAGACAAAAAGAAAGACCATGAGAAAATACTTGAGGAGATAACAGTTGAGAACTTCCCTAAAATGGGGAAGGAAATAATCACCCAAGTCCAAGAAACTCAAAGAGTCCCAAACAGGATAAACCCAAGGTGAAACACCCCAAGACACATATTAATCAAATTAACAAAGATCAAACACAAAGAACAAATATTAAAAGCAGCAAGGGAAAAACAACAAATAACACACAAGGGAATTCCCATTAGACTAACAGCTGATCTTTCAATAGAAACTCTTCAAGCCAGGAGGGAATGGCAAGACATACTTAAAGTGATGAAAGAAAATAACCTACAGCCCAGATTATTGTACCCAGCAAGGATCTCATTCAAATACGAAGGAGAAATCAAAAGCTTTACAGACAAGCAAAAGCTGAGAGAATTCAGCACCACCAAACCAGCTCTCCAACAAATACTAAAGGATATTCTCTAGACAGGAAACACAAAAACGGTGTATAAATTCGAACCCAAAACAATAAAGTAAATGGCAACGGGATCATACTTATCAGTAATTACCTTAAACATAAATGTGTTGAATATCCCAACCAAAAGACAAAGACTGGCTGAATGGATACAAAAACAAGACCCCTACATATGCTGTCTACAAGAGACCCACCTCAAAACAGGAGACACATACAGACTAAAAGTGAATGGCTGGAAAAAGATTTTTCATGCAAATAGGGACCAAAAGAAAGCATGAGTAGCAATACTCATATCAGATAAAATAGACTTTAAAACAAAGGCTGTGAAAAGAGACAAAGAAAGACACTACATAATGATCAAAGTATCAATCCAAGAAGAAGATACAACAATTATAAATATATATGCACCCAACAGGAGCACCCCAATATGTAAGACAAATGTTTACAAGTACAAAAGGGGAAATTAACAATAGCAAAATAATAGTGGGAGACTTTAATACCCCACTCACACCTATGGATAGATCAACTAAACAGAAAATTAACAAGGAAACACAAACTTTAAATACAATACACCAGTTAGACCTAATTGATATTTATAGGACATTTCATTCTAAATCAATGAATTTCACCTTTTTCTCAAGTGCACATGGAACCTTCTCTAGGATACATCACATCCTGGGCTATAAATCTAGCCTTGGTAAATTCAAAAAAATTGAAATCATTCCAAGCATGTTTTCTGACCACAATGCAGTAAGTTTAGATCTCAATTAAAGGAGAAAAACTGTTAAAAATTCCAACATATGGACGCTGAACAACACGCTGCTGAATTACCAACAAATCACAGAAGAAATCAAAAAAGAAATCAAAATTGCAAAGAAACAAATGAAAATGAAACCACAACCCAAAACCTGTGGGACACTGTAAAAGCAGTGCTAAGGGGAAAGTTCATAGCAATACAGGCATACCTCAAGAAACAAGAAAAAAGTCAAATAATCTAACTCTACACCCAAAGCAACTAGGAAAGGAAGAAATGAAGAACCCCAGGGTTAGTAGAAGGAAAGAAATCTTAAAAATTAGGGCAGAAATAAATGCAAAAGAAACAAAAGAGACCATAGCAAAAATCAACAAAGCCAAAAGCTGGTTCTTTGAAAGGATAAATAAAATTGACAAACCATTAACCAGACTCATCAAGAAACAAAGGGAAAAAAATCAAATCAATAAAATTAGGAATGAAAATGGAGAGATCACAACAGACAATACAGAAATACAAAAGATCATAAGAGACTACTATCAGCAATTATATGCCAATAAAATGGACAACGTGGAAGAAATGGACAAATTCTTAGAAAAGTACAACTTTCCAACTCTGGACCAGGAAGAAATAGAAAATCTTAACAGACCCATCACAAGCACAGAAATTAAAACTGTAATCAAAAATCTTCCAGCAAACAAAAGCCCAGGTCCAGAGGGCTTCACAGCTGAATTCTACCAAAAATTTAGAGAAGAGCTAACATCTATCCTACTCAACCTCTTCCAGAAAATTGCAGAGGAAGGTAAACTTCGAAAACTCATTCTATGAGGCCACCATCACCCTAATACCAAAACCAGAAAAAGATGCCACAAAAAAAGAAAACTACAGGGCAATATCACTGATGAACATAGATGCAAAAATCCTTAACAAAATTCTAGCAATCAGAATCCAACAACACATTAAAAAGATCATACACCATGACCAAGTGGGCTTTATCCCAGGGATGCAAGGATTCTTCAATATATGCAAATCAATTAGTGTAATACACCACATTAACAAATTGAAAAATAAAAACCATATGATTATCTCAGTAGATGCAGAGAAAGCCTTTGACAAAATTCAACATCCATTTATGATAAAAACTCTCCAGAAAGCAGGAATAGAAGGAACATACCTCAACATAATAAAAGCTATATATGACAAACCCACAGCAAACATTATCCTCAATGGTGAAAAACTGAAAGCATTTCCTCTGAAGTCAGGAACAAGACAAGGGTGCCCACATTCACCATTACTGTTCAACATAGTTTTGGAAGTTTTGGCCACAGCAATCAGAGCAGAAAAAGAAATAAAAAGAATGCAAATTGGAAAAGAAGAAGTAAAACTCTCATTGTTTGCAGATGACATGATCCTTTACATAGAAAACCCTAAAGACTCCACAAGAAAACTACTAGAACTAATCAATGATTATAGTAAAGTTGCAGGATATAAAATCAACACAAAGAAATGCCTTGCATTCCTATACACTAATAATGAGAAAACAGAAAGAGAAATTAAGGAAACAATTCCATTCACCATTGCAATGGAAAGAATAAAATACTTAGGAATATATCTACCTAAAGAAACTAAAGATCTATATATAAAAAACTATAAAACACTGGTGAAAGAAATCAAAGAGGACACTAATAGATGGAGAAATATACCATGTTTATGGATTGGGAGAATCAATATAGTGAAAATGAGTATACTATCCAAAGCAATCTATACATTCAATGCAATCCCTATCAAGCTACCAATGGTATTCTTCACAGAGCTAGAACAAATAATTTCACAATTTGTATGGAAGTACAAAAAACCTCGAATAGCCAAAGCTATCTTGAGAAAGAAGAATGGGACTGGAGGAATCAACCTGCCTGACTTCAGGCTCTACTACAAAGCCACAGTAATCAAGACAGTATGGTACTGGCACAAAGACAGAAATATAGATCAATGGAACAAAATAGAAAGCCCAGAGATTAATCCACACACGTATGGACACCTCATCTTTGACAAAGGAGGCAAGAATATACAATGAATTAAAGACAATCTCTTTAATAAGTGGTGCTGGGAAAACTGGTCAACCACTTATAAAAGAATGAAACTAGACCACTTTCTAACACCATACACAAAAATAAACTAAAATGGATTAAAGATCTAAACGTAAAACCAGAAACTATAAAAATCCTAGAGGAGAACATAGGCAAAACACTCTCCGACATAAATCACAGCAGGATCCTCTATGACCCACCTCCCAGAATACTGGAAATAAAAGCAAAAATAAACAAATAGGACCTAATTAAACTTAAAAGCTTCTGCACAACAAAGGACACTATAAGCAAGGTGAAAAGACAGCCTTCAGAATGGGAGAAAATAATAGCAAATGAAGCAACAGACAAACAACTAATCTCAAAAATATACAAGCAACTCCTATAGCTCAACTCCAGAAAAATAAATGACCCAATCAAAAAATGGGCCAAAGAACTAAATAGACATTTCTCCAAAGAAGACATGCTGATGGCTAACAAACACATGAAAAGATGCTCAACATCACTCATTATCAGAGAAATGCAAATCAAAACCACTGTGAGGTACCATTTCACGCCAGTCAGAATGGCTGAGATCCAAATGTCTACAAGCAATAAATGCTGGAGAGGGTGTGGAGAAAAGGGAACCCTCTTACACTGTTGGTGGGAATGCAAACTAGTACAGCCACTATGGAGAACAGTGTGGAGATTCCTTAAAAAACTGGAAATAGAACTGCCTTATGATCCAGCAATCCCACTGCTGGGCATACACACCGAGGAAACCAGAATTGAAAGAGACACGTGTACCCCAATGTTCATCGCAGCACTGTTTGTAATAGCCAGGACATGGAAGCAACCTAGATGCCCATCAGCAGATGAATGGATAAGAAAGCAGTGGTACATATTCACAATGGAGTATTACTCAGCCATTAAAAAGAATTCATTTGAATCAGTTCTAATGAGGTGGATGAAACTGGAGCCTATTATACAGAGTGAAGTAAGCCATAAAGAAAAACACCAATACAGTATACTAACGCATATATATGGAATTTAGAAAGATGGTAACAATAACCCTGTGTATGAGACAACAAAAGAGACACTGATGTATACAACAGTCTTTTGGACTCTGTGGGAGAGGGAGAGGGCGAGGGTGGGATGATTTGGGAGAATGGCATTGAAACATGTGTAATATCATTTATGAAATGAATCGCCAGTCCAGGTTCAATGCACGAAACTGGATGCTTGGGGCTGGTGCATTGGGACGACCCAGAGGGATGGTATGGGGAGGGAGGAGGGAGGAGGGTTCAGGATGGGGAACACAGGTATACCTGTGGTGGATTCATTTTGATATATGGCAAAACCAGTACAATATTGTAAAGTTAAAAAATAAAATAAATAAGAAAATAATTATAGTTCAATGAGACTTTAGATTTCTGAAGAATTTTAAGATACATACATGTTTTAAGCCACTAGCATGGTAATTTTAAGACAGGTATTTGTTTTAAGTCACTAGTATGGTAATTTGTTACAAGAGCATGTGTGCATGCTAAGTTGCTTGAGTCATGTCTGACTCCTTGTGCCCCTATTGACTATAACCTGCCAGACTCCTCTGTCCATGGGATTCTCCAGGCAAGAATACTGGAGTGGGTTGCCATGGCCTCCTATAGGAGGTCTTCCCAAACCAGGGATGGAACCTGAGTCTCTTGCAGGAGCAATAAAAATTTAATACAGATATGTGTCCAGTCAGATATTGTTCTTGGAGTTGAGTTTAAACCTTTCAGTTCAATCAGTGACCTACCCTTAGCTAGAGGTATTTTGTGTTGAAATTATACTTAAACAGAAAGAGAAAATTGAGTCCTTTTTTGAGGTATTCTCATTAGCTCCTATAGAGAACTTTTCATTGCCTAAATATAAATCTGGTTTTAACTTTGAGGTCTTTGAGGATTTAAGATGAGAAAAGTAAATCATTATTAATATTAAAGGCACACATTCTGCTTAAAAACTTTCTGTCAAAGTTTCTAAATTCTTTTTATTTTCTGTTATTTCAAGCATCTGTTCTTTTCATTTCCATCCTTCTAACTTGCTTTTAAGGTTTCTTTCAACTTGGGATGGAATTACAAATGAGACTGTAGGCATGTACATATATGTGTGAGCATATTTATTTCAGAGAAAGGTGTATACAGATGCAGGCACATGTATACATACATGTACTCCTAACCTTGAACATGGTGTGTGGACTCCGCAAAACATTTCTGTACATTTCATTCATTTTCACAACATCCATAGGGTGTTACCTTATGTTTTCTTCATAAATAAATAAAACTGAGATTCAGGTCAAATACAGTATTAACAATAACATTTCAAAGAAATTAAAACTTGCTCTGCACCTTTTAGACTATCAAGAAATGAACCATGTAGTGTGTACTGCTAATTTTTGAACTTCAGAAAATTGTATACCTTAAAAATTGGCAGTTTATTGTATGTAATTACTCTTCAATGACTTAGCTAGAATTTCAAATTTTGAGTTTTACATTGTTCAGAGTAATAAGTAAAGTCCATGTAGTTGAGTCAAACCTGAAATTGAGAGATATCTCTTTAGGACTAAAACAAAGTGTCATATATGGATATATGAATAGTGAAATTAATATAAAGAAATTACCATTTGATAAACTCAGTTTTTTTCTTTTAAACTAAAGACTAACCTACCAAAATCAAAAGAAGAAATTGACATAAAGTGGCTCAAAACACAATAGCACTTACTGCACACACTATTATGGAGGTAACTTGAAAACACAAAACAGAGTCTGACAGCTGACAGTAGACCCATAAAGAAGAGACTATCAGATTAAATCCTTATTGTGTATTCCTATTTGAGACTAAAGACATTATGTTAAACCACTTCCTTTTAGGGAAACTTGTTATGCAGGAACAAATTGATAAAATAATCCAAGTGAACAGCTGAGTGAAGTTATAATAATATATGGCTTCTCATTGTAGGCATTTGTTCTGATATGTGAATAGCATTTATAATTACTTAGCTATTCAAGTCTATTTCATATAACTGTATTAAAAACTGAATCCACTGAGGTTTTCATATAGGTAACCATGCCAGGTTAAAAGGATAAGCCTATTTGTTCAAAACTCTGTGACTCTGAATCACAGGACCAGGAGGAATTTGAGCTCCCTAGTGAGCTGTACTTTGGAAAGAAATATATATTTACATTGCTCATTCAACATCTTTTAGTGGTCATGATACAACTTAGACTGGGGAAGATGATTTCATTTAGAACAATTAAAGGAATCATAATTGTAGGCAAAAATGTAAGTTTTTCAAGTAGAAAAAGAAAGATTATTCAAAATAAAATATAATTACACCAAACAATCCTTCATGCCAATGATAAATGCCTTTATATATGGACACTGATCTTACATACATCAGTAAGTAAATTGTACACCAGAAAAAAGAATTTACATAGTTAAAATCTGGTATAAATATGTGCTTCATTTTAGTTAGGGTCATCTTGACTCCAGACTTTATTACATCAAACTTTTTATTGAAATTGGTGTTTCACATAGACTATCATTGGAGACATGCATTGATGATCAGGTTTTCCAGTGACTCTGATAATGGTGGCTCAGCAGGTAAAGAATGTGTCTACAATCCAGGAGATGGAGGAAATGCAGGTTAGATCCCTAGGTAGAGAAGATCCCTTCAGGTAGAAAATGGTAACCCACTCCAGTATTGTTGCCTGAAAAATCCCACAGACAGAGTTTGGTTGGCTACAGCCCATGGGGTCGCAAAAAGTCAGACACAACTGAGCAACTGAGCACACACTAGTAACCAATATGCACACTGAGCCAAGTAAAGAACAAGATCCTAGTAGGAATAAAATGGAGTGCCTTGTTGTGAAACACACTATATGTTAAAGTCTACAATTTGGGGAAGAGAAATTATGGTAGTGATGTGCAAAAGGAATAATGAACAGAAAGTGATAAATTGAGGTTTCATACTCTACACTCTTATGAAATTATGTCATTGGATGGATTCAGTCATCAAGGTAGTTTTTCTTTTCCAAAAGGTAACAGGACTCAGGATTATTCACTCAGTAAAATGAAATAAATTTGATCTGTATATAACATTTCACAAAGAAATTATTCTTAGGAGATGCACCCAGTCTTATGAGATATATGGGATTTTCCATATATTTCACTTAAGGATGTGAATCAATTTGGGAGAGTATAAAAATGACAAAGGATAAAGCATAGATGACCGAACAGAAAAGTTAATGAAGCGAATTGCTGAAATTGTATAAAAAAGTTGAAATCAAAGAAATGGAAATAGCAGACAATAAGCCAAAGGAGCAAATGCGATTTTCACAATCTGATCAGAGAAGCATAATATGTGGCCCTGAGGCTTTAACCCTGCTATCATGTGCATTGCTTTAGCCCAAGGACAAATGACCTTGATACAGTTTCCATCCCAAAACATCTTTTCAGAGCCCTCTTTATGTCTTTACTTCTTAGACTGTAGATGAAGGGGTTCAGCATGGGTGTGACCACAGTGTACATCACTGAAGCTGCAGCACTTGACAGTGAGCTGTGGCTAGCAGCAGAGCTAAGGTACACTCCTAAACTTGTACAATAAAATAAGGAGACCGCTGACAGGTGAGATGCACAAGTGGAAAATGCTTTACACTTCCCCTGAGCTGAAGAGATTCTATATATAGAGGACACTATCTTGGAGTAAGAGTAAAGGATACCAGTCAGGGTACCACCACCCAGAAGTCCAGCTCCAAATTGCATCATCATGTTATTGAGAAAGGTGTTGGAATAGGCAAGTTGGACCAGCTCTTTTATTTCACAAAAAAAGTGAGGGATTTCCAAATCTGTACAAAAAGACAGTCTCAGCACCATTAAGCTGTGTAACAAGGAATACAGAACACTCATTATCCAGGATATCAGAACCATCAGTCCACAAAGCTGGGGGCTCATGATGACCATGTAGTGCAGGGGGTGGCAGATGGCTACATACCGGTCATAAGCCATCACAGTCAGGAGAAAGTCATCTAATCCTGCAAACAGAATGTAAAAATACATCTGGGTGATACAGCCTTCATAGGTGATAACTTGGCTCTCTGTCTGGATGTTCCACAGCATCTTTGGGATGGTGGTTGAGGTGAAACAGATGTCTACAAAGGACAGGTTGGAGAGGAAGAAGTACATGGGGGTGTGGAGATGGGAGTCTGAGCTGACGGCCAAGATAATGAGCAGGTTTCCAAACACAGTGATCAGGTACATGAAGAGGAAAAGCCCAAATATGAGGGGCTGCAGTTCTGATTCCCCTGAAAGTCCCAGAAGAAGAAGAAAATTTGAGCTTTGTGTACCATTTCCTGATTCCATGTGGTGGAGGTGACTATTGGAGGGAAAAAAGAAATAACATGAGTAGTTTTCACTCAAACTGGCCTAACTGACATAACTGAACTATTTTAATTTCTCTTTGCTGTCAAAGAACTGATGTTAATATGTTATATGGAGATAAATCCTCCTTGAGGGTATACCTCATTTCACCTCTGACTAGAAATTTTTGTCCCATTCTCAACAAATTCCAAAGGCTTCTTAATTTACAGTTTTAATGAAAACTCCTTTCATGAATTTCAGAAATACTTATCAAGAACTAACAATGCTCCGAGCGCATATAGGGAACAATGTTTGTAAACAAAACTTCCACAATCCAAGGGTGGTTAAAGATGATATTCAAATAAATATAAAATATAATATAGCAGAAGATGACAGATACTATGAAAAAAAAAAAACAAGTAAAAATGAGAGGGGAGTAGGTGTTATTTTGTACTGAGTGTTCAGGTAAGGCCTGCAAACAAGATAATAATTGAACCAATTCCTCAAAAAAGAGAGAGAAGGAACTAGTGTGATGTTAGGAGAAGTGTGTGCCTGGTGGGAGCTAGAGGGAGCTGCCACTGCTAAGGACCTTAGAAAGATGCTGGTTCCACCTGTTCAAATCCAAATAAGGAAGCCAGTGGGGCAGAGGAATAAGCAAGGAGAGTGACTAGAGATGTTGTCAAGGATGAGGAATAAGGTGGTTTCCCTGTGACAGCTGACACCTCAGTCCACACAGAATCCCTCCTTTCATGTGATTCCTTGTACTTTACAAATTTAGTTGCAATGGCATCCTGTGAATTGTAAACATTCATATCCTCTTCTTAGTTCCATCTTCTGACTAAATACTGGTCTCTGAATTATGTCACCTTAATATAGGAGGCTGTTTCCCTAGACGATCAGACAGTAAAGAATCTGCCTGCCATACAGGAGATCCAGGTTCAATCCCTGGATTGGGAAGATTCCCCTGGAGAAGGGAATGGCAATCCACTCCAGTATTCTTGCCTGGAGAACTCCATAGACAGAGGAGCTTGCCAGGCTACAGCCCATGGGGGTCACAAAAAGTCAGACACAACTGAGTGACTTACATAACACTTTTGCTTCACTTTCTCTGCTTAAAGGACTGCTCTCACCCCAGTCACAGGCACACACACCACATCCTCGTGAGCTGTGTCACTACCATGCATTTCTTACCTAGAAACACCTTCTTCAGGCCATGAGTGGTTACAAGTCAAACTGGTCAGATCAGATTATCTTTCATTTAAGGAATATATAAATGTTACCCCGAAATTTCAATTCACAAGCTTCCCATGGGCCAATAGACATGGGATTCCTTCTTGGTATGGCCACTTTCTACCCTGTATTTAAAGAAATACTTTAAAAAGTCTGAGAGAGACAGAGAGAGACAGAAGAATGGACACATGGCCTTAAGGGAAAATTATATAATAAGCTTGAATGGCCCCTTCAGATGATGTGATGAATTAAAATTTCCTTGGTTTGGCAACATTCCAACTCCACTTACATCTCCTTGATGTCCAGAAAATAATAATTTTAAAAAGGAAAAATGCCTTTATTACTTTGATAGAAACAGTGATACATTTATGGCACAAGACACCTGACAGATTGAATACCCCAAAAGAAAAAAGAGCAAAGTGCATAAGAAAACAATTCACAAAATGAACCATACAAACTGCAACCAAAGGTGGGTATTGCTTTATATGAAGCAGTAGAAGACTCGTGTTTCCTGAGCCTGACTCACTTATTTGAACAATTTTTTTTTCCCATCCCATAGAGAAAGAGGTGAGCTTCCTAGGTGGCACTAGTGGTAAAGAACCCGCCTCCCAGTGCAGGTTAGACCTAAGTGACACAGGTTCGATCCCTGGTTTAGAAAGATCCCCTGGAAGAGGGCACAGCAACCCACTCCAGTATTCTTGCCTGGAGAATCCCATGTACAGAGAAGCTTAGTGGACCTCACTCCATAGGGTCACATACAGTTGGACACAACTGAAGCAACTTAGTACACAGCACACACACACACAGAAGGAGGTAAGCCCTGTCTCAGTTCTCTTGTAGGGTATATTGTGTTTGTTTTTCTTGAACTTTTGGCTTTATCTTACTCCTTAAGTAAATTTGGGGGGGCGTATCCCAATTGTCATCTGGTCTACAATTAACATGCAAAGGGCTTTCCAGACTATACTCTATAATTTCTACAGACTTCATGACAATTCACCCTTTCACCCTGGATAAATTTCTTCATATGATTTATGCCTGAGACATTATGTATGCCATCATTTACTTCATTATATTGCAACTTTGTCATTATAATGCAAAATCCTAATCATTTGAGACTTCACCTGCTTTGTTCACTCTCACATTTTCAAAAAGGTATGTGAATACATGTGCACTTGTATAGGAACATATTTAAATATAAATGAAGTTACAAAATAAAAAGAATGGCAATGAAAATGGAACCGACTTAAATACAGCAGTAACAAATCAACTGTATTTTTTTAAGAAATCAAATAGAGCATCAAAAACTAACTGAAAATGATATTTAAATGCTAAGTATTTAATGAAATCACATAGATTAGAAATTAAATTGGCAAATGTGTAGACATGAAACGATATAATATATAATGTTCCTAGAATCACTAGGCTTATGTTCAAATTTTACTTAATGTGCTTTATGCATCCCATTCCTTCTTCTAATTGGACTTTAATTATTATCATTTCATTGGCAACATTAAGCCTTATGTTACTTAGGTCAAACTTTGCTTTTCCTTTAGTCCTAACTAATACATTTATTTATAAATCAGGGTAGCAAACTACCACACTAACCTCTGATATCTGAGCTAGGTTGGATAAATGTTCCAGGCTTGCATTCTCTCTAATTCTCCCACAGCATCTACTGGGCTCTCAGACTCACCTGGATGGGAACTGAGAGAAAGGTCTTTGTGTGGATGTTCAAATGCCTCCTGGAAAGTTAATATTGGTGAATGAAGCTCTGTCCCCGTAAGACAGCTGGAGGGACAGAAAAACTGTTTTACAGTCAGACTCAGGTCTCCAAAGGAAACATGTTCTGTGGCATCCAAGACTTCTCAGGCTGGGGTGAGACTACAGTTTATAGAATCTATAGACTTTATAGACTTCTATAGACTCTATAGACTTTATAGAGACTTTATAGCTCACTTAGTTTCTCATTAGGCATTTTTTGGTTGTAACACCCATACTCTGTACCTGATTTCCCTAGGGGACAGGGGTCTGGACAGAAAGGAAAATTTCCCTGTTCTTTCTCTGTTCCTAAGAGACCAGGTTACAAGGCAAGTGAATTCTGTTTTTATTATTCCTTCTCAATTCTCCTGCACCCAGAGGCTTGTCAACTACAAATTGGCACTTGCCAGTCAACTACAAATTGGCACTTGCCAAGAGCATTTGCCAGGGACTGAACAACAACAACAAGGGATTTGCCATCTGCCTCTGCTGACTTTGAACCCTGTGTTGTTGCAACTGTTGACTTTCAACACCCACTGAGGGAGTTCAGGGTGGAGTGAGGCATTCTGTGCTCCAGGGAATCTGGTGGGACAGGTCTTTAGATAGTTAAATATTTTCAGGAACTGATTTCATGATCCCAATCTTTGCATCTTCTTTATATCTAGAAAAGCACTAAATCCCTCTGTGGTGACATCAGCTCCTCCTAACTAGTAGAAAACCTTCTGTAAAGTAAGCACTTGGTTGCATTGAACTCCCCCTTCACCAAAATCTTATATTTTGACCTTCCCCAACTGCCTCTGTGGAGCAGTCTCTCAGAGATATCTGAGGTGCTGTCTCCCAGACTGCAGTCCTCATTTTGCCCCTAAATAAAACTTAACTAGCAACTATCGCATTGTGCATTTTTTTTAAGTCCACATTCTAATATTAAAGACAAAAAGTTGACAGAATTGAGATGCAAATATATACAATTGGCATATTTAAATGGGTATTATAAGATGGTTACATCTCTTTTGTTTAATTATATTGTGGGATAAGCATGTTTCACTGGTAATGCTTCTCCTGTGTGATACTATAAGACAAGGCATATAAATCTACATCTCAACAACTATTAATTGAACTTACTAAAGGAAACCAATAGGGTGACCTGAGACATGTGTGCACATGTGTGAGTATGTGTGTGTGTGTGCCCGTGTGTGTGCTCACTTACTCTTGTCTAACTCTTTGCAACCCCATGGACTGTAACCCACCAGGCTTCTCTCTCCATAGAAATTTCCAGGCAAGAATATTGGAGTGTGTTGCCATTTCCTACACCAGGGTATCTTCCCAAACAGGGATCAAACCCGCATCTCCTGTTGCTCCTGTGTTGGTAGGCGGTTTCTTTACCACTGAGCCATCTGAGCCATGCTGCTACTGCTGCTAAGTCGCTTCAGTCGTGTCCAACTCTGTGCGACCCCATAGACAGCAGCCCACCAGGCTCCCCTGTCCCTGGGATTCTCCAGACAAGAACACTGAAGTGGGTTGCCATTTCCTTCTCCAATGCATGAAAGTGATGTCATTCAGTCGTGTCTGACTCCTAGCAACACCATGGACTGCAGCCTACCAGGTTCCTCCATCCATGGGATTTCCCAATCAAGAGTACTGGAGTGGGATGCCATTGCCTTCTCTGCACCTGAACCATACAAACTAGTAAAAACTGGAAACTAACATTCAATACTAATAAAGATAAAAAAAAAAATGATTTTCCTTTGGAATGAACTGGTAAACTTGGAAGATCTTTGCTGAATGCCTTAAACAAACCTTTGAAAATGAAAGTGTTAGTTGCTCAGTCATGTCCAACTCTTTTTTGACCACATAAACTGTAGCTCACCAGGCTCCTCTCTCCATGGAATTCTCCAGGCAAGAATATTGGAGTGGGTAGCCATTCCCTTCTGCAAGGGATCTTCCTGACCCAGGGATCGAATCCAGGTCTCCTGCATTACAGGCAGGTTCTTTGTCATCTAAGCCACCAGGGAAGCCCCAAAACCTTTGAAGGTGTTGGGGGAGTGTGTAATTTCCTTGGTTCTGTCTCTCTGCAGCAAAAATTTGAAGTGATGGATGGACCAGTGTTATTGCTCAGTTTTATTAGGAAAAATAAAGGATAGTACATACGTGAGGAGTGAGGGTGGCCTGACCCAAAAGACTAAGACAGGCTCCAATCCTTCTAAGCTTTCTCCTTTTATACATTTGTCTTCTCCCCCCGAGCCTGTCCTATGTAAATTGGGCTAGCCAGGAGGGCTGTTTGTTTTACCTGAGGTCCTCACTCTGGTCCTTGGACCTTCCCTTGTTCTATTTTCGCAGGCTTTTCCCTTTTTTGTCTTTTAGCCACTACCATTTTGTACTCCTTTTTCCTATTCTGACTACCTATCATCCCCCCTTCAAGAGATGGAAGGCCCAATTCTTTGGGAATGGGGCATAGAGGTCTCTCTGGCTACTTCCTGCTGAAGTGGGACAGCGAGGGGTATTGGGCCTCCCCCTCTTGCTTGTCTCAAGCCTCAGAGTCCTTATAGTGTTGTCCATCTAGGGATGAGTGATATTTTCCGTGGTCAGGTGGTTTTATATATCCTTGTTGAACTAGCACTGCATGTTGTAGCATGTTGACCTGGGCAGAGACAAAATGGGTTAGACAATTGATAATACATGAAGCAATCACATGGTGATAACAGGGATTAGGAGGGCCATTAGCCAGCTCTAAATTCCCCCTCTGCAGGAGAAGGATCCCCCAAAGAGACTGTAGCCACCCCAAGAACTCTCCAGCTCGTTCTTTGAAATCCTGTAAGGCTTGAATGTTTTTCTTGAGGACTCTGAGACATTGTTTAACTTGGCTGGAGATATTTATCCAGAAACAATATGTTTCATTCAAGATGGCTCAAGTCCCTCCTTGTTCAAGAATCAGGAGATCTACATCCTGTCTATTTTGGAGTACAACCGCCACCAAGTTGTGCTGGCTCTTTAGAGCTGACCTGAGAAATCTTATCCCCAGAAACTTAATTTTGGGGGTGTTCATTAGAATGGCACTCATTTGTAGTCCTGGATAGGTATCTGAGACCTGCCAAGGGCTCACACTGTATTGAGTGTCCTCTTCTGTTTTCTCTCATGGCTTGATGTTGGAGTCCAGCTGTAGCAGCCAGGGATTCAACCTAAAGGGGTGAGTGGTGTTGGTGAGAAACTGAGGCAGCCTCTCATTTTTCTTGGACTGCCTGTTTATTTCAAGCTTATGATTTTCTTTTATACTTTTACAAAAACATTAGGTCAGAGGTTTGGTATTTTTAGTTCCCATTGACCCAGATTTATTTTTCTCTAAAAATCATTGTTGCCCCTCAAAAGGAGTTCTTTCTTCAGTGATTCTCTTATCTACTTTTCTTCATGTGTTTTGTGAATACACTGTAACTCATGTTGATATCTAGGCTGCATACCACATTCCTCAGTTTAATTCTTATCTTTCTAAGTCCTGTTTGCCCCTAGTATCCTAAGCTCACTATTTTTTAGAAAGGGCTTCTAGCTAATAATATCTCTAAAGTCCCTAATTTCTATAAGCTATAGTAGAATATGCTAACATTACAGCAATCCTTAAATCTTTAGTTTCTAACTATTTTAATTATTTTTAAGCCCTAAACTCAGAAAACTCCTTTGCCATAAACACTTTTCTCACAAATGGGCTTCAGATAGCAATCCCTCCCATGGCCTCAAGCTGTGGCCTGTGTGCTTACCCTGGAACACTTTTTTGTAAAAGTCCTTGAACAAATGTCAGTGATTAACTTTATGAATTATTCTTTGAGCACAGCTGCAGAAGGCTTTGTGCCTTCTCATGCTCCTCTCAAAAACAATAAGCACCTTAATATTCTCTTCAGTCAACTCAGCCGAGGAAAGGAAAATACAGGTCAGAATCACAAAGCCTAACTCCTTCATTCTGGGTCTGTGCCTACAGAACAAAGGGAGGGGGTTTAGGGCCTCCCTAAATGCCTCCATTTTGTCAGTAATGCCTAACGTGGCTCCCAACAGCTTGACTCATGAGTAGTGAATCTAGGATTCATGTCCTGGTACCTTGACTGTTGTGAGGCTGGAAAGTATCACAGGGTAGGGACCCTTCCATGTGGGCTGGAGTTGAGCTTTTGGGGATCCATTCTTCCAGACTCTAATTAGGACTTGAGTCCCTGGAGCATATTAGTGGTGACTCTTACCATGTAGTAGGTAAATATCTTTAGAATCTTTTGGCTCCTGACAGATACCCCCACAAGCGTATATCCTGTTGGAGTTGCCCAATGGCCATGGTATAAGACCAGAGGGTCTGAGCCTCTGGATCTAGGAAGAGCTCATTGACACAAACAAAAAGTCTGTCATATAGCATCTCATAATGACTAAGACCAACCTGTTCCTCAGGGGCCTTATGGGTGCAGAGAGCTACTGGTAAAGACTCCTTCCATCCCAGGGAGGTCTCCTGGGTTATCTTTTTATCGCTGATTTTAAGAGCTGGTTGGCTGTTTTTACTATTCCTGAAGACTGAGGCCTCCAGGCACAATGGAGGTAATAAGTAATGTCCAATGCTTTAGAGACCCCTTGTGTGACCTTAGAAGTAAATGATTCCCATTGTCACTCTGTAATGACCTGGGCAGACCAAATCTTGGAATGATTTCATGGAGCAGTTTTTTACCACCTCCTCAGCCTTCTCATTCTGGGTGGGAAAGCCTTCAGTCCATCCTGTGAATATGTCTATCATGATTAATAGGTATTTATACCCTTGAGAAACTGGCATCTGGGTGAAGTCCATCTACCAGTCCTCTCCTGAGTAGGTCCCACATTGTTAGATGGGTTGAGTCAGCTGGGGTCTTCGAGCTTCTTGGGAGTTGTTTAATTGGCAAGTGGAACAAGACCTGTTCCTCTGAAGGAACTTTCTAGTAATCTTTGGAAGGCATTTTACCTAAATGAGTGTGGCATGTAAGGAGTTAACCAACTTCCATTGGAGGTTCCCAGGCAGAAAAAGGAGCCCCTCCTTGTGGAACCACCCCATGTGATCTTCTTGAAAGCCCTCACTCTTAGTTTTAAGAATCTCACCTTCAGTATATGAAGGAGTTTTTGGCAAATTAGTCTGTGGAACTAAGGTGGAAATCCCTATTCGGTCATTGTTCTATAATGCTGCTCTCTTAGTTGCCTGATCAGCTGTTAGGTTCTGAGAGGGTAACAGGCAGGAAGGCCAAGGGTCTCCAAATGGAGGAAATAGGCTGCAAGTGTCAGATATTTTTCTCTCTCTTAAGTGGCAGAAGGAAACAAACTAGTGATATATTTTTTTTTCCCTTCCTTATACAAATTTAAAAGGAGGTTTATCTTATAATACTGTGTTGCCATAATGACACCTGAAGTTAATTATTCTCAAACCTTGAGTTAACTAATGCATTTTTCTTATGGAAATGTTTTTCTTAAGCTATGTTAATGTACTATGCATTTACCCCAAACTCTGTCGTCAAGTCGGTTCTGCCTAATGGCTCAGAAATGACTTGACAAACCAGTATGTTATACTCAGACATTGTTCCCCTAATCTATGTAAACAAAACTATTTGCATTGTAATCTGCCTTTCTACAAGATTCAAATCAATCATTTTATAGCCCGGGATGATTTGTCTGGTGACAAGGTCATCCCAAAATACATCTTATGGATGAGGGGCCTGGTGCCATTCTGAGTTTTAAGACATTCCTTTCTTTCATTAACAAATTGCTAGTGACTTTATTTTTGGGGGCTTCAAAATCACTGCAGATGGTGACTGCAGTCATGAAATTAAAAGACGCTTACTCCTTGGAAGGAAAGCTATGACCAACCTAGATAGCATACTGGAGCCTATTATACAGAGTGAAGTAAGCCAGAAGGAAAAACACCAATACAGTATACTAACGCATATATATGGAATTTAGAAAGATGGTAACAATAACCTTGTGTATGAGACAGCAAAAGAGACACTGATGTATAGAACAGTCTTATGGACTCTGTGGGAGAGGGAGAGGGTGGGAAGATTTGGGAGAATGGCATTGAAACATGTAAAATATCATGTATGAAACGAGATGCCAGTCCATGTTCGATGCATGATACTGGATGCTTGGGGCTAGTACACTGGGACGACCCAGAGGGATGGTTTGGGAGGGAGGAGGGAGGAGGGTTCAGGATGGGAAACACATGTATACCTGTGGTGGATTCATTTTGATATTTGGCAAAACTAATACAATTATGTAAAGTTTAAAAATAGAATAAAATTTAAAAAATAATAAATTAATTAAATTAAATAAAAAGCAGAGACATTACTTTGCCAACAAAGGTTCGTCTAGTCAAGGCTATGGTTTTTCCTGTGGTCATGTATGGATGTGAGAGTTGGACTGTGAAGAAGGCTGAACGCCGAAGAATTGATGCTTTTGAACTGTGGTGTTGGAAAAGACTCTTGAGAGTCCCTTGGACTGCAAGGAGATCCAACCAGTCCATTCTGAAGGAGATCAGCCCTGGGATTTCTTCGGAAGGAATGATGCTAAAGCTGAAACTCCAATACTTTGGCCACTTCATGGGAAGAGTTGACTCATTGGAAAAGACTCTAATGCTGGGAGAGATTGGGGGCAGGAGGAGAAGGGGACGACAGAGGATGAAATGCCTGGATGGCATCACTGACTCGATGGACGTGAGTCTGAGGGAACTCCGGGAGTTGGTGATGGACAGGGAGGCCTGGCGTGCTATGACTCATGGGGTCTCAAAGAGTTGGACACGACTGAGCGACTGAACTGAACTGAACTGATATAACATCCAGCTGAAGATTAGCAGGGGGTACTCTTTCTGCCCACTTCTGATGCCTATGTCAGAAGCTTTCTCTATCTCCTTTATACTTTATTTTATTTTATTTTATTTTATTTTTAAACTTTACAATATTGTATTAGTTTTGCCAAAAATCGAAGTGAATCCGCCACAGGTATACCCGCGTTCCCCATCCTGAACCCTCCTCCCTCCTCCCTCCCCTACCCTCCCTCTGCGTCGTCCCAGGGCACCAGCCCCAAGCATCCAGTACCGTGCATTGAACCTGGACTGGTGACTCGTTTCATACATGATATTATACATGTCTCAATGCTATTCTCCCAAATCTCCCCACCCTCTGCCTCTCCCACAGAGTCCAAAAGACTGATCTATACATCGGTGTCTCTTTTGCTGTCTCGTACACAGGGTTATTGTTACCATCTTTCTAAATTCCATATATATGCGTTAGTATACTGTATTGGTGTTTTTCTTTCTGGCTTAATTCACTCTGTATAATAGGTTCCAGTTTCATCCACCTCATTAGAACTGATTCAAATGTATTCTTTTTAATGGCTGAGTAATACTCCATTGTGTATATGTACCACAGCTTTCTTATCCATTCATCTGCTGATGGGCATCTAGGTTGCTTCCATGTCCTGGCTATTATAAACAGTACTGCGATGAACAATGGGGTACACGTGTCTCTTTCCCTTCTGGTTTCCTCAGTGTGTATGCCCAGCAGTGGGATTGCTGGGTCATAAGGCAGTTCTATTTCCAGTTTTTTAAGGAATCTCCACACTGTTCTCCATAGTGGCTATACTAGTTTGCATTCCCACCAACAGTGTAAGAGAGTTCCCTTTTCTCCACACCTTCTCGAGCATTTATTGCTTGTAGACTTTTGGATCGCAGCCATTCTGACTGGCGTGAAATGGTACCTCATAGTGGTTTTGATTTGCATTTCTCTGATAATGAGTGATGTTGAGCATCTTTTCATGTGTTTGTTAGCCATCTGTATGTCTTCTTTGGAGAAATGTCTATTTAGTTCTTTGGCCCATTTTTTGATTGGGTCATTTATTTTTCTGGAGTTGAGCTGTAGGAGTTGCTTGTATATTTTTGAGATTAGTTGTTTGTCGGTTGCTTCATTTGCTATTATTTTCTCCCATTCTGAAGGCTGTCCTTTCACCTTGCTAATAGTTTCCTTTGTTGTGCAGAAGCTTTTAAGTTTAATTAGGTCCCATTTGTTTATTTTTCCTTTTATTTCCAATATTCTGGGAGGTGGGTCATAGAGGATACTGCTGTGATGTATGTCCGAGAGTGTTTTACCTATGTTCTCCTCTAGGAGTTTTATAGTTTCTGGTCTTACGTTTAGATCTTTAATCCATTTTGAGTTTATTTTTGTGTAAGGTGTTAGAAAGTGTTCTAGTTTCATTCTTTTACAAGTGGTTGACCAGTTTTCCCAGCACCACTTGTTAAAGAGATTGTCTTTAATCCATTGTATATTCTTGCCTCCTTTGTCAAAGATAAGGTGTCCATATGTGCATGGATTTAGCTCTGGGCTTTCTATTTTGTTCCATTGATCAATATTTCTGTCTTTGTGCCAGTACCATACTGTCTTGATAACTGTGGCTTTGTAGTAGAGCCTGAAGTCAGGTAGGTTGACTCCTCCAGTTCCATTCTTCTTTCTCAAGATAGCTTTGGCTATTCGAGGTTTTTTGTATTTCCATACAAATTGTGAAATTATTTGTTCTAGCTCTGTGAAGAATACCGTTGGTAGCTTGATAGGGATTGCATTGAATCTATAAATTGCTTTGGGTAGTATGCATAGAAACTAATGAAAATGAAAACACAACAACTCAAAACCTGTGGGACACTTTAAAAGCAGTCCTAAGGGGAAAGTTCATAGCAATACAGGCATACCTCAAGAAACAAGAAAAAAGTCAAATAAATAACCTAACCCTACACCTAAAGCAACTAGAAAAGGAAGAAATGAAGAACCCCAGGGTTAGTAGAAGGAAAGAAATCTTAAAAATTAGGGCAGAAATAAATGCAAAAGAAACAAAAGAGACCATAGCAAAAATCAACAAAGCCAAAAGCTGGTTCTTTGAAAGGATAAATAAAATTGACAAACCATTAGCCAGACTCATCAAGAAACAAAGGGAGAAAAATCAAATCAATAAAATTAGGAATGAAAATGGAGAGATCACAACAGACAACACACAAATACAAAGGATCATAAGAGACTACTATCAACAATTATACGCCAATAAAATGGACAACGTGGAAGAAATGGACAAATTCTTAGAAAAGTACAAGTTTCCAAAACTGGACCAGGAAGAATTAGAAAATCTTAACAGACCCATCACAAGCACGGAAATTGAAACTGTAATCAAAAATCTTCCAGCAAACAAAAGCCCAGGTCCAGACGGCTTCACAGCTGAATTCTACCAAAAATTTAGAGAAGAGCTAACACCTATCCTGCTCAAACTTCCAGAAAATTGCAGAGGAAGGTAAACTTCCAAACTCATTCTATGAGGCCACCATCACCCTACTACCAAAACCTGACAAAGATGCCACAAAAAAAGAAAACTACAGGCCAATATCACTGATGAACATAGATGCAAAAATCCTTAACAAAATTCTAGCAATCAGAATCCAACAATACATTAAAAAGATCATACACCATGACCAAGTGGGCTTTATCCCAGGGATGCAAGGATTCTTCAATATCCGCAAATCAATCAATGTAATACACCACATTAACAAATTGAAAAACAAAAACCATATGATTATCTCAATAGATGCAGAGAAAGCCTTTGACAAAATTCAACATCCATTTATGATAAAAAAACCCTCCAGAAAGCAGGAATAGAAGGAACATACCTCAACCTAATAAAAGCTATATATGACAAACCCACAGCAAACCTTATCCTCAATGGTGAAAAATTTAAAGCATTTCCTCTAAAGTCAGGAACAAGACAAGGGTGCCCACTTTCACCATTACTATTCAACATAGTTTTGGAGGTTTTGGCCACAGCAATCAGAGCAGAAAAAGAAATCAAAGGAATCCAAACTGGAAAAGAAGAAGTAAAACTCTCACTGTTTGCAGATGACATGATCCTTTACATAGAAAACCCTAAAGACTCCACCAGAAAATTACTAGAACTAATCAATGATTATAGTAAAGATGCAGGATATAAATTCAACACACAGAAATCCCTTGCATTCCTATACACTAATAATGAGAAAACTGAAAGAGAAATTAAGGAAACAATTACATTCACCATTGCAACGGAAAGAATAAAATACTTAGGAATATATCTACCTAAAGAAACTAAAGACCTATATATAGAAAACTATAAAACACTGGTGAAAGAAATCAAAGAGGACACTAATAGATGGAGAAATATACCATGTTCATGGATTGGAAGAATCAATATAGTGAAAATGAGTATACTGTCCTTTATACTTTAATAAAACTTTATTACACAAAAGCTCTGAGCGATCAAGCCTTGTCTCTGGCCCCAGATTGAATTCTTCTCCTCCAGAGGCCAAGAATCCCAGCATCTTTTCGTGGTTCAGCAACAACCTTTCATCTTGGGGGCTCATTCAGGATTCTTCATGACTAGGTAAAGATGCTTGGAGCTCTAGTTCTTTGTTCTCATAGCGAACACGTTTTCTGGTGTATTTTACTAACTGTACGGTGTGCTTGTGTGAACGAATGAAATACCCTGTGCGAAGCAAGTGAGGACCTCTGCTCTGTGGTTCTGCAGTGATCTCATACGGCTTATGACAGAAACCTTATACCAACCTGCCAATGCCAAGAGTGGGGTTTATACCGACCTGCCAATGCCAAGAGACACCCAATATCTCTTTCAGGGACCAACCAGAAATAGACAAAGCATGTGGACCGAACTCTCCTTTCTCGGTCAAACTTTTCAGTCTGTTTGACCATTTCATAACTCTTCAGGAATTAGAAGTACTAACCTAACCTATCGGATCATAGATTTTCAAGGGACTTGTAATCTATGCTGTTACTGTGTACTGTTACTTAGGTCCCAAACTTGGATTGGTAGTCAGGAAGTGCCTAGCCTCGCTAGGAATCAAAAGTTCAGAAGCTAGATGGAGCTCTAGATCCAAGAGCATCTCTGAGATTAAAGGTTACTCCGATTGGAACTGCAATGGGTTTTTTTCCCTTTGGTAACACTGGCTCTTAGTGGAACAGAGGAGGCTTTTATACTGGTGTGGTGATGCTTGGAAGGAACATCTCAGTTTTATTTTCATATCGGTCTTATCGTGGTAAGGAATATACTCAGGGTTGTGCACAAGCACTCAGGTGATGAATGTTTCCCCTAGCGGTCTTAGCTTGGGAGGCATTCCAGAAGGTTACTCTGATTGCACCCCGGGTGGCATCAGAGGCAAGGTTTTATTTATCTTTTTAAAGTTTATTTTATTTAACTTTATAGTATTGTATTGTTTTTCCCATATATTAAAATGAATCTGCCACAGGTATACATGTGTTCCCCACCCTGAACCCTCCTCCCTCCTCCCTCCCCATACCATCCCTCTGGGTCGTCCCAGTGCACCAGCCCCAAGCATCCAGTTTCGTGCATTGAACCTGGACTGTCGACTCTTTTCATATATGATATTATGCATGTTTCAATGCCATTCTCCCAAATCTTCCCACCCTCTCCCTCTCCCACAGAGTGAATAAGACTGTTCTATACATCAGTGTCTCTTTTGCTGTCTCGTACACAGGGTTATTGTTACCATCATTCTAAATTCCATATATATGCGTTAGTATACTGTATTGGTATTTTTCCTTCTGGCTTACTTCACTCTGTATAATAGGTTCCAGTTTCATCCACCTCATTAGAACTGATTCAAATGTATTCTTTTTAATGGCTGAGTAATACTCCATTGTGTATATGTACCACAGCTTTCTTATCCATTCATCTGCTGACAGACATCTAGGTTGCTTCCATGTCCTGGCTATTATAAACAGTGCTGTGATGAACATTGGGGTTCATGTATCTCTTTCAATTCTGGTTTCCTCAGCGTGTATGCCCAGCAGTGGGATTGCTGGGTCATAAGGCAGATCTATTTCCAGTTTTTTAAGGAATCTCCACACTGTTCTCCATAGTGGCTATACTAGTTTGCATTCCCATCAAGAGTGTAAGAGGGTTCCCTTTTCCCCATACCCTCTCCAGCATTTATTGCTTGTAGACTTTTGGATCACAGCCATTCTGACTGGTGTGAAATGGTACCTCATAGTGGTTTTGATTTGCATTTCTCTGATAATGAGTGATGTTAAACATCTTTTCATGTGTTTGTTAGCTATCTGTATGTCTTCTTTGGAGAAATGTCTATTTAGTTCTTTGGCCCATTTTTTGATTGGGTCATTTATTTTTCTGGAATTGAGCTGTAGGAGTTGCTTGTATATTTTTGAGATTAGCTGTTTGTCAGTTGCTTCATTTGCTATTATTTTCTCCCATTCTGAAAGCTGTCGTTTCACCTTGCTAATAGTTTTCTTTGTTGTGCAAAGCTTTTAAGTTTAATTAGGTCCCATTTGTTTATTTTTGCTTTTATTTCCAATATTCTGGGAGGTGGGTCATAGAGGATCCTGCTGTGATGTATGTCGGAGAGTGTTTTACCTATGTTCTCCTCTAGGAGTTTTATAGTTTCTGGTCTTATGTTTAGATCTTTAATCTATTTCAAGTTTATTTTTGTGTACCGTGTTAGAAAGTGCTCTAGTTTCATTCTTTTACAAGTGCTTGACCAGTTTTCCCAGCACCACTTGTTAAAGAGATTGTCTTTAATCCATTGTATATTCTTGCCTCCTTTGTCAAAAATGAGGTGTCCATACGTGTGTGGATTTATCTCTGGGCTTTCTATTTTGTTCCATTGATCAATATTTCTGTCTTTGTGCCAATACCATACTGTCTTGATAACTGTGGCTTTGTAGTAGAGCCTGAAGTCAGGCAGGTTAATTCCTCCAGTTCCATTCTTCTTTCTCAAGATAGCTTTGGCTATTCGAGGTTTTTTGTATTTCCATACATATTGTGAAATTATTTGTTCTAGCTCTGTGAAAAATACCATTGGTAACTTGATAGGGATTGCATTGAATCTATAAATTTCTTTGGGTATTATACGCATTTTCACTATATTGATTCTTCTAATCCATGAACATGGTAAATTTCTCCATCTATTAGTGTCCTCTTTGATTTCTTTCACCAGTGTTTTATAGTTTTCTATATATAGGTCTTTAGTTTCTTTAGGTAGATATATTCCTAAGTATTTTATTTTTTTCGTTGCAATGGTGAATGGATTTGTTTCCTTAATTTCTCTTTCTGTTTTCTCATTATTAGTGTACAGGAATGCAAGGGATTTCTGTGTGTTGATTTTATATCCTGCAACTTTACTATAATCATTGATTAGTTCTAGTAATTTTCTGGTGGAGTCTTTAGGGTTTTCTATGTAGAGGATCATGGCATCTGCAAACAGTGAGAGTTTTACTTCTTCTTTTCCAGTTTGGATTCCTTTGATTTCTTTTTCTGCTCTGATTGCTGTGGCCAAAACCTCCAAAACTATGTTGAATAGTAATGGTGAATGTGGGCACCCTTGTCTTGTTCCTGACTTTAGAGGAAATGCTTTAAATTTTTCACCATTGAGGATAAGGTTTGCTGTGGGTTTGTCATATATAGCTTTTATTAGGTTGAGGTATGTTCCTTCTATTCCTGCTTTCTGGAGGGTTTTTTATCATAAATGGATGTTGAATTTTGTCAAAGGCTTTCTCTGCATCTATTGAGATAATCATATGGTTTTCATTTTCCAATTTGTTAATGTGGTGTATTACATTGATTTGCAGATTTTGAAGAATCCTTGCATCCCTGGGATAAAGCCCACTTGGTCATGGTGTATGATCTTTTTAATGTATTGTTGGATTCTGATTGCTAGAATTTTGTTAAGGATTTTTGCATCTATGTTCATCAGTGATATTGGCCTGTAATTTTCTTTTTTGTGTGTGTGGCATCTTTGTCAGATTTTGGTATTAAGGTGATGGTGGCCTCATAGAATGAGTTTGGAAGTTTATCTTCCTCTGCAATTTTCTGGAAGAGGTTGAGTAGGATAGGTGTTAGCTCTTCTCTAAAACTTTGGTAGAATTCAGCTTTGAAGCCATCTGGACCTGGGCTTTTGTTTGCTGGAAGATTTCTGATTACAGTTTCAATTTCCATGCTTGTGATGGGTCTGTTAAGATTTTCTCTTTCTTCCTGGTCCAGTGTTGGGAAAGTTGTACTTTTCTAAGAATTTGTCCATTTCTTCCACGTTGTCCATTTTATTGGCATATAATTGCTGATAGTAGTCTCTTATGATCCTTTGTATTTGTGTGTTGTCTGTTGTGATCTCTCCATTTTCATTTCTAATTTTATTGATTTGATTTTTTTCCCTTTGTTTCTTGATGTGTCTGGCTAATGGTTTGTCAGTTTTATTTATCCTTTCAAAGAACCAGCTTTTGGCTTTGTTGATTTTTGCTATGGTCTCTTTTGTTTCTTTTGCATTTATTTCTGCCCTAATTTTTAAGGTTTCTTTCCTTCTACTAACACTGGGGTTCTTCATTTCTTCCTTTTCTAGTTGCTTTAAGTGTAGAGTTAGATTATTTATTTGACTTTTTTCTTGTTTCTTGAGGTATGCCTGTATTGCTATGAACTTTCCCCTTACGACTGCTTTTACAGTGTCCCACAGGTTTTGAGTTGTTATGTTTTCATTTTCATCCGTTTCTATGCAAATTTTGATTTCTTTTTTTATTTCTCCTGTGATTTGTTGGTTATTCAGCAGCGTGTTGTTCAGCCTCCATACGTTGGAATTTTTAATAGATTTTCTCTCCTGTAATTGAGATCCAATCTTACTGCATTGTGGTCAGAAAAGATGCTCGGAATGATTTCAATTTTTCTGAATTTACCAAGGCTAGATTTATGGCCCAGGATGTGATCTATCCTGGCGAAGGTTCCATGTGCACAGAGGCAAGCAAGGTTTTAATGGTGAGGAGCTGGACGTCAGTCAGGGATGCCATCAGGTCTACCCCTGGTACATCCCCACCCCATCTTGGTGGTAGAATTGGTTGGGACAACTATGATGCCTGCGTCAGTAAAGGACAGACTATGTCTGACCAGGAAAGAAAAGCTTCAGTGTAAAGTCTGTCTACATCCCCATTTAGAGCAGGGAGGGATGCCTCCAGTAGAAAGATGGTGCTGGTCACTTTTTTTTCTCTCTTACAGATGGGAGCTAACAATTCCAGCCTCACTCCTTTGAACTGTATCTGGAAAAACTGGGATAGATTTGATCCCCAGGGCTTAAAGAAGACACACCTGGTCTTCCTATGTGATACTGAATGGCCGCAGTACCCACTGGAGGATGGCAAACAGTGGCCAGTTAGAGGGTCTCTTAAGTATAATACTGTTTTACAATTAGGCTGGTTCTGTAGAAAACAAGGGAAATGGGTAGAAGTAACATATCTGTTGCCCTTTTTCTCTCTGCAAAATATGCCAGGCTTGTGTCCTAATGGTATAATTTGTGTGTGACACCTTTAGCTCCCTCCTATCCTCCTACTTTGCCCCTGTACCCGGGGCTCCCAACTGAGCAAACTGAAAGTCGGAGAACACCCCCAAGAAGGATTGCCTTGGTCTCAGTAGAAACCCAAACTGAGAGTCAAACTGCCCAAGTAGGGTCCAAACAACTCCTGTCTCAGTACGACCTCAGACTACTGTGGTTTCAATAGGGACTCAGACCATCTAAGTAAGAGACAAGATGGAGGACAGGAAACAAAGAGATAAAGAAAAACAGGTTTCTTCAATCTATCCCTGGGATCATATGTGCAGAGCAGCCAGAGAGGCTGAGGAACAGCCACATGAGCTGTTGCCTCTTCATGAAGCACTCACCTGGAGAAATAATCAGTCTATGAGAGTTAATAAGCCTTTTCCTTATCAAGAAATACAAAGAACCAAAGAGGATCTGGGAGACTATTTAGAGGACCCAGAAAAATATATTAGAGCTTTTAAAGGTGTTACTCTGCTTTATGACCATACTTGGAAGGATGTGATGTATATCTTGGGACAAATGCTGACTCCCGACTCAAAAAGTCGAGTTTTGGGAAAAACAGTTGCTTATGGAGATGAATGGCTTGGTAATTAATCAGTAGGGAAGAGGGAGGATGAGATAACCGCCCTCCCCACTGGGAATCAGGCAGTCCCAATTATAGAACCAGACTGGGACTACAACACAGCTAAAGGAAGATGGGATCAGAGTCATTTTATCAGATGTATTCTTGAAGGACTCAGGCAAGCACGTGCTAAGCCTGTAAACTATGGCAAATTGGCAAACATAGAACAGGAGGAGAAGGAAGCTCCTGCTAAATTCCTAGATAGAAAGAGAGAAGCCCTTCGCAGATTCACTGAGATTGACCCCAAAAGTGAAGAGGGAAAAGTGATCTTAAAGGATAGATTTCTCACTCAGTCAGCTCCAGATATAAGCAGTAAGAAATTAAAACGGGTGTAAGAAGCACAAGCTGGAATCAAGATTGCCAGGAGAAGTATCGATAACCTCAGATATGCAGATGACACCACCCGTATGGGAGAAAGTGAAGAGGAACTAAAAAGCTTCTTGATGAAAGTGAAAGAAGAGAGTGAAAAAGTTGGCTTAAAGCTCAACATTCAGAAAACGAAGATCATCGCATGTGGTCCCATCACTTCATGGGAAATAGATGGAGAAACAGTGGAAACAGTGTCAGACTTTATTTTGGGGAGCTCCAAAATCACTGCAGTCATGAAATTAAAAGACGCTTGCTCCTTGGAAGGAAAGTTATGACCAACCTAGATCGTATATTTAAAAGCAGAGACATTACTTTGCCAACAAAAGTTCGTTTAGTCAAGGCTATGATTTTTCCAGTGGTCATGTATGGATGTGAGAGTTGGACTGTGAAGAAAACTGAGCACCAACGAATTGATGCTTTTGAACTGTGGTGTTGGAAAAGACTCTTGAGAGTCCCTTGGACTGCAAGGAGATCCAACCAGTCCATCCTAAATGAGACCAGTCCTGGGTGTTCATTGGAAAGACTGCTGCTAAAGCTGAAACTCCAATACTTTGGCCACCTCATGTGAAGAGTTGACTCATTGGAAAAGACACTGATGCTGGGAGGGATTGGGGGCAGGAGGAGAAGGGGATGACAGAGGATGAGATGGCAGGATGGCATCACTGACTGGATGGACGTGAGTTTGAGTGAATTCCAGGAGATGGTGATGGACAGGGAGGCCTGGCATGCCGCAATTCATGGGGTCACAAAGACTAAGACACGACTGAGTAACTGAACTGAACTGAATGCATATATATGGAATTTAGAAAGATGGAAATGATAACCCTGTATGTGAGACAGCAAAAGGACACAGATGTATAGAACAGTCTTTTGGACTCTGTGGGAGAGAGCAAGTTTGGGATTATTTGGAAGAATGGCTTTGAACCATGTATATTATCATATGTGAAATGGATCGCCAGCCCAGGTTCGATGCATGGTACAAGATGCTCAGGACTGGTGCACTGGGATTACCCAGATGGATGGTATCGTGAGAGAGATGGGAGGGAGATCAGGATGGGGAACACATATACACCTGTGGTGGATTCATATCAATGTTTGGCAAAACCAATACAATATTGTAAAGTAATTAGCCTCCAATTAAAATAAATAAATTTGTATTAAAAAAGAAAAAGAAAAAACAAACAAAAACAAGGCATCAAGAGAAAAGGCTCAGCTTTGTCAACAATCTGTTAGATATTTGGGCCTAATCATATCAGAAGGGACTAGGGCCATAGGCCCCGAGAGATTTAAACCTATACTAAATCATGCCCTACCTATGACTTTAAGACAATTAAGAGGATTTTGGGGAATCACAAGCTACTGTTGCATTTGGATTCCAGGTTATGGGGAACTTGCCCAGCCTTTATATAAACTTATAGCTGAAACTCAGCAGGCCCAAACCGACAAACTGGTTTGGTCTCCAGATACTCAAAAGGCTTTTAAGGTTCTTCCGACTGCTCTCTTGCAGGTTCCCGCTCTGAGTTTGCCCACAGGGTCAGGATTTAATTTATTTGTCACTGAAAGAAAAGGCAGGGCCTTGGGAGTTTTGACACAACCCAGAAGGCCTCACCAACAACCGATTGCTTATCTAAGCAGAGAATTAGATGTAATTTCATGCAGGTGACCCCACTGCCTAAGACTAACTGGGGCAGCGGCTTTATTAGCACCTGAAGATTTAAAAATAATTAATGGATGAAACCTTACTGTACTGACTTCACATGATGTCAGTGGAATCTTAAATTCTAAGGTTAATATTTGGATGACAGACAGTAGGCTTCTTAAATATCAGTCATTGTTGTTAGAAGGCCCAGTAACTAACCTTAAAGTTTGTGGAAATTTAAATCCTGCCACTTGCCTTCCTGAGACGGAAAATAAAACACCTGATCACGATTATTCCCAATTTCTAACTTTAAATTATGCAGCTTGGGAAAATCTAATGGATACCCCATTAGAAAATCCTGGCATGGAAATATTTACAGATGGCAGTGCTTTTGTTCGGGATGGAAAGCGTAAAGCAGGTTATGCTGTGGTGACTGCTGAACAGGCTTTAGAAGCAAAATCTCTCCCCCAGGGAACCAGTGTTCAGTTAGAGGAGCTTGTGGCTCTGACCCAAGCTCTTGAGTTAAGTACAGGGCAGCGGGTACATATATACACTGATTCTAAGTATGTTTATTTGACTTTACATGCTCATGCTGCAATATGGAAAGAAAGACAGTTTAAAACAGCAACAGGAGAACCTATTAAGCATTTCAGAGAGATTGAGAGACTTTTAACTGTTCTATATTGTTCTAAAGAAGTAGCTGATGTGCATTGCAAAGGGCACAGCAGGGATGGGAGTAAAGTACCTGAAGGTAAGCAGTTGGCTGACTGACACGCCAGCAAAGTGGGACTTTACAAAACCCCTTCACTGCAGACGCCTTTGATCTGGACAGGTCCTGTGGAACAGGAAAAACCACAATATACTGAGGAAGAATTAGAAAGATATGAGAAAAGAGAAGCAAAGATTACTGATAAAGGATGGTTACAGTCTGAGGATGGACAATTAATAATTCCTGAAAATGCTCAATGGAAAATTCTTAAGAGTTTACACCAGAGTTTTCATTTGAGTGCAGAGAGTACTTACCAGATGGCTTCTCGTTTGTTTGAAGGCAAAAATGTAATGAAAACTTTAAAGAACATTATCAAAAGGTGTGAGATTTGTCAGAAAAATAACCCAAAGACTGAAAAGCTAGCAAAGTCTGGATTACAACGAAGTGGAAAGTATCCTGGAGAGGACTGGGAAATTGATTTTACACATATGCAAAAAGCTAATGGATATTCTTGCTTACAAGTTTGGGTGTACACTTTTACTGGTTGGATTGAGGCTTTTCCCTGTTGTAATGAACAGGCTAAGGAGGTTATAAAGATTTTAATCCATGAAATTATCCCCAGGTTTGGGCTGCCACAGAGCCTTCAGAGTGACAATGGCTCTGCCTTTAAAGCTGCTGTAACTCAGTGGGTATCTAAAGCTCTAGTAATAGAATATCACTTACACTGTTCCTGGAGACCTCAATCCTCAGGAAAGGTTGAAAAAGCTAACGACATTATGAAAAGACATCCGTGCAAATTAAGAGATGTAGGACAATTGGATTAAAGTCCTACCCATAGCTTTCATGAGGGCTCGAACTGCCCCAAAAAAGGAGGGACTGTCCCCCTTTGAATATATTTGTGGAAGGCCTTTCTTATACACAGACATTGTTATAGACCCTGAAGACTTGGAATTAACTAGTTATGTAACTCAGCTCTCAACTTTTCAACAGGCATTAACAGAACTCCGGGAGGCAACTCCTGAACCAGCCTCTGAATCAAGCAAGCCTCTATTTGAGCCAGGAACTGAGGTCCTCATAAAAACATTGGGATCTGGGGGCCCATCCCTCGAGCCCTCTGGGAAGGCCGTTACCAGGTTATTCTTTCTTCTCCCACAGCTGTCAAAGTGAATTGATTTGTGGGTACATCACACTCGAGTTAAGAGGTGGCACCCTGACCAGAACTAAGTGACTTCATTTTATGTCTTTACTTTCTATTCTCTGACTTTGTACTTTTCAGATGGGCCTGATAATCTATGTGAGCCTACTTCTACTTACTCCACAAATCCTGAGTCTTCCATTTGATCCTCAAGACAATGCCTTCCTGTCCTGGGCTCACTCCTATGCTGCATTCCACAATCAGTCTAACTACTGGGTCTGCGGAGTGCTCCCCTCTTCATCAGTGGAAGGCTTCCCGTGGTGGACATCTCCACTTCAAGGAAAAAACTTTCTCCAAGTCTGCGAATACCTTCGACAGCAATCATATGTGACACCTCTTCTTCATCTGATGACATCTACCAACCCTAAAATAGACTGGTGCAACACTTTGTACTTTAACTATGAGCATAACGTGACTTTTAATTTTGATTATACATTGTCTCATTTTAATGACTATTTCGCTACACATGAGGCAAATAGGTCTAGATCTAATGGTTTTTTATCTGACGTTTATCAAACATGGGATGAGGTTATATGGCTAACTCCTGAAAAAGAACGTCTAATATCTACTGCCCCTATATGCTGGGAACAAACAGAGCCATCCCCAAATTTAGCCAACAACTTAATTACAATGACTGGAAACAATTGGGATTTTTGCCTCAGGAAATATGCAACGTAATCATCCCCATGTTTTCCAACCCCAGTTCAGATTCTCCCTTTGTCTGGCCAGGCACTAATTGGGACTGGATATCTCAGTCATGCTGGCTTGCTCCAAAAGGGACTTACTGGATATGTGGCTCTTACCTATGGGCATGGCTTTCCCCTGTTGGATAGGGAGATGTACCCTAGCTCTAGCCTTTACTCATGGTTTTATATTTTCAGATCTTCCAGAAAAGCCTGCTAATTTACCCTACCTTAAAACTCAGTGGGCAAGGTCTGTATTTCACTGGTATGATTATTTGGCTGCCGTGTTTGTTCCCTCTTTGGGAGCTACAGATGTTATGCTACGAGTGGATGCTTTGACTAATTTTGCTCAACAGGCATTACAAAATTCTCAGAAAGCTATGTCAGCTCTTAATGCTGAACAAGCACAACTTAGAAAGGTGGATTTACAAAACGGATTGGCTTTAGATATTCTGACAGCTGCACAAGAAGGAACTGGTTCCATTATTCATACCCAATGCTGTACATATATACCTGATATAAGCACTAATATTACTCATTTTACTAAATACATGAACAAGATGATTGGGGCTATGGATGCTCCTGAAGCCTCAATTGCCTCCCTTTGGGAGACATTAACTAGTTCCCCATAGTGGAAAACTGTCTTAATTATAATAATTCTGATTGTTTTGTCTTTGCTGTTTGCTTCCTTAATCTGTAACTGGATTTGTTTCTAGTCGCATGAAAGCTTTTAAGTTACAAATGGTTGCTCAAATTCCTGTTACTGCTGCAGCTTCTTCCAACTACTACTTGGGGCCCCTGGATCAGAAATCCTCAGTATGAGGGTTAGGAGAATATGTTGCCTCACCAATTTAGGGAGAATGCCCCTTGTCAGCTCAGAAGCAATTACAGAATGAGAACAATGCCCCTTTTTCCTAGGCAACATGATTCTCCTAAAAGAAAAAGGGGGACTGAGAGGGTAAGAGGCAGGAAGGCCAGGGGTCTCCAAACGGAGGAAACAGGCTGCAAGTGTCAGACATTTTTCTCTCTCTTAAGCGGTAGGAGGAAACAAACTAGCAATATTTTTTTCTTCTCTATACAAATTTAAAAGGTTTCTCTTAGAATACTGTGTTGCCATAATGACACCTGGCTTCACCTGAAGTTAACTATTCTCAAACCTTGAGTTAACCAATGCATTTTTCTTATGGAAATGTTTGTCTTAAACTATGTTAATACACTGTGCATTTACCCCAAACTCTGTCTTCAAGTCGGTTCAGCCTAATGCCTCAGAACCGACTTGACAAATCAGTATGTTAGACATTGTTCCCCTAAACTATGTAAACAAAACTGTGTGGTAGTCTGCCTTTCTACAAGATTCAAGTCAATCGTTTTATGGCCCAGGATGACTTGTCTGGTGCCAAGATTATCCCAAAATACATCTTATGGATGAGGGGCCTGGTGCCATTCTGAGATTTTATCCATTCCTGTCTTTCATTAACAAACTGCTAGTGACTATATAACATCCAACTGAAGACTAGCAGGGGGTACTCTTTCTGCCCCCTTCTAATGCCTATGTCAGAAGCTTTCTCTATCTCCTTTATACTTTAATAAAACTTTATTACACAAAAGCTCTGAGCGATCAAGCCTCGTCTCTGGCCCAGGATTGAATTCTTCTCCTCTGGAGGCCAAGAATCTCAGTGTCTTTTCATAGTTCAGCAACAACCTTTCAGTTCAGTTCCATAGTGCCACTTCTGTGCTCCCTTTTTGATGTCTTTTACAAAAGGAGACTGAAACCTCGGTGGGCAGATGAACTGCCTCTAAGAGCCTAAGGATTTGATCACCATATTTGATTGCGATCTCTCGTGTGGTCAAGTGGCCTCTTTCTTTCCAAATAGCAGCATGTTCATGTAGCACCAGAAAGGCATACTTGGAGTCAGTGTAAATGGCTACTCTGTTTCCTTTTCCCAGCTCTAAAGTTCAAATCAGGGCTATAAGATCAGCTAATTGGACTAAAGTAGCTGCTGGCAAAGGTTTAGCCTCTATGGTCTCGAAATTGGAGACTACTGCTTATCCAGGTCTTCTTTTTCCATCCAAGACAACACTCCTTCCATCTGTGTACCCGATTTCCTCAGAATTGGTCAGAGGGTCTTCTGAAAATCCCTCTCGTTGTTTCCCCCCCCCCCCCCCAGTGGTCCAAGGTTTCCTGGCAAGAGTGAAAGGGGAGAGAGCCCTTGGGGGTAGGCAGGAGGGTGGCTGGGTCAAGAACCTCACAAGGGGATATAGTCAGGTCTGGATTTTCTATCAGCACTACTTGATATCTGAGAATCCTTTGATCTGACATCCATAAATGGCTTCTATCATTCAGGAGTTGTTTCACTTGGTGACTGGTAAAAATAGTTAGTTTGGCCCCAAGAGAGAGTTTTAAAGCATCTTCTATCAAGGCTGCAATAACTGCAAGATTTCGAAGGCAGGGAGCGATCTCTTTGCAATAAGGGAGTAGAACACTCAGGGACTACCAGAAACTGGTAGGAAAATATTAGCCCATCCCAGGAACAAAGTGCTCAGGTTAGTCTTTTTGTTAATCGTTTTTCCTGTAGCACCCAAAATGGTACAGGTTTGCGGGGAGAAGGCTCTGGAGTGGGAGGTCAGGACAGAGTAGGTAGCCCCTGTGTCAACCAAGAAATTCTTGGACCTACCTGCCACATCCATGTGCACCCTTGGCTTCAGCCCCGTGATGATTATCTGTGACAGGCAGGCTGGCTGGAGCGGGCCTCATCAGTTCTGTTTAATCATCATGAGGGAAGGCGTGGCACTTGACCTCAAGGCTCTTGGGTCCTGAGGGCAGAGTGCCGCCCAATGTCCCAGTTGATGGAATTTGTAGCAAGCCATTTTAGGAGACTTGTCATGGTTTGGACACTCTTTGCCAATGTCCCACTTGTCTACAGATTAGGCATTTGCCTCATGCCTCGTCGTTTAAAGACTCGGGGTTTGCCATAGCACTTCCCTAGAAAACGGCCAGCATCTGGGCATGCCTTGTCTCTTTCCTTTTCTCCCTTTCCTGGGCCTTGGCCTCCCTCTCATATTCTCCATTATAAAAGGTATTGGTGGCTGTCTGGACCATCTCATCTAATGAAGCAAAGGGCCCTGCTGCTGTAGCTGTTGTAACTTTATCCTGATGTTTGATGCACATTGGAACAGGAATTCATCCTTTAAAATCACCTGTCCCTCATAAGAGTCTAAGCCCAGATTGGTAAACTTTCGGAGGGCCTCCTTTAGCCTTTCCAGAAAGGCCATGTGGTTCTCGTTGGGCTCCTGAGTTATTTCTGAGACTGAGCATAGTCCCACGGCTAATAGGCTTCCTTCTATTTCCATGGGTGGACTTTCTTAGGGGTGAGTCTTTCTGAAGCTTATCCTACCCAGTACTGTTGCATCCTGAGAGCCAGGTTTCCCCAGTCAGGGTGCAGATCCCCAGGCAGGTTGAGGCATAACAGCCTCCAGTTGATCGAATCCCCAGACAGGTCGAGGCATGCCAGCTTCCTGAGGATTGGGTCTCTGGGCAGATCAAGGAATATCAACCTCCTGGGACCCCCTGGACTGGTGGATCCCCAAGCAGGTTGAGGTGTGACAACCTCCAAGGGCCAGATCCCTAAACAGGTCGAGGCAAGTCGACCTCCTGGGACCCTGGGCTGCAGTTGGGCATCCCCAAGGTCTCCAGTGTGACCAGTGCTGGGAAGAATTAAGGGATTGTAATCTTAACTCATTGCCAGTTTGTCGACCATGGATGGGAATAGATACCATGATGTAAAGCAATCCAAGCCTGTGCCCTGAGACTGGGAACCTGGTAAAACAGCCATAAGCCTTATCTTCTTATTGTTCTGAGGGAATGTAAGTCATTGATTTCCTCCCCTACTCCTTCATAAGAGCAGTTTAGGGTGTTTCCAATGGTAAACATTTCACTGTCATAGACCCACTTTAGGTAATAGCAGATGTAATGACAAAGGAGTGGGTTATCTGGTCCCATTAGAAGCATCAAGAGTATTTTAATAATAAGTGGGGTGAAGCAATGTTGCCTACAAGGGGCAGGGTCCTGGTTGTAGGGGTTAGTAAGTGGCTTAAGAACAAATTGATTAGAGGCAACAAACCAGATGTTCCATAAAAGGGGAGTGGAGATTTGATCCGGGTGTATGTTTGTAACTTTAGAAGTGTGGTAAGGGTTTGGGCCTAAATGGCCTGCAGGACTAACTCCCAAAGTGGCAAACATTATCCCTGGAAGCCCAATTTCCCTTGAAGGGATGCCATCTGATGGACTTCTAGCAGGTATTGTGTGTCCATCACCCACCCAAGTGGGTCCACTGAAAAATGCTATTGTTACACATGTTGCAGGAAACATGAAAGATGAAGGCCTGAATATCTAGAGGGATTGGATATTATACAGTATTTCCCTCCCAAGGGCCAGCTACTTTCTGGTTGTCCCTCCAGAAGATTGTAGAGGCAACACTGTGGGCCCAGATGGGGTTCAGGAAAAGAACATGAAACACGAGGGAATGGGGCAGGGGACAACTTCTGAAAAAATTACATACCCCAAGACCATAACATAAACTGATTAAAATCAAATGGGTCTAAGATGACAAGTCACATTCAACTAAACCTTGATCCCCAATCCACAAGCTAAACAACATACCCAGAGGTGCCATGACAGTTCCAAGGCACTGTCAAAAGACTGAGGAGTGGGTGGTTCCCCAATTGTTAGAATGATCCTCACATTCATTAGCATATTAAATCACCCAGCTCACAAAAACTAACCACACCACATTCCATGGCCACCTCACTCTCCTCTGTGATGGCCCACACCCTGTGGAGTGTCCTTTTCTCTGAATCCAAACAAATCCACCTCTTACCTATCACTGTGTCTCTCACTGAATTTTTGCAATGAGATATCAGAGCCTGAGCTTCATTAGGTTCTGAAGCCAGGCACCATGGGTTTTGGCAGGGCTCAAGTCCTGGGAGAGAGATACTGAAGGACGGGAGGGAAAAATGTGCCAAGGAGTCCCTTTCACAACCTGCTGGAAAACCTGTTAAATACCTGACTGTGCTCATAGTTTTCATTGGCCTGATTCTTGGCACAAAGATTAAGGATAGAAGAACCCCCACGTGCTTGGGCAACAGCTACTAGGGCACCACAGATAGTGGAGCCTTCAGGAAACCCTGGGGCACTGCTGCTCACCTATTCGCAGGGGGTTTGAGAAAACAAGAAACAAGAGATTGTAAAGGAATTAAGATTTTTTAGCCATATGTCCTTCCAGCCATAGGGGTGAGGCCTTCCCACCCCAACCAGAGGTCTTCTAGAATCTGAGACTGAGCCATGTGAGCTTTCTGCTGAGTTTGCTTTGACTATTCTGGTTTCCAGCACGCAGGGCTTCTTGTCACTTCCATTGTGCTGGGTTTTCTTCACATTCAGCTTCCACTGCATGAGCTTTCATGGAGTTGGGCTTCTGCTGTTCTTGGCTTCTGCCTCATGGGGCTGGAGCTAAGGTTGTTTCAGCCAGATTAAAGCCAAGAAATGGCACCAGAGATGTTCGGGGAGTGTGTAATTTCCTCGCTTTTGTCTTGCTGCAGCAAAAAATTTGAAGCAACAGACGGACCAGTGTTATAGCTTAGTTTTATTAGGAAAAACAAAGGATAGTACACCATCGAGGAGTGAGGGCGGGCAGACCCAAAAGACTAAGAGAAGAGAGGTCCCAATCTTTCTAGGCTTCCTCCTTTTATACATTTGTCTCCTCCCCACTGAGCCTGCCCTGCCCTGTGTAAATTGGGCTAGCCAGGGCTGTTTATTTTACCTGAGGTCTTCACTCTGGTCCTCGGACCTTCCTTTGTTCTATTTTCATGGGCTTTTCCCTTCTTTGTATTATAGCCACCACCATATTGGACTCCTTTTTCCTATTCTAACTACCTAACGTGATAAATGTTACATGATAAATTAAACTCTAAAGTTCCAGAACATGCAACACATAAAATTCTGTTCAGTTCAAAATCTTGTCACTGAAAAATAATCTTTTAGCTGACAGACATGTTCTTTGAGGAACTAAAAACCACTTTCCTTTCTCTTGCAAATCTCTACAAACCAGAATGTAAATATTGCAGGGAAGAGCCAATTCTGACTTCAGGTCAGATCCTTTACTTTAACATTTGCTTCCCTTTGCTTTTGTTCACTAAAAGGGTACTGTTTATACACAATGGCCTGCCTTGAGGAACCCTGCTCCTCTGCCTGAATATTAACTCAAAGTGCCTTCAGGACTCTGTTCACCTGTGGATGGCTAGAGGAAAGAAGAAATTAACTTATCTCCTCTAAGGCTTGCCATTTTAGGAGATATTTTCAAGATTATTGGACTTTTTACTTTGCTTCCTCACCTCCCCCCACCATCTTTATTCTATAAAAACAAAACCTGGCATCCAGCTCCCATAAAACGGTTATTTTGAGACATAATCTGTCATCTTGATCTCAACACCTCCTCTCTCAGATTTATTGGCAGCAAGTAGAGTGAGATTGGACTCAATAACATAGGTACACTCCACAAGGACCTGACACTGAGCCTAATTAGCTCATTCAGCAAGACCTGAAACCTATGGAAAAGGGGGCAGTTTTAGAATTGAAACTGCTAGGAATACTCCCTCAGCCAAACCTCACAAACAGTAAAGCCTTAGTCATCTAAGCAAGCAATTTTAATTTGTCTTCCAATTGTTTGTAAACTAGTAAGTTTACCCCATGGACTATATAGTTCATGCAGTTCTCAAGGCCAGAATACTGGAATGGGTAGCCTTTCCCTACTCCACGGGCTCTTCCCAACTCAAGGATCAAACTCAGGTCTCCCACATTGCAGGTGGATTCTTTACAAGGTGAGCCACAAGGGAAGCCCAAGAACACGGGAGTGGTTAGCCTATCCCTTCTCCAGTGGATCGTCCCGACCCAGGAATCAAACTGGGGTCTGCTGCATTGCAGGTGGATTATTTAACCACTGAGCTATCAGGGAAGTGGCTTCCCAGGTGGCTCAGTGGTTAAAGAATCCATCCGGAACTGCAGGAGATATGGGATCAATCACTGACTCGGCTTGGGAAGGTCCCCTGGAGAAGGAAATGGCAACCCACTCCAGTATTCTTGCCTGGAGAATCCCACTGACAGAAGAGCCTGATGGGTTACAGTCCACGGGGTCACAAAGAGTTAGATGCGATTTAGTGACTAAACAAAGCAGGTGACTTGAAGCAGTTGATCAGATACATAGTTTTGTGTTCAATCAATGATTGTAATAGTGCAACTCTGCTGCTGCTGCTGCTGCTGCTAAGTTGCTTCAGTCGTGTCCGACTCTGTGCGACCCCAGAGACGGCAGCCCACCAGGCTCCCCCGTCCTTGGGATTCTCCAGGCAAGAACACTGGAGTGGGTTGCCATTTCCTTCTTCAATGTATGAAAGTGAAAAGTGAAAAGTGAAAGTGAAGTCGCTCAGTCGTGTCCGACTCCTAGCGACCCATGGACTGCAGCCCACCAGGCCCCTCCGTCCATGGGATTTTCCTGGCAAGAGTACTGGAGTGGGTTGCCATTACAAAGGAAAACATGTCCTGGATCATAATAGATTAGTAAGACAGAATCTGGAGAATCTTTTTAATTTACCAATAGGACCTGGAGAAGAGGAGAACAAGAGAACTAGAAATATCTTGTGTTCTAATCAAAGCACACACCTTACTCAGTTCATAACTTTGGATCAATCACCTAATGCCAAAAATTAAGAAGGAGGATCATAACTGCAGAGTCTTCATAGGGTGGACTTTTGCAAGAAATAAATGAGACAATATAAGATTCTAACCCCAGTCCACAGTGTATTAAATGATCTAAATTTATCTCATATAATTACCAAAAGTTTTAAAAATATAAGCATGAAACTCCTAATTGATGGGTCAAAAGCATTATGAAGCCAAAGTTTATTTTACCCATGGTTTTAAAGCAAAGGAACACAGCTCGCTAAATTATTGAAGAATAAATAGTAAGTTTCTGGTGATATCAGGAACTGTGTTCCCATCACAAGTCAATATTTTTGAGACCCAAGTTAACTAGTCCAGACAGGCTCTCAGCCTTAGATTTGGAGAAAACTTGGACTCAGGGTTGTGGAAAGTTAAAACGTTAGACCTCTGAAAGCCAGAAGAGCTCATGGAGTAGTAAAAAGAACTGGATTTACCTCACTTTTAACTTGGTCTCTTGAGAACACAAATCAGCAGGAAAACTTTCCAGTTTTATTCAAACAAGTTCCCTTGGGGAAATACGCTCAGAGCTTGGAGTAATAGTGGGAAATGTATTAATGAGCAGATGTAGTGAGCCGATACAGTTAACATACAGAGCTGTAAATATCACCACAGCTACAGTACCTGAGCATGTTCAGCCTTAAGCTGGAGAAGGTATGATTTTTGCACTTGAATTCCTAAGTCTGTCTCAGGAACCCATGCTTCACTCCTTTCTTCTTTCTCGTCTGAAGACAGAGCTTCAGTCCCCACCATCCAGGGAGGCACCGGCTTCCACACAGAGACCTTCATCTCAGACTTCCCCTCCAGGTGAGTCTAAGAGCTCCATGGACACTGCTGGAGAAAAGTCAGAGGGAATGAAACCCAAGAACATTTACCTGAAGTCACCTGAAAACCCAAACAGCTGACCCAGAGCTGAGAGATCTCCATGTTTATTTGTTTGATTAACTAATTTATAATCAATTTATTTATAATGTTAAATAGAGAAATATCTATTGGATTCATCAATTCAAGATTTATTGTTGCCAATTAAGTTTGGGAATGAAAATTTAGTTGAATGAGACTCAAGAAGGGAGGCATAGTGTTGTCAGTAAAATTTTATAATTTCCAAGAGATTTGCAGTTTAGGGAAGTAGTAAAATAGACTAGCAGACATGGAGAGATCCGCAGTGAAGTGACGACATTTTATCAATTTACTTTTAATATTTAAGATAAGGTATGTTTGAGAAGGCTCTATATTCATTAGGAAGATCCAGATCAATGGACTTATCTCCTGCCTTGTAACTACAGTTCTTGAAATATACTTCTCATAGAATCTTCTCTCACACAGAGTATTCACCTGAATATATTGCATTTAACTGTATCTCTTTTATGTTTTGGTGGTTTTTTGTGTAATTTTTACAATGTTGTATTTTCTGCCATGCAACAATGCAAATCAGCCATAATTATCCATACATCCCCTCCCTCTCAAGCCTCCCATTTGACCCAGCAATCCCAACTGGACATATACCCTGAGAAAACCATAATGGAAAAAGACGCATGTACTCCAGTGTTCATAACAGCACTATTTACAATAGGCAGGACATGGAAGCAAACTAGGTGTCCAATAACAGATGAATAGATAAAGAAGATATAGTACATATATACAGTGACATATTCCTCAGCCATTAAAAAGAATGAAATACTACATTTAATATGCAAACAGTCATATGGTAAAGGGCCTTACTTCACAATTATTTCAGTACTTGGGAGGCTGAATATATTTAGGGATTTTTGTTTATTTTATTTTCTGTACTGAAAACTGTTTCTGCACGTTCTTTGTTTTACATACTGGTACTTGAGTGCTGTTATTTTTTCTGTTTTTTTTTTTTTTCCTTCTTTTTTTGCTGTATAATTTCCTTTATAATTTATTTCATCTCAAGCTGTGAGATAAAAGCCCAAGTACTGTATTCCAGCCGGCAGAATAAGGGGGGAATGAAATGTATTTTAAATACCTTGAGGAATCTTCTTGCTAAAACAGAAATGCATGCAACTTCTCTCTCCCCACTCTTTCCCTCCCCATCACAGGTGTATCAGACACCATTTCACCCAAAATTGCTGTAAGCTGCAGCCAGTTCCCTGGTCTGAATTCCCTATTCCAGTCTCTCTTTTTTATGTTTTATGCATTCTTTCAAACAATTATAATTTTTGAAAGACTTTGCTAATTTCCATTTAATCCTTGTATGTATGTGTAATGTATTTGTTGGGTTGTGTGCATGTTCATAAATTGTGAGTGGTCAAATCTATCAGTTAGTCATATTTTGTCTTTCCTCCCACTGCTCTTTAAACACAGAAAGTTTTACATTTGCAGTGGTAAAAAAAAAAAAAAACAAACACTTTAGATTAATTGCTTCTTTTTTTACTTTTATTCTCTTTTTTAGTTTTAGTTGAAGGATAATTCCTTTACAATATTGCGTTGGGTTCTGCCACACATCAATACAAATCAGCCATACGTATACATATGTCCTCCCTCTCTTGAATCTCCCTCCCACCTCCCACCCCATCACAACCCTCTAGCTTGTCACAGAGCACCAGCTGTGGGTTCCCTGCACCATACAGCAAATACCCACTGGTGATCTATTTTACATACGGTAATGTATATGTTTCCATTGCTTGTTATTCACTTATTTTTCCTTACTGCTACCTTTTGTCTTCAGCAGATCTATTTTTAAAATATTAATCAAGTGCTGCCATCTTGTGGATCATATTCTTTTGCATTCAACAAAGATCACATATCTTTCTCATAAGGATCTTTAAATACATATATATATATATATATATTTATACTGACTGAAATTATAAGTTTAGTTACTGTTTCCCCTGTGTGTGTGTATTAGTCACTCAGCCATGTCCAATTCTTTGCAACCCCATGGACTGTACCCCACCAGGCTCCTCTGTCCATGAAATTCTCCAGGCAAGAATACTGGAGTGGGTTGCCATTTCCTTCTCCAGGGGATCTTCCAAGCCAGGGGTCGAACCTGAGTCTTGTGAATTGCAGGCAGATTCTTTACCGTCTGAGCCATAGGAAAGCCCACTGTTTCCCATACTATTTTTTTTAATTATATTTCATTCACGTGTCCATTTCAATTATATACAAAACCAGTATCAGTGTGACCATGGTTATTTTATATTTTTCTTTCATAATTTCATCTTAATTTTTAGTTCAATTTTGTTTAGCCAACTTGTTTCCAATGCACTATAATTTAAACAGGTTTTATTTCTAGTTCTATTCTTTTTATTCTACAAATTTCATTTTCTAAAAATATGTTTCTTTGTATATGCATACACTGATGAAACCACAGAGTGAACAAAGCAGGTGAGGTCCCGCCCATCTGTTTCTCACATTTTAATGGAGGAAGAAGCTGTGGTCCCTTGAGTCTGAACACCTTGCTGCTGTTCTCTCTGCGACCTGTCTCTTCTGCTGAACTCTTTATTCATATTGCTTTTCCCTCGGCAGGAACTTGTCTTTTAAAAAACAAACAAACAAAAAATAAACTATTCCTCAATTACTGCAATTGATTAGAAACATTTTGGACTATATCCTAGAGCTGCTGCTGCTGCTGCTAAGTAGCTTCAGTCATGTCCTACTCTGTGCGATGGCATACCTTTTACATGTGATCCAGCATGTATGCACATTTAAGCAAAAAAATACACATGTTTCATATGCCAACAAACACACACAGAGCTGAACAAAGTAAACCAAAATACCTTTACTATATTCTAGGCATTCTGAATTTCTCACTAATAGTGTAGAGTACATGACTACTAGAGGAAAAACAATGTGGAATAGGCATTCCTATTCTGAGATGGCACCGGGGATCCTTCAAAATGGAAATTCCATACAAAAATTATGGATATGGATTTTTGAGTGCAAAATATAAATCATAGAATTTCAACTGTGTCTGCAGTGCCAATCTTTGAGAAAATTAGTCATAGTATTTTGTCTTTTGTGCCTGTCAAATTCACCACATGGAACCAGGGAATGAGACACAAATTTCAGAATTTCTTCTTCTGGGATTATCAAAGAAAATAGAACTTCAGCCCCTCATATTTGGACTTTTCCTCTCCATGTACCTGATCACTGTGATTGGAAACCTGCTCATCATCCTGGCCGTCGGCTCAGACTCCCACCTCCACACCCCCATGTACTTCTTCCTCTCCAACCTCTCCTTTGTAGATGTCTGCTTCACTTCCACCACCATCCCAAAGATGCTGAAGAATATACAGACAGAGAACAAAGCAATAACCTATGAAGGCTGCATCACCCAGATACACTTTTTCCTGCTCTTTGCCACAATGGAAATCTTCCTCCTGACCGTGATGGCCTATGACCGCTTCGTGGCCATCTGTCATCCTCTGCACTACACAATCATCATGAATCCCCGGGTCTGTGGACTCCTGGCTCTGATGTCCTGGATGATGAGTGTCCTGAATTCCTTGTTACAAAGCTTAATGGTGTTGTGGCTGTCCTTCTGTACAGACTTGGAAATCCCCCACTTTTTCTGTGAGATTACTCAGGTGGTCCAACTTGCCTGTTCTGACACCTTTCTTAATGACATTGTGCTGTATTTTGCAACTATGCTGCTAGGCAGTGTTTCCCTCACTGGTATCCTCTATTCTTACTCTAAGATAGCTTCCTCCATACGAAGAATCTCATCTGCTCAGGGGAAGTATAAAGCATTTTCTTCCTGTGCATCTCACCTCTCAGTTGTCTCCTTATTTTACTGTACAGCCTTAGGAGTGTATCTTAGCTCTGGTACTACCCACAGCTCACAGTCAAGTGCAACAGCCTCGGTGATGTACACTGTGGTCACACCCATGCTGAACCCCTTCATCTACAGTCTGAGGAACAAAGACATAAGGAGGGCTCTGAGAAGAATCATTGGGATGGCAGTTCTATATGGGCCAATTGTCCTGGGGCTGAAGAAGTACCCATGACTATAGGATTCAAAGCCACAGAGGCAGAAATTGCTTTTCCTTAATCAGATTGCTAAAGTAGAACTTGCTACTCCTATTTATAACCTGGAGTTTTCATTTATTTGAATTTAACTCCTCTACACAATTTGTCACTCACTTTATTAAGTTTCAGATCTGTCTGATACATAGACAGTTTTCCCTTTTTTCATATTCATGCATTCACAAAGTTTTCTCTTAATTTTAGACCAAGAACATTTGAAGATTTCAGTATCTTACCTGGGGTAAATTGGATTATTTAAAAATTGTTGTTGTTTAGTCACTCAGTTCTGTCTGACTCTGCAACCTCATGGACTGTATGTAGCTTGCCAGCCTCCTCTGTCCATGAGGTTTCCCAGGCAAGAATACTGAGAAATGGGTTGTCATTTCCTTTCCCAGGGCATCTTCCCAGACTAGGAATTGAACATGCATCTCTTGTGTTGACTGATGGATTATTTATCACTGATCCACCAGGGAAGTCCATTCCTTAAAAATTATTTCTTCTCAATGATACATATCATACCAAGTGATTTTACTTTTGTTTTCTGTATGAGTGTATTACCTACATGGGGAAAACAAACTAGATTTGGCAACTAAAGCCATTTATGTTATTTCATTGTAGAGGAAAATATGAAGCTACAGATTTTACTTTAATCCATTATTTTTCTACTGCCACTTTAACTTTTGTTCTTCACCTTGTAGATTTGAACATTAATCCATTTAAGTCCCAGCCTACTGATAGTGATACTATTGGCTAGGAGTATCTGAGGCGCTCACCTGGCTTGTATTAATTATTTCAAGAAAACACAGACATCTTCCTGATCAAGTCTATGCTGTTACTGGAGAGGTCCTTCTGGTATTTATTATGATTGAAAGATGCCTCTTGGCAATATCTATTAGGAAAATTTTAAAAACCTACAAAGTTTGTAATCACCAATACTGGAGGGTAATAGCATGCCATCACTTAGGTCTTAGGTAGAGAGAAAAAGAGAGCACTGACTGGGGGGCTCTGCCTGTATTGGGCTTTGTGGGTGGGGTGGCTAAGAGTCTTCTAGTTCACTCATTATTGGTGAATTTAAAACAAATAGTGGAATAAGGGCATGATCAGGAAAAAGCAGGTTCACTCACGTGCTCAGTCATCTATTTACTCAGGCTTTCTAAAAGGGCAACTTCATTGGTGGGGGTGACTTGAATGCTTCTGTAGTAGCTGTGTCGTACAGCTGACAATATGCAGATGACACCACCCTAATGGCAGAAAGTGAAGAGGAGCAAAAGAGTCTCTTGATGAAGGTGAAAGAGGAGAGTGGAAAAGTTGACTTAAAACTCAACATCAAAAAAAAAAAAAAAAAAAACTAAGATCATGGCATCCGGTTCCATCACTTCATGGCAAATAGATGGGGAAAAAATGTACACAGTGGCAGATTTTATTTTCTTGGGCTCCAAAATCACTGATGATGTTGACTGCAGACATGAAATTAAAATACACTTGCTCCTTGGAAGAAAAGCTATGATAAAACTTGGCAGCACATTGAAAAGCAGAGACATCATTTTGCCAACAAAGTTCTGCATAGTCAAAGCTGACATAGCTTTTTCCAGTAGTCACATACAGATGTGTGTTGGACCATTAAAAAGGCTGAAAAGTGTGAAAGTGAAAGTCACTTAGTTGTGTCCAACTCTTTGTGACTTCAATGACTATACAGTCCCTGGAATTCTCCAGGCCAGAATATTGGAGTGGGTATCCCTTTCCTTCTCCAGGGGCTTTTCCCAACCGAGGGATCGAACCCAGGTCTCCACCATTGCAGGTGGATTTTTTACCAGCTAAGCCACAAGGGAAGCCACTGATGAATTGATGCTTTCGAGCTGTGGTATTGGATAAGACTCTTGGGAGTCCCTCCAACTGCAAACAGATAAAATCAATAAATCCTAAAGGAAATCAACCCTGAATATTCATTGGAAGGACTGATGCTGAAACTGAAGCTTCAATACTTTGGCCATCTGAGGCAAAGAGCCAATTAATTGGAAAAGACCCTAATGCTTGAAAAGATTGAGGGCAGGAAGAGAAGGGGATGACAGAGGATAAGATTGTTGGATGGCATCACTGACTCAATGGACATGAGTTTAAGCAAGCTCCTAGGGATAGAGAAGGACAGGGAAGCCTGGCATGCTGCAGGCCATGGGGTTGCAAAGAGTCAGACACGACTTAGTGATTGAACAATAGCAGCAGTTAGCAATATGGTTATTCTACATGACTGTCTTTGAAATGAATGCCTCGGAAATCAAAAGTTGAATTTCTGGCTCTTACATTGTAATCAAAATCTTGGTATCAGATATTAAAGCTACAAGCCTGCTACTGTGTTTTATAACTGCTCTTCTGTCTTATTCAATTATCCACCTTGGTGTCCAGAATGCCTACCGCAGTCACTTGCAAAAATTGATTATCAAATACATATCTCATATGGAAGTTTACATGGAAAGAAAAATTTGAGTGATACTTCAGGAAATAAAGCCACTGGCCCAAACCCCAGGAAAGAACATGAAGACACGAGGTTCAGGGAGAAGCGAGGCTTTAATGACAGTCTTGCAAGATTTGGTGTCTGGTGGGCAGGCAAACCCAGAACTGTTACAATGGGGTTTTTATCCCCTCCTCGTGCAAGGAACTCTCACAGTTCCTCATTGGCATGAGTAACTACAGGGTCAATAATCTTCCCAAGGAAGTCACCTGGATTTGTTACTCTCCCTTTGTCTGGATTTTCCTGTACAAGTATCCTGATGCTTATTACATCAGCAGGCTGTCACTCTAGGCTAGTTGTCCTTGAAAATGGACCACTTCAATTTTTTATTTTTTACAGTATGATTTTAGTATCACAGATGGCCATAAATATGAGGAAGCAAAATGTCAAGTCATATATTCTGTTACTGTGCACAATATTTTTCATGTTGTACATCTATTTATTAATGCATAGAAGGTGTTTTATCATAAGTCAGGGATTATATTCATTGAGATGAATGATTGGTTACTGTATTTTATGTTTTATTACATCATTGTTATCCTGTTTCTGCTGGGAAACTTCTAATCCTGCTAACTATTAAGACTCTTTCTCTTGTTCTATGAAATCTCTCCCTTTTCCTGACTTTTGCTAAAAATAAGGATTCATTTTGATATTTGGCAAAACTAATACAATTATGTAAAGTTTAAAAATAAAATAAAATTTAAAAAAATAAGGAATGATGAATGAATAATGTCAGTTCATTCATTTCTCATCTCCTTCATGCTCAGGAATCTCTTCATTCTTAATGATCAGAGGATCATCCATAGGGGAGTTTGATATCCTTCTCAGTCATATGATTCAGGGTCATCCATTTTTCTGCACAAACATGCATGTTCCTATGTGTGTCCTAGTTACCTAGAAGGGAGCCTCAAGATAGTCACTTGTTCCCACAGTTATCTGAAATAAACTGAAATAACACAATGACCAGGTGTCTTTTCTTCAAATATCAGAATATATGCCAAAAATTAAAATCTCCAGATTATTATAATTGCACTCATTCTGTTCATGCTCATTATTGCATCATTAGTTATCGATGCATAACAAATCATTCTGTGTCAATGGGATTAAATAATAATATCTAGTATCTTTATCATTAGACAAATTTTTAAGCTGTGGAGTCATACTAATTTCTTTGTGCTCCTCATAAGCATGTAGTCAGCTGTCACACTGTGTTTTTAAGACTCATTCATTGAGTTGCTGCTGGACAAGGAAGCCTGGCTGCTGGACAGGGAAGCCCACGGGGCTGCAAAGATTCGGACACAACTGAGTGACTGAACTGAACTCATGATGTTAGTATGACCATAGTGCTTGTTTGTCTTGAATCAATTTTTTCTCTCAGTTTATCATAATTTTATCTTAAGATTTAACTTCTACTTACATAAAAAATTAGCTTATCACATGAGCTACTTAAATTTAATAACACAGATTATATATCTAGAACATATATCCCAATTAGAACATGTATCTCACAGCCCTGTTAAGTGAGAACCTGCTGTCTATGCTTATAGATTCAACCCTTAGCCATGCACCATCAGATTTTTCCCATTTAATTAAATTATTGGAGTATAATTATACAGACAAAACTTCATAAAGTGTACAAATTAATGAATTAAAAGAATTATACAAAAATAAGATAATCTACTAAATATTTTCATTTGTGGATAATTTGACAATGTAATAGTTTTACTTTTTTACTTTTTTTCTGTTTTTTATTTTTTAACTTTATAATATTGTATTGATTTTGCCATATATCAACATGAATCCACCACAGGTATACACGTACTCCCCATCCTGAACCCGCCTCCTTCCTCCCTCCTCCCTCCCCGTACCATCCCTCTGGGTTGTCCCAGTGCACCAGCCCCAAGCATCTAGCATTGTGCATCGAACCATGACAGTGTAATAATTCTAAAGTATTTATGTAATTATGAAAATTTTCAACTATTTGAGCCTCTGTTTCCTTATTTCTGAAGGTTATGTGGAATAATAAACATAACTTAATAGGGACACAATAAGAAATAAATGAAATGAATATGGAAATTCAACTTTTAGCCCAAAGAAAACACTCAAGAGTATATGTTGCATCTATTTCTGTGTGTGTGTGTGTGTTTGGCTGCATTTTTGTTTCAAATAAGCATAATCCTACACGTATATGTACACACATACAGACAAGATTAGGATCCATCTTTATATTAAAGGGAAAACTGAGAGAAAATTGGAGAGAATAGAAATGAAAAGAATGAACATTTCAAGTAAAATGAAATAAAAGAATGTAGAAATATAGACATAAAAATTTAAGTACAGTGAGTGATCTCAGTTTTCATAATAGATCACATTTCCTGTCTTCATGTCAAAAGGCATCACAGTGAGGCACGTGTACAACAAAGTAAGGCAGTGAGGAATTCATTGTATCAGCTAATGGGATAGAAGACCTTCAAATAGACTGAAACTTTTTTTTTTTTTTTTTTACTTAATGTGGATTTTCAACAACAAATAACCTAGTTAAGGTAAGCTAATGAATGAACTGCAGAGAAGGCAATGGCTCTCCACTCCAGTACTCTTGCCTGGAAAATCCCATGGATGGAGGAGCCTGGTAGGCTGCTGTCTATGGGGTCGCACAGAGTCGCACACGACTGAAGCGACTTAGCAGCAGCAGCAGCAGCAGCAATGAATGAACTGAGAAGTTTAAACTCAATCCTTGCAAACAAACTTTATTGAATAAATGTCTATATTAGATTTCTATTGTTGTAAAATACTCCCAAACTAGTTGCTTAAAATAAACAAATATATGCTCTTACAGTTCTGGGTGTAAGGAACTTAAAATAAATGAGTCTCATTGGGCTTATATCAAATGTCTGGAGACACAGTTCAATGTGGCAACATAGTAATATCCTACACTCACCTCCATCCATGGACACACCTAATCTACAGCTACCTATGCATCAACTTCCTCTGAAAAAGGTATGGAAACTAGATGAACTTTTCCTTCACAATAAATAATAATAGGAACACATCAGGATGGTAGAAGAAGAGAAGTGGTCTCTCTAACAACCCCACCCCTGGCATTGGTGACCCACAAATAGGCGGGATCTTACACTTAACAGAGATGTTCCCTGAGGGACAAGAGGTGTATGCCTCACATCAGACTAAACAGGCCAACCCTTGGGGCCTATCTGCACAAGAGAGACAAGTATCCAGAATATGTGGCTTTGAAAACAAATGAGATTATGTGCAGGAGACCCAAAAGTCAGTGGAGAGGGAAAAATCTGCTCTCATAGAATTCATGTGTAGATTCGCTTACCCCAGGACCTAACACCAAAGCAGGAGGTTAAAAAGTACCTAGAACATACATAAAGTAGATTCATATTTAATTTAAGCATTGAATGGGGGATGCAAGGAACTCCCCAGGTCGGTAAGTGCCCAATATGCTATTGGAGATCAGTGGAGAAATAACTCCAGAAAGAATGAAGGGATGGAGCCAGCTGTGAATGTGACTGGTGATAGAAGCAAGGTCCGATGCTGTAAAGAGCAATATTGCATAGGAACCTGGAATATTAAGTCCATGAATAAAGGCAAATTGGAAGTGGTCAAACAAGAGATGGCAAGAGTGAATGTCGACATTCTAGGAATCAGCAAACTACAATGGACTGCAGTGGGTGAATTTAACTCAGATGACCATTATATCTACTACTGAAGGCAGGAATCCCTCAGAAGAAATGGAGTAGCCATCATGGTCAACAAAAGAGTCCGAAATGCAGTACTTAGATGCAATCTCAAAAACAACACAATGATCTCTGTTTGTTTCCAAGGCAAACCATTCAATATCACAGTAATCCAAGTCTATGCCCCAACCAGTAACGCTGAAGAAGCTGAAGTTGAACAGTTCTATGAAGACCTACAAGACCTTTTAGAACTAAAACCCAAAAAAGGTGTCCTTTTCATTATAGGGGACTGGAATGCAAAAGTAGGAAGTCAAGAAACACCTGGAGTAACAGGCAAATTTGGCCTTGGAATACGGAATGAAGCAGGGCCAAGGCTAATAGAGTTTTGCCAAGAGAACGCACTGATCACAGCAAACATCCTCTTCCAACACAAGAGAAGACTCTACACATGGACATCACCAGATGGTCAACACAGAAATCAGGTTGATTATATTCGTTGCAGCCAAAGATGGAGAAGCTCTATACAGTCAGCAAAAACAAGACCAGGAGCTGACTGTGGCTCAGATCGTGAACTCCTTGTTGCCAAATTAGGACTTAAATTGAAAAAAGTAGGGAAAACCACTAGACGATTCAGGTATGACCTAAATCAAACCCCTTATGATTATACAGTGGAAGTGAGAAATAGGTTTAAGGGCCTAGATCTGATAGAGTGCTGGATGAACTATGGAGTGAGGTTCGTGACATTGTACAGGAGACAGGGAACAAGACCATCCGCATGGAAAAGAAATGCAAAAAAGCAAAATGCCTGTCTGGGAGGCCTTAAAAATAGCTGTGAAAAGAACAGAAGTGAAAAACAAAGGAGAAAAGGAAAGATATAACCATCTAAATGCAGAGTTCCAAAGAATAGCAAGAAGAGAATAGGCTCCTTCAGCAATCAATGTAAAGAAATAGAAGAAAACAACAGAATGGAAAGACTAGAGATCTCTTCAAGAAAGTTAGAGATACAAAGGGAACATTTCATGCAAAGATGGGTTCGATAAAGGACAGAAATGTTATGGGCCTAATAGAAGCAGAAGATAGTAAGAAGAGGTGGCAAGAATACACAGAAGAACTGTACAAAAAAGATCTTCATGACCCAGATAATCACGATGGTGTGATCATTCCCCTAGAGCCAGACATCCTGGAATGTGAAGTCAAGTGGGCCTTAGAAAGCAATACTATGAACAAAGCTAGTGGAGGTGATGGAATTCCAGTTGAACTATTTCAAATCCTGAAAGATGATGGTGTGAAAGTGCTGTACTCAATATGCCAGCAAATTTGGAAAACTCAGCAGTGGCCACAGGACTGGAAAAGGTCAGTTTTCATTCCTATCCCAAAGAAAGGCAATGCCAAAGAATGCTCAAACTACCGCACAATTGCACTCATCTCACACGCTAGTAAAGTAATGCTCAAAATTCTCCAAGCCAGGCTTCAGCAATACGTGAACTGTGAACTTCCAGATGTTCAAGCTGGTTTTAGAAAAGGTAGAGGAACCAGAGATCACATTGCCAGCATCCACTGGATCATGGAAAAAGCAAGAGAGTTCCAGAAAAACATCTATTTCTGCTTTATTGACTATGCCAAAGCCTTTGACTGTGCGGATCACAAAAAACTGTGGAAAATGCTTTAAGAGATGGGAATACCAGACAACCTGACCTGCCTCTTGAGAAACCTATACGCAGATCAGGAAGCAACAGTTAGAACTGGACATGGAACAACAGAGTGGTTCCAAATAGGAAACGGGGTACGTCAAGGCTGTATATTGTCACCCTGCTTGTTTAATTTATATGCAGAGTACATCATGAGAAACACTGGGCTGGAAGAAGCACAAGCTGGAATCAAGATTGCCGGGAGAAATATCAATAACCTCAGATATGCAGATGACACCACCCTTATGGCAGAAAGTGAAAAAGAACTAAAGAGCTTCTTGATGAAAGTGATGAAAGATGAGAGTGAAAAAGTTGACTTAAAGCTCAACATTCAGAAAACGAAGATCATGGCATCTGGTCCCATCACTTCATGGCAAATAGATGGGGAAACAGTGGAAACAATAGCTGATTTTATTTTGGGGGGCTCCAAAATCATTGCAGATGGTGATCACAGCCATGAAATTAAAAGACACTTACTCCTTGGAAAGAAAGTTATAACCAACCTAGACAGCATATTAAAAAGCAGGGATATTACTTTACCAACAAAGGTCCGTCTAGTCAAGGCTATGGTTTTTTCAGTGGTCATGTATGGATGTGAGAGTTGGACTATAAAGAAATCTGAGCCCCGAATAATTGATGCTTTTGAAATTTGGTGTTGGAGAAGACTCTTGAGAGTCCCTTGGACTTCAAGGAGATCCAACTGGTCCATTCTAAAGGAGATCAGTCCTAGGTGTTCATTGGAAAGACTGATGTTGAAGCTGAAACTCCAATACTTTGGCCACCTGATGAGAAGAGCTGACTCATTGGAAAAGACCCTGATGATGGGAAAGATTGAGGCCAGGAGGAGAACAGGATGACAGAGGATGAGGTGGTTGGATGGCATCACTGACTCAAGGGACATGGGTTTGGGTGGATTACAGGAGTTGGTGATGGACAGTGTGGCCTGGTGTGCTTCAGTTCCTGGGGTCTCAAAGAGTTGGACACGACTGAATGACTGAACTGAACTGAACTGAAGGAGAATGTTCATAGCAATACAAGCCTACCTCAAGAAACAGAAGAGAAATCAAATAAATAACCTAACTCCACACCAAAAGCACCTAGAAAAGGAAGAAATGAAAAACCCCAGTGTTAGTAGAAGGAAAGAAATCACAAAAATTAAGGCAGAAAAAAATGCAAAAGAAGCAAAAGAGACCATAGCAAAAATCAAAAAAGCTAAAAGCTTGTTCTTCAAGAAGATAAATAAAATAGACAAACCATTAGCCAGACTCATCAAGAAACAAAGTGAGAAGAATCAAATCAATAAAATTAGAAATGAAAATGGAGAAATCACAACAGACAACACAGAAACACAAAAGATCATAAGATACTACTATCAGCAACTATATGCCAATAAAATTGACAACTCAGAAGAAATGGACAAATTCTTAGAATAGTAAAACTTTCCAAAACTGAACCAGGAAGAAATAGAAAATCTTAACAGACCCATCAGAAGCACAGAAATCGAAACCATAATCAGAAATCTTCCACAAATAAAAGCCCAGGACCAGATGGCTTCACAGCTGAATTCTATCAAAAATTTCGAGAAGAGCTAACACCTATCCTACTCAAACTCTTCCAGAAAATTGCAGAGGAAGGTAAACTTCCAAACTCATTCTATGAGGCCACCATCACCCTAATACCAAAACCTGACAAAGATGCCATAAAAAAAAGAAAACTTCAGGCCAATATCACCGATGAACATAGATGCAAAAATCCTTAACAAAATTATATCAAACAGAATCCAACAACATATTAAAAAGATCATACATCATGACCAAGTGGGCTTTGTCACAGGGATGCAAGTATTCTTCAATATTCGTAAGTCAATCAGTGTAATACACCACATTAACAAATTGAAAGATAAAACCATACAATTATCTCAATAGATGCAAAGAAAGCCTTTAACAAAATTCAACATCCATTTATGATAAAAAAAAAAAAAACCCTCCAGAAAGTAGGCATAGAAGGAGCAAACCTCAACATAATAAAATCCATATATGATAAATGCACAGCAAACATTATCCTCAATGGTGAAAAATTGAAAGCATTTCCACTAAAGTCAGGAACAAGATAAGGATCCCCACTCTCACCACTACTACTCAACATAGTTTTGGAAGTTTTGGCCACAGCAATCAGAGCACAAGAAGAAATAAAAGGAATCCAGATTGGAAAAGAAGAAGTAAAACTCTCACTCTTTGCAGATGATACGATCTTCTACATAGAAAACCCTAAGGACTCCAACAGAAAATTACTAAAGCTAATTAATGAATACAATAAAGTTGCAGGATATAAAATTAACACGCAGAAATCCCTTGCATTCCTGTACATTAACAATGGAAAAACAGAAAGAGAAATTAAGGAATCATTTCCATTCACCATTGCAATGAAAAGAATAAAATACTTAGGAACAAATCTACCTAAAGAAACAAAAGACCTATATATAGAGAACTATAAAACACTGATGAAAGAAATCAAAGATGACACAAATAGATGGAGAAATATACCATGTTCATGGATTGGAAGAATCAATATAGTGAAAATTGGTATACTACCCAAAGCAATCTATAGATTCAATGCAATCTCTATCAAGCTACCAATGATATTCTTCACAGTGCTAGAACAAATAATTTCACAATTTGTATGTAAATACAAAAAACCTCCAATAGCCAAAGCAATCTTGAGAAAGAAGAATGGAACTGGAGAAATCAACCTGCCTGACTTCAGGCTATACTACATAGCAACAGTCATCAAGGCAGTGTGGTACTGGCACAAAGACAGAAACACAGATCAATGGAACAAAATAGAAAGCCCAGAGATAAATCCACACAGCTATGGACACCTTATCTTTGACAAATGAGGCAAGAATATAGAATGGAGAAAAGACAATCTCTTTAACAAGTGGTGCTGGGAAAAGTGGTCAACCACTTGTGAATGAATGAAACTAGACCACTTTCTTGGAGAAGGCAATGGCACCCCACTCCAGACTCTTGCCTGGAAAATCCCATGGACAGAGGAGCCTGGTGGGCTGCCGTCTGTGGGGTTGCACAGAGTCGGACACAACTGAAGTGACTTAGCAGCAGCAGCAGCGGAACACTTTCTAACACCATACACAAAAATAAACTCAAAATGGATTAAAGGTCTAAATGTAAGACCAGAAACCGTACAACTCCTAGAGGAAAACATAGGTAAAACACTCTCTGTAACATAAATCACAGGAGGATCCTCTATCAACCACCACACAGATTAATGGAAATAAAAGCAAAAATAAACAAATGGGACCTAATTAAATGTAAAAGCTTTTGCACAACAAAGGAAACTATAAACAAGGTGAAAAGACAGCCTTCAGAATGGGAGAAAATAATAGCAAATGAAGCAACTGACAAACAGCTAATCTCAAAAATATAGAAGCAGCTCCTGCAGCTCAATTCCAGAAAACTAAGTGACCCAATCAAAAAATGGGCCAAAGAACTAAACACACATTTCTCCAAAGAAGATATACAGATGGCTAACAAACACATGAAAAGATGCTCAACACCACTCATTATCAGAGAAATACAAATCAAAACCACAATGAGGTACCATTTTACACCAGTCAGAATGGTTGCTATCCAAAAGTCTACAAACAATAAATGCTGTAGAGGTTGCGGAAAAAAAGGAACCCACTTACACTGTTGGTGGGAATGCAAACAGGTACAACCACTATGGAGAACATTGTGGAGATTCCTTAAATAACTGGAAATAGAACTGCCATATGACCCAGCAATCCCACTGCTGGGCCTGCACACTGAGGAAATCAGAATTGAAAGAGACACATGTATCCCAATGTTCACTGTAGCACTGTTTACAATAGCCATGACATGGAAGCAACCTACATGTCCATGTAGACAAATGGATAAGAAAGTTATGATACATATACACAATAGAATATTACTCAGCTATTAAAAAGAATGCATTTGTATCAATTCTAATGAGGTGGATGAAACTGGAGCCTATTATACAGAGTGAAGTTAGTCAGAAAGAAAAACACCAATACAATATGTTAATGCATATATATGGAATTTAGAAGATGGTAATGATGACCCTATATGTGAGACAGCAAAAGAGACACAGATGTAAAGAACAGACTGTTGGACTCTGTGGGAGAAGGTGAGGGTGAGATGATTTGAGAGAATAGCACTTAAACATGTATATTATCATATGTAAAATAGATCACCAGTCCAGGTTCAATGCATGAGGCAAGGTGCTCAGGGCTGGTGCACTGGGATGATACTGAGAGATGGGATGGGGAGGGAGGTGGGAGGCAGGGTCTGAATGGGGAACACATGTACACCCACGGCTGATTCATATGTGGCAAAACACAACAGTATTGTAAAGTTCTTAGCCTCCAATTAAAATACACTCTACTCCTTGCCTTGAGCACCTCCATCTGTGAATACTGTCAGAATACACTTGACAGGCTGATTGCTGAAGGGCTTTGACTGCCAAGACAAAACTGTGAAGAAATAAAAAGTCTGAACCAACAAATAAAGCATAAGGCAAATAAATCAGTAACCATGAACTTCCCAAAAATAGCAGCACAAAAAGCAGACAAAAGCAACGAACTTATGATTTTACTGTGAATCCTACCAAAATTTAAAGAATTAAAAATTTTTCTCAAAGTCCACCAAATGATTTAAGAGGTGGGAACACTCCCAAATTCATTTTCCGAGGACACTCTTACCTTGCTGTCAAAACCAGAAAAGACCGTACAAGAAAAGAAAATGACAAACTGATACTCCTAATTAACATAGATGCATAAACTATCAATAAGAGAGAAATATACATCGTGATCAAGTGAGATTTATTTCTAGAATATAAGGGTGGTTCCCTATGTGCAAAGAAATAAACATGATACACACACAACACTGATAGAACTAAAGATAAAGTAAATAAAAATTCAACTTTGTATTCAACTTCCTTTTATGATACAGTCTCAACAAATTTAGAACAGATGGATCATTCCTCAAAATGATGTGACAAGTCACAGTTATCATACTCAACAGCGACAGTTTCAAAGTTTTCTCTCTATGATAAGGGACAAGACAAGGGTGTCACTCTCACGTTTGCAATTCAACATAGCACTAAAAGTTTTACCTAAATCAGTTAGACACGAAAAAGAAATAAAAATCATCTAAAATCAAAAGGAAGAAAATTGTCTCTGTTTGAATATAAATCCCTAAAGACTTCACCAAAAGTTGTTAGAAACAATGGACAAAATAGCTGTTTCAGTATACCACATCAACATACATTAATATAAAATCAACATACAAAAATGTTCCTTTATACACTAATAGTAAGCCATCAAAAAAGAAGTTAAAACAACATTATAATAGCATCAAAATTACAAATGCCTAAGAGTAAACTTAACCAAGGAAGTGAAAGACACACAAAACTATGAGATACTGATGAGAGAAATTGAACCAAGACACAAATAAATTGAAAGATTTTCTTTATTTGTGGATCCAAAGATTTAGTATTTTCAGACTGTCCTTACTTCTCAAATCCATCTAAAGTTTCTATGAAATCACTAACAAAATTCTAATGGCATTAACTGAAGAAATATATTTTAAAATCCTAAAGCTTTTATGGAATCATAAAAGATCCCAAATAGCCAAAACAATCTCATAAAAGAAGAAAGTTGGAGGCATCATACTTCATGATTTCAAATTTCATTATAAAACTATAGTAATGGCAAAACTAATACAATTATGTAAAGTTTAAAAATAAAATAAAATTTAAAAAAATAAATAAATAAAAATAAACCTGTATACTACTAGCATAAAAATGGCCATAACTGAATAGAATTGAGAGCCTGAAAATAAACCCTTTTATACGCCATCTACTATTATTTAACAGAGCCCAGAAAATTCAATTAAGAAAGAACAGTGTCTTCAAAAAATGTGCTAATAAAACTGGATAATAAAGAGAACAAAATGGATCCCTATCCTGCACAAATAAAAATTTAACTTGAAATGGATTAAAAACTTAAACATAAAAACTAAAATTGTAAAATTCCTAGAATAAAGTACAAGGAACACCTCCCTGACATTGGTATTGTCAATGATTTCTTTGGACGTGACACCAAAAATACAAGGAACCAAAATAAAAATTTTTAAATGGGAAAATACTAAACTAAAAATCTTTGCAGTAAAATAGTCAACAAAATGAGGAGGCAACTGATTGTTGTTGTTATTCAGTCACTCAGTCGTGTCTGACTCTTTGCGACCCCATGGACTGTAGCACGCCAGGATTCCCTGTCCTTCACCATCTCCCAGAGCTTGCTCAAACTCATGTCCACTGAACTGGTGATACCATCCAACCATCTCGTCCTCTGTCATCCCCTTCTCCCCTTGCCTCAATCTTTCCCAGCATCGGGTTTTTTCTGATGAGTCAGCTCTTCTCATCAGGTGGCCAAAGTGTTGGAGGAAACTGATGGAATGAAAGAAAATATTTCAAACCCTATATCTAAATATGTTCTAAATATATAAGGAACTCCTACAACTCAATAGCAAAACTCAAATAATCCAATTAGAAAACAGGCAAAAAACTTAATAGAAATTTATTCTTTAAAAAAAGACATACAAACAGCCAACAAGTACATGAAAAGATGTTCAACATGTCTAACCATTAGGGAAGTCAACATCTAAATCACAAAGAAATATTGTCTTACATCATTTAGAGTTGCTATTACAGAAAAGATGAGATAAATAATGTGGCTGAAGATGTGTGGAAAAGTGAACCCTTGTGCACTATTGATGAGGATGTAAATTGTCACAGCCACTATGTGAAATAGTATGAAGTTCCTGAAAAAATTAAACATACAACTACCATCTGATCCTGGATCTTTGGAATTAACTGAAGTAGAGGAACAGGGCATTAGCTGAAGATAGATATACAATGAAGTGAAGACACTTCTTTTTAAAATGGGGCTTATTTGACTTTTTATACTAATGAAAAAAATCCAGAGCAAAGAATGCTTGAAAATATTTTCTTGAAAAGAAATTTATGAGATATACCTCTCATGGTATCATCTAGAATGTGTATTCACATGAAATAAAATTATATGTGAAAAGAGATGTGTTAACAAGTTTTACTTTGCAATTCACTTATGAAGCTGAATGTGTCATCAGGTTTGTTAGACATATACCATCTGTATCATAATTATCTGTGGGAGTTCTTTACTTTTTGAGGGCTCAGTGTTTCTATTCCCTTTTTGTTTGTACTTATTCAAACAAATTGGAGATTTTGTTTTCACCAGCTAGCTGTTTTCCATGTGTTCATTTATATACATATAAATTTACTAGGGAGAAAGTAAAAATGTATACATTTTGTGTGGTTACTTCTATCTAGTCATTCATAATGTGTTTCCCCTTTTTTGACAGAAAGAAAAGAGCTGTCACTTTATTGTTATTCACTTGAGAATCTGTACTTCAAACAAAATACAAAGTGGAGGTTCTTCTGCATGCTTTGTTCTAATATATCACCCTTTATGCCTACGTACAACTAGATTTCAAATCTCGCTTACTCTTCTTTCTTTCTTTTGTTCTTTATGAATAGATCTGTTTCTGAAACTTGTGTCACCTTTGTCCATCAGCTGCAAGGCATTCTCTTTTACACTTGATTGAAGATTATCTTCCAAAACATCTTTAAATCCATATATCTTTATATAAGATAAAATTATAACTTTTAGATACGTTATATCCTCTTTCAGAAGGCTCTTGTTACGTTCATTTATTCCCAAGGCTTTGGCAACATAATCATGAATTAATCACTTATATCACGGTCACTTAATGACAAACATTTAATATTTATATAAATTAGTTTAATATTCTTCTATATACTTTGTTTCCTACAGTTATTTTAGAGCCACTGGAGATCAAACCAGTCAACCCTAAAGGAAATCAACCCTGAATATTCACTGGAAGGACTGGTGCTGAAGCTCCAATATTGTGGCCACCTGATGTGAAGAACTGACTCATTGAAAAAGATCCTGATGTTGGGAAAGATTGAGGGCAAGAGGAGAAGGGGATGACAGAGGATGAGATGGTTGGGTGGCATCATCGACTCAATGGACATGAGTTTGAGCAAGTTCCAGGAGATAGTGAAGGGCAGGGAAGCCTGGAATGCTGCAGTCCATGGTGTTGCAGACAGTCAGACATGACTGAGCCACTGAAAAACAATTCAGACATTGCCAATATCCCCAGAGGACAAATCATTTCTGGTTGATGACCAGTGCCTCAGAGTTTGAGAGTTAGAAGCATCCTGATGGCATTTTCAATCAAGACTCCACTCCTTACTTGGTTTATACTGGACAGAGTATTAAATCCCTCTAAGATACATTTGAACTGTGGTGTTGGAGAAGACTCTTGAGAGTCCCTTGGACTGCAAGGAGATCCAACCAGTCCATTCTGAAGGAGATCAGCCCTGGGATTTCTTTGGAAGGAATGATGCTAAAGCTGAAACTCCAGTACTTTGGCCACCTCATGCAAAGAGTTGACTCATGGGAAAAAACTCTGATGCTGGGAGGGATTGGGGGCAGGAGGAGAAGGGGATGACAGAGGATGAGATGGCTGGATGGCATCACCGACTCAATGGACATGAGTCTGAGTGAACTCCGGGAGTTGGTGATGGACAGGGAGGCCTGGCATGCTGCGATTCATGGGGTCACAAAGAGCTGGACACAACTGAGCGACTGATCTGATCTGATCTGAAGATACATTTCTACAATGGAAAATAGAGTTTATAAAAGTATTACTTCATAGATTGAAATTTCATTAAAAAATTAAGTCGAATCTCTTTGTTATGCTAAACTAGGTTACGGTGCTTAGAATCTAAGTGTACCTCCTACTGTAACTACTAAGTATTTTATAATAAGAACTAATGATATCTGTGAACTTGTGGCATAAGTTTGAAATTCTTAATTGTTTTTTAAAATATTATCCTGAAGCCAATGAATTTGGTGCCCCAGTTTGTTTTGTTTTTTATTTAAAGACACAGTATTACCCTCTTTTCTTAGGAGGAGAATAATTATTGTCTTGAGATACTGATTTGACCCCTCAAGTCAATGCTTTGAGGATCCAAAGTGTTAGTTAAGGCAAATTCTTCAGTATTAGACTTTTGAGAAAATTCGAAATCAGTATTGTGATGAAGTGCTAGAAGCTCTTGAAGACAGGAGTGTTAATGTAGGAGGAGTAACAAGACCTGAATTACCTGGCTTATCTACATAGTCTCCTAGGAGCAGGAAATCAGCTGGAAACTTTCCTTTTTGTCAGAGCAGTGTCCCAGAGGGAAATCATGTCCTTAGAGTTTAGAGTAACAAAAAGGAAACATTCTTAATGAGCAGATAAAGGGAGCAGCAGTCCTTGGGCATGTGCAACCTTAGTCTGCACAGAACACAGTTGTTTAGACTCTTAAATCTTCCTTGGAGACCAGGGCTTGCCCCCTTCCTGCTGCTTTGTCTGGATATAGAGCTTCAGTCTCCATCATCAGTCATCCAGAGAGGAATTTAGACTTCCACCCAGTGATCTTCTTTTTTTTTTTTTTTTGCGCGCCCCGCCGCGCAGCCCCGCTCGCGCCGCCGCTCCTGCCGCTCCGCCGCCGCCGAGCCAACTGTCCCGGCCGCGGCCCTGACGTCAGGTCAGCGCCCCATCTGACCCAGTGATCTTCTTCTCAGAGTTCCCATCAAGGTGAGCCTGAGATTTCAGTAGATACTGCAGGAAAAGATCAAAGAGAATAGAAGCCTAGAAAGTGACCTGAGGTCACCCAAGGGCCATTGCAGCCTAATTCTGAGCCCAAAGATCACTGTAGCTATTTGCTAGCTTGCTTAATAAATTAATGTATTTATTTATAATGCCAAAGGAGAAGGGAACTTGATCTCAGCAAAGCAATTGTCATTTGTGATACTTAAATGACAGTAGAGTATAAGCCCAAGGATCTTTTTAATAAGGGGTAAATAGTAAATAGTAATATATTGAATAGTAAAATATTGATCTGGCAAGATACACAGTGAAATGATGGCATTTCTTTTATTTTTAAAATGGAGCATAATTGACTTTGTTTCCACATTGATGAGAAAGATCCAGACCAGGGAAAGTTTGCAAATACATACTTGTAGTAGCCGTAAATGAGACATACATTTCACAGTATCTTCCCTCATTCTGGGTATTCACATAGAAAAAAAAAATTAATAGGTTAAAAATTATATGCAAATAAACATTACTTTATAATTATTTCATTCCCTATGAGATAATATATTTTCATGGGTTAGTTAACCACTTACATTCTCTATTGCAAATAGTCTGAGTCCTTTGTTTTAACAAAGTGGGTCAGAGCATTTTTATTCCTCATTTTGACTGTTTTCTTTCAAAAGAGAAATTGCTATTTTTGTTACCAACTAGACAATGACACTCAGAGAAGGCAATGGCACCCCACTCCAGTACTCTTGCCTGGAAAATCCCATGGATGGAAGAACCTGATAGGCTGCAGTCCATGAGGTCTCTAAGAGTCAGACAAGACTGAGCGACTTCACTTTCACTTTTCACTTTCATGCATTGGAGAAGGAAATGGCAACCCACTCCAGTGTTCTTGCCTGGAGAATCCCAGGGACGGGGGAGTCTGGTGGGCTGCCGTCTATGGGGTCCCACGGAGTCGGACACGACTGAAGCAACTTAGCAGCAGCAGCAGACAATGACACTTAGTTCTTTTATGTATGTGTAGACATACATGTAGTGAATGTATGATAATTTATAAATTGTGGAGTTGAGCCTATTAGCTTTATTGTTTCTCTCTATTGCTTTTTTCTTTTTTTTTTACTAAAAGGCTTTCATTCCAGTAATTTTCACTTGTGAATCTTTGTTTTAAATGAAAATGACAATGAAAAGTGAAAGTTCTCCTGCATCCCTTAAGGATAATAAATCACTCTTTATATATATTGCTGACTATTTTTCACATTCCTTTATTCCTTACTGTTCTGTTTGGCATTTTGGGATTAGATGTATTTCTAAAACTCACATCCCCTTAGGCATTTGAAGATATTCAACAAAAAAAAGACCTATTTTTTTTTACCATAAGACTAGAAACAACCTATATCTCAATAAACATGTTTAAACTCATAAAGCTTTAGATAAGATGAAATTATAACACAGATACTACCTCCCACTTCAAAAGGTTTTGTTATATTATTTTATGTCCAAGTCTCTGATAATTTAGTCTTCGATTAGTGACCTATACTGATGTTATTAAATTATTACTGTTTTATATTTTTATATGTTAGATGTAGATTTTCATTAAATTTTGTTATAAACAGTTATTTTGAAACCACTATATTTAACCTAATTCATTCTTACTGACAGTTTTTTCATAAGTTGTGATTGTGTCATTGCTAAGTCATGTCTGACTCTTTGCAACCCCGTGGACTGTAGCCTGCAATGCTCCTCTGTCCATAGGTTTCTCCAGGCAAGAATACTGGAGTGGAATGCCATGCCCTCCTCCAGGGGATCTTTCTGACCCAGGGATTTAACCTGTATCTCCCTCAGTTTCCTGAATGACAGGCAGATTCTTTACTGCTGAGGGTTGTTACTTTCACTTAAAATTTGTTTCTATATCATGCACACATGCCTATTCATATGCTTTTCTAAAAATGCATGAATAGAATCCTATGTAGATCGTAGATACTCCTTTTGTTTATTTCATTCTTTCAGTGGCTGTGTAATATGCCACAATGGTGGCAGAAACCAACATGACATTGTAAAGCAATTACCCTTCAATTAAAAATAAATTTTAAAATATCCCTGGGTGGGAGGAAAAGGCAACTAGATCTCATGTCTGCTTCTACATTCAGCTATTGGGATGCCACATGTCATGTGCCTGTAGAACCCTCTGTTGGACCCTCATGATGGAACCAGAGTGAAAACAATCTTAGTATTGCTATGAAAACAGTTTTGATGTCACAGAACTCCTTTGTAAAGTTCTCAGAGACTCTTTGAGAACCATTGTTTTGTGTTATCAGTAGATAAGTAGAACCACAAACTATATAAAATCCTCTCATTATTTAAAAAAAATGGTATGATGGGACTCTGCTGCTCATAATTTTGAAGATCCTTCATATTCTTTGTTATTCTGCTGCTGTTATAACAAGGCTATAAAAATACTGTGAGATTGTGAAGTTCAAATTGTAGTTCTAACCAGGAGTGATTTTTCTCCCAGGAGACATTGAGCAATGTGTGGGAAAATGTCTGTCTGTCACACAGAAAAGGAGTGGATGGAAACCAGGGAAGCTCTAGACATCCTACAAGGCACAGGACAGACCCCACCACAGAGACCAACCTGCCCTAGAAGGTCAATAGTGCTGAGACTGAGAAACCCCCAGTTAAAGAACTTCTGTACTATTAATAGCTATACCTTTCTTCAGCCTGCTTCCCCAAACTTGGAACATTTTACATTTGTCAGAAGCATTAGTGAACTCCTTTACTACCTGTTTAAAAGTCCCAATCCCAATCAATGTGACAGCTCTTTAACATTTTTTTTGTGAAAGAGGTATTTATTGTTTTCCAACTATTCCTGACTTTGATCAAAGACTCATATATTTGATCACCATTTTGACTTGCCTATATTATTTTATGCCCATATGCCTTATGCCTATTATTCTAACACTGTCAACTTTTCAAATGATTTATTTTTTAATTACAGTTTCTCAACTGACTTTTGAACAGTGATTTGGCTATTAAAATGTTTTACATTGTATTTAGTTAAATGTATCTTATCTTCTTACTTCTGAGTTTCTTTCCTTAGTTAAGATAGTTGGCCCTCTTGCTATATTTAAAATGGATAACCAACAAGGGCCTACTGTATAGCCCAGGGAACTCTGCTCAACGTTATGTGGCAGCCTCAATGGGAGTGACATTTGGGAGAGAATGCATACCTGTGTACATATGGCTGAATTCCTTTGTTGTCCACCTGAAACTCTCACAAGATTTTAATAGGCTATACACTAATATAAAATACAAAGTTTAAAAGGAAAAAAATAAGATAGTTGGCCTTCCTGTAGATTTTATGTGTGGTTTTCTAAATGTTCACCTGAGGGTATTGCTTACTCTTACAGTGAATATATAATCCCTCTGATTCATTGCAGTAGGACCAAAGCTGGGAATCAACTTAATTTTCTTCCAATTAGATATCTGTTCTGCCAGATTTAAGTCAACAATCCAACCTTTTCAAACCTATTGAAATATGACCTTGACATACTAAATACCCTTACATACTGAGACCTAATTTATTGATTCATTCAACAAATAAAAATTAAGCACCTGCTAAGTGCCAAAATTTCTAGGAATATTATATATCATATTCTTTTATGTCTATGTGATTTTCAGCTTAATTATCAGTCCATGTTGAAGTCATCAAATTATTTTATGTCTCATTGCAGTAAGCTTTTGATGCATCTTTCAATTATGTTGAATATAGTTCCTTTGAAACTACTGTGTATAACCTGGTTCATCCTCTCTGTCATTCTTTTTACTTTATATAACTTCACATTTATTTAAATTTGTAGGTGCACATATTTTTGCATGGCTTCCCCAGTGGCTCAGTGGTAAAGAATCTGTCTGCAGTGTAGGAGACATGAGAGACACGGGTTCAATCCCTGCGTTGGGAGATCCCCTGGAGAAGGAAATGGCAACCCACTTCAGTAAACTTGCCAGAAAAATCCCATGGACAGAAGAGCCCAGTGGGCTTCAGTCCATAGCGTCGCAAAGAGTCAGACTGGGCAGTTGAACACAGCACATATATTTGCATACGTTTGAAAATAGGAAAGTGAACAAAACAGGTGAAATCCTGCTTGCTTGGATCTTGCATTATAATGAGAAGTTGGAGTACAATGGAAAAATGTATCTGTCACAGTGTGCTCAGGCTTAAATCATATAAAGTTATTCAGCTATTGAAAGGATGGGATTGTCATGGTATGTATAGAATTTTACAGGCTATTGTCTAGGAGGTCCTTGCATGTCTTTGCATGTTGGATAAAGACTGATATTAAAGTATGCCCACTGGACTTATCAGGATGAGATCAAAACCCACAGTAGAAGAAAAACAAAGGAAAGATACCACATGAGAAAACTGAGAAAGGGGCTTCCCTAATCTTCTATTCAATTACATAGAAAACAACGGGTCAAATACAGGACAGTCACAGGAAAAACAAGTCTCCTTCTGTTTGATATTAACAACAGTCAAAGCATATTTTATTTTGTATATTTCCTTTTGTGAATTATTATTTTATTTTCTCTGATCAGTTTTCACTAGGGGCATTCATCTTTTGTTTGTGTTTTGTTTTGTGTTTATGTTATTTTTTAAATTTATTTTGGGGCATTCAATCTTTAAAGTGTTTCACATCATATATTTATTACCACTTTTATCTTTTAAGCAATTTTATTATTATTATTTTTGCTTGGCATCAAATGGGGTTAATTAGGCTGCCAAAAACCAAAGAAGCTTTATCTGTCTCAAAGTCTCTCAGGGATCACCTGAGTTTATTAGATATTTTCTTTCTCGAGTCCTTTTCAGTCCTCTTTCTGTATGTTTATGGACAGATTGTTCATGTTTATTTAATTACAAAGCAGAAAAATGGACATACCAATATGGAGCCCAAGTCTATTTGTCCATGGGAGTCTTAAGAATTTCTGGGTACCATTTCTAAATTCTCTAGAGAAAAGATATTTGATCTGGACAGCTAGAGTTGTATCTACTCGGAGCCTAAACAGTGAAACAGTGTGAGACGGAATGAAGGAACATGGAAATAACATTGATTAGGAGGCCTGGGAATGTTGTGTGAGTGTGTGTGTGTGTGTGTGTGTGTGCATGCTTTGTGAACTGAGAGCAGTGCTCAGAGTAGGGGTACCTGGAATGGTGTATTCCAAAGTAACTCATAATACAGAGACCATAACTCATTCAAGAAAGTGCTAAGGAAGCGATCATTTTCAATTCATCAGATGCCTTTACAATGAGATTAATAAAGTGTAAGATTTACATTCATAGTGTGGACAATGGGCTCCCTGTGTCTTAAAGCCTGAGCAGCAGCAGACAGGTTTCCTCCCTCCTCAACATCCTCTAATATCATCCCTCATCACTCTGTGGCTTATTCTTTTCCCGCCACACACTGGCTCATTCTGGGCCCTGAGCTTCTGAAGCACACTTCTTCCCCAGGGCCTTTGCACTGGCTGTTCCTTCTGCCAGGCACATATTCCTCAGATAACTTTCTCTCTCTCTCTCTCTCTCTCTCTCTCTCTCTCTCTCTCTCTCTCTCGTTCTTCTTTAAGGTGTCTGTTAAAGTGCTACCTTATTTGCATGTCTTGGTTGAAGTCCCAATAAAAATAACACATTCTATCCACTCTTTCCTTTATATATGCTTTCTTTTTCTTCATTGCATCTGAGCTATTAAACATGTTGCATTGTTATTATTTTTGTTTGATTATATTTTCTCACTGCCATAAGTCTTTAGATTGTAAAGACTTATTTTTAAACATCCCTATGCTCTGGCTATGCCTGAAGAATTGTCTGTAGTCAATATATATTCCTCAAATGCATGAAAGATATTCTCAAAAACAGTAGTATACACTATGCTTGAATATCAGGCTGACAGTGGGAAAGGAATTCTATAAAAATGGAATAAGGATCCCCTTAATGAGGACCAGGCAAGCCACCAAATACAGAAATTAATATATTGGCTCTACAATATAAACATAGCATTAATTCTAGGTTCTTAAGTCGGTTATTAATTCTAAATTATCAAGTTGCTTATGTGAAAATTAATCTTTTTAAATTTTTCTGGTAGTCACCTCCAGCACATGGAACCACAGAATGATACACGAATTTCAGAAATTTTTCTTCTGGGATTCTCAGATGCACCAGCACTTCAGCCCCTCATATTTGGGCTTTTCCTCTCCATGTACTTGATCTCTGTATTTGGGAACCTGCTCATCATCCTGGCTGTCAACTCAGACTCCCACCTCCACACCCCCATGTACTTCTTCCTCTCCAACCTGTCCTTCGTAGACATCTGTTTCACCTCCACCACCATCCCAAAGATGCTGTGGAACATCCAGACACAGAGCAAAGTTATAACTTATGAAGGCTGCATCACACAGATGTATTTTTTTGTACTCTTTGCAGTGTTGGATGACTTACTCCTGACTGTGACGGCCTATGATCGCTTCGTGGCCATCTGTCACCCCCTGCACTACACGGTCATCATGAATCCCTGGCTCTGTGGAGTGCTGGTGCTGGTGTCCTGGATCATGGGTGTCCTGAATTCTTTGCTACAAAGTTTAATAGTTTTGGATCTGACCTTCTGTGAAGACTTAGAAATCCCCCAATTTTTCTGTGAACTCAATCAGGTCATCCAACTTGCATGTTCTGACACCTTTCTTAACAACATGATGATATATTTTACATCACTGCTTCTGGCCATTGGTCCCCTGGCTGGAATCCTTTACTCTTACTATAAGATAATTTCCTCCATATATAGAATAGCATCAACTCAGGAGAAGTATAAGGCATTTTCTACCTGTGCATCTCACCTCTTGGTTGTTTCCTTATTTTATTGTACAAGCCTTGGAGTGTACCTTGGCTCTGCTGGTACCCACAGCTCCCACTCAAGTGCAACAGCCTCAGTGATGTACACTGTGGTCACACCCATGTTGAACCCTTTCGTCTACAGTCTGCGGAATAAAGACATAAAGAGAGCTCTGAAAGCATTTATAGGACAGCAGCTCTAACCAGGATGGCTTTCCTGCATCTCAAGAAGTGCCCTTGATTGCAGGACAAAGAGCAACTGAGCCAGGAACTGCTTTTCCTTGATCCATTGTGGAAATAAACCTTGTTCCTTCTATTGATTTCCATGAGTGTCCATTTCTTTGTCTCCACCTCTTTATACAATTTAAGTAACTCACTTTGCAATTCACTTCCTGAGTCTGATAAAGTTTTCCCATTTATCTTTTGTCCCACGACACAAAATGTTTCCCAAGTTTTGATCTGAAATATTTGGATATTTTTATTTCATTCATAGAACAACAAGGATTTCTTAAGAATAATTTCTTCTCAAATGATATATACTATCCCAAGTAACTTTCATCTTATTTTCCTGAAAAGATAGTCATGTTACATAAAAGAAAAAAAGTAAATTGTTTACCTACGAATTAAGGGTTAATTTACTGCAGATGGTGACTGCAGCCATGAAATTAAAAGACGCTTGCTCCTTGGAAGGAAGGTTGTGACCAACCTAGATAGCATATTCAAAAGCAGAGACATTACTTTGCCAACAAAGGTCCGTCTGGTCAAGGCTATGGTTTTTCCTGAGGTCATGTATGGATGTGAGAATTGGACTGTGAAGAAGGCTGAGCGCCGAAGAATTGATGCCTTTGAACTGTGGTGTTGGAGAAGACTCTTGAGAGTCCCTTGGACAGCAAGGAGATCCAGCCAGTCCATTCTGAGGATCAGCCCTGGGATTTCTTTGGAAGGAATGATGCTAAAGCTGAAGCTCCAGTACTTTGGCCACCTCATGCAAAGAATTGACTCATTGGAAAAGACTCTGATGCTGGGAGGGATTGGGGGCAGGAGGAGAAGGGGACGACAGAGGATGAGATGGCATCACTGACTCGATGGATGTGAGTCTGGGTGAATTCCGGAAGTTGGTGATAGACAGGGAGGCCTGGTGTGCTGCGATTTATGGGGTCGCAAAGAGTCGGACACGACTGAGTGACTGAACTGAACTGAACTGAAGGGTTAATTTATCTCCCTCATAAAAGAAGAACATGAACAATGTCTCAGGGTTCATTCTACCTCTCTGTTCCTGCATGTGTAACGTATAGTTTTCCAAGATATGTCAGCTCCAAGAGTCTCATCGTCTTATGCAAATTCCAGATAGAAAGAGAAAAGGCTGCTACTGAGCATTTCAATATTCCCACCAATACCTTAACATATTGTCCATGACTGTCCATGATTGAAAAGGATGTGGAAAATATGGTATCTTTGCTGGGCATCTGACTGCTTCCAGATATAATCAGGCTCTGTCAAAAGGGAAGAGGGGAACGGAAAAGTTACATAACCAATCTATAATGAGCAATCACAAGATTGACAGTATCCAGAACATTAAAACAAACAATTGCTTGATACAAGCAGGAAGATCTTGTTCAAAAGGACATTGATCTTCCTAATTCTCATAAAACAGCACATTGTGTGATGAAGAAAGCACTGTCTCCAGCCAATTCCTTCAAGGAACTGAAAAACATTGTAAGGTTTTTGAATATTTCTTAACATAGGCTAGAGACATGACACATGATAATCCACACCCTGTAGTAAAACTGAGGCAGTGATGTTGTATAATGGCTTGGGTATTGAGGTATTTGGGGAAAATTCAGCAGCCAACCTTGACGAGAGTGAAAGGGCAAATCCCATCTGAGTGACAAGAGCTTTCAGAATCCTGAGTAAACACTTGGTGCACTGCCTTAGACAACAATTTCCTTTATTAACATTAATTTAGTGGCTCCAGTTAACACATATGCATCTGATTCAGGGCTTTCCTGGTGGCTCCGACAGTAAAGAATCTGCCTGCAGTGTGGGAGGCCAGGGTTTAATCTCTGGGCTGGGAAGATCCCCTGGAGAAGGACATGGCAACCCACTCCAGTATTCTTGCCTGAAGAATCCCCATGGACAGAGGAAGCTGATGGGCTACAGTCTATGGGGTCAGAAAGAGTCAGACACAACTGAGCAACTAAGCGCAGTATATCTGATTCAATCGTAAAATATGATGCTGTCAAAGTACTGCACTAAATATGCCAGTAAATTTGGAAAACTCAACAGTGTCCACAGGATTGGAAAAGGTCAGTTTGCATTCTGATCCCGAAGAAGGGCAATGCCAAAAATGTTCAAACTGCTGCTGCTAAGTTGCTTCAGTCGTGTCTGACTCTGTGCGACCCCATAGATGGCAGCCCATCAGGCTCCCCCGTCCCTGGGATCCTCCAGGCAAGAACACTGGAGTGAGTTGCCATTTCCTTCTCCAATGCATAAAAGTGAAAAGTGATTTTGTAATAGAGCCTGAAGTCAGATAGGTTGATTCCTCCAGTTCCATTCTTCTTTCTCAAGACAGCTTTGGCTATTCGAGGTTTTTTGTATTTCCATACAAATTGTGAAATTATTTGTTCTAGCTCTGTGAAGAACACCGTTGGTAGCTTGATAGGGGTTGCATTGAATCCATAAATTGCTTTGGGTAGTTTACTCATTTTCACTATATTGATTCTTCCAATCCATGAACATGGTATATTTCTCCATCTATTAGTGTCCTCTTCGATTTCTTTCACCAGTGTATTATAGTTTTCTATATATAGGTCTTTAGTTTCTTTAGGTAGATATATTCCTAAGTATTTTATTCTTTCCATTGCAATGGTGAATGGAATTGTTTCCTTAATTTCTCTTTCAGTTTTCTCATTATTAGTGTATAGGAATGCAAGGGATTTCTCTGTGTTGATTTTATATCCTGCAACTTTACTATAATCATTGATTAGTTCTAGTAATTTTCTGGTGGAGTCTTTAGGGTTTTCTATGTAGAGGATCATGTCATCTGCAAACAGTGAGACTTTTAGTTCTTCTTTTCCAATTGAACAAAATAGAAAGCCCAGAGATAAATCCACACACATATGGACACCTTATCTTTGACAAAGGAGGCAAGAATATACAATGGAGAAAAGACAGTCTCTTTAACAAGTGGTGCTGGGAAAACTGGTCAACCACTTGTAAAAGAATGAAACTAGAACACTTTCTAACACCATACACAAAAATAAACTCAAAATGGATTAAAGATCTCAACGTAAGACCAGAAACTATAAAACTCCTAGAGGAGAACATAGTCAAAACACTCTCCAACATACATCACAGCAGGATCCTCTATGACCCACCTCCCAGAATATTGGAAATAAAAGCAAAAATAAACAAATGTGACCTAATTAAACTTAAAAGCTTCTGCACAACAAAGGAAACTATTAGCAAGGTGAAAAGACAGCCTTCAGAATCGGAGAAAATAATAACAAATGAAGCAATGGACAAACAACTAATCTCAAAAATATACAAGCAACTCCTACAGCTCAACTCCAGAAAAATAAAGGACCCAATCAAAAAAAGGGCCAAAGAACTAAATAGACATTTCTCCAAAGAAGACATGCAGATGGCTAACAAACACATGAAAAGATGCTCAACATCACTCATTATCAGAGAAATGCAAATCAAAACCACTATGAGGTATCATTTCACAGCAGTCAGAAGGGCTGCGATCCTTAAGTCTACAAGCAATAAATGCTGGAGAGGGTGTGGAGAAAAGGGAACTCTCTTACACTGTTGGTGGGAATGCAAACTAGTATCCATGATGGAGAACAGTGTGGAGATTCCTTAAAAAACTGGAAATAGAACTGCCTTATGATCCAGCAATCCCACTGCTGGGCATACACACTGAGGAAACCAGAAGGGAAAGAGCCACGTGTACTCCAATGTTCATCGCAGCACTGTTTATAATAGCCAGGACATGGAAGCAACCTAGATGCCCATCAGCAGATGAATGGATAAGAAAGCTGTGGTACATATACACAATGGAGTATTACTCAGCCATTAAAAAGAATACATTTGAATCAGTTCTAATGAGATGGATGAAACTGGAGCCTATTATACAGAGTGAAGTAAGCCAGAAAGAAAAACACCAATACAGTATACTAACGCATATATATGGAATTTAGAAAGATGGTAACAATAACCCTGTGTATGAGACAGCAAAAGAGACACTGATGTATAGATCAGTCTTATGGACTCTGTGGGAGAGGGAGAGGGTGGGGAGATTTGGGAGAATAGCATTGAAACATGTATAATATGTATGAAACGAGTCGCCAGTCCAGGTTTGATGCACGATACTGGATTCCTGGGGCTGGTGCATTGGGACGACCCAGAGGGATGGTATGGGGAGGGAAGAGGGAGGAGGGTTCAGGGTGGGGAACACAGGTATACCTGTGGCGGATTCATTTCGATATTTGGCAAAACTAACACAATATTGTAAAGGTTACAAATAAAATAAAATTAAAAAAAAAAAAGAAAAGTGAAAGTGAAGTCATTCAGTCGTGTCCGACTCCTAGTGAGCCCATGGACTGCAGCCCACCAGGCTCCTCTTCGTCTGTCCATGGGATTTTCCAGGCAAGAGTATTGGAGTAGGTTGCCATTGCCTTCTCCAATGTTCAAACTACCACACAATTAAACTCATTTCACATGTTAGCAAGGAAACGCTCAAAATTCTTCAAGCTAGGCTTCAACAGTACCTGAAACAAGAACTTCCAGATGTACCAGCTGGATTTAGAAAAGGCAGAGGAACCAGAGATGAAATTGCAAACATCTATTAGATCATAGAAATATCAAGGGAATTCCAGAAAAACATCTACTTCTGCTTCATTGACTATGCTAAAGCCTTTGACTGTGTTGATCACAAAGCATTATGTAGAAAGTATATCTACCAAAACAAACTTCAACTTGTTTATCTGGGAATGTCTTAATTTCTCCTTCTTTAAAAAATAATTTGAGTTGAAATTCACATAACATAAAATTAACCATTTTAAGACAAACAGTTCAGTATCATTTAGAGCATTCAGAGTATTGTACAACTACCACCTCAATCTAGTTTTAAAATATTTTCATCATGTCAACATAAAACCATTTATACATTATAAGAACAGTTGCTCCCCATTATTTCCTTTTCTAGTCCCTGAAAAAGTGTTCCATGTATGACTCTATGTATCTACATATTATATGCAGTTTATATACAAGGAATCATACAATACACAGTCTTTGTATTGAATATCCTTCACTTTCATAATATTTTGCCTTTTCATGCAAGTTGTATCATGGCTTAATGTGTTAATAGATAATATCCTTCATTTTTGAAGGGTAGTTTTGCTGGATACAGTTTTGCTGGTTAAGAGCTTTTCCCCTAGAACTTTAAATCTAAGTCTCACACTTCCCATTAGAAATCAACTGTTAATCTTACTAATATACTTCTTCTGTGAGAAGTCACTTCTCTTTTGCTGCTTTCAAGGTCCTCTCTGTCTTTCTCTTTTGTCAATTTGATTACAATACGTCTCAGAATAGACCTCTTTAAGTTTATCCTGCTTGGAATATTTTGAGCTTCCTGAACACATAGATTCATGCCTTTCATCAACTTTGGGAACTTTTCAGTCATTATTTTTTAAAACATTTGTTCTGCCACTTTCCCTCAACTACTCTTCTGGGACTCCCTTTATACACAAATTCTTGCATCCTCCTGGTTTCTTTTAATTCTTTGTACATGGCTCTCTTTAGCTCTCAGAGTACATTTAAGACAGTTTATATTAAGTCTTTTTCTGACAAGCCCAGAGTCCCAAATTCAGATTCTACTATATGATTTGTTCTTGTGAAAGAGTCATACTTTCTCATTTCTATGCATTATTCATATTTATCCTCCTTATTGCTGAAAACTAAATATTGTGAATATTAAATTGTCACAATTTCAGAAATCAGATATGTACCTCCTCCTTGAGATACACTGCTGTTTTATTGTAGACTGTATTTGTTTGTTTGCTTAATGATTTTTATAAACTAAATTTTATAGACTATATTTTTTGCTATATGGGATCACTAAAGTCTCTGTTCTGTTATCTTAATGATCAGCTAATGATAGATTTCCTAAATTCTGGATCCAAATAAACTTTCTCAAACTTTATTGTTTGGATGTGTGTGTGTGTGTGTGTGTGTGTGTGTGTGTGTGCCCATGTTCACATGCCTGTGTACACTTGGACTTCTTTTAATCCTCTGCTGAACATTTAATAATTATTTACCTCTGTCTTCACATGCTGCTTGCCCAGAGCCTTGACTATCAGTCAGAGGTGAGAAATTAGGGCTTTTTTTTCTGATCAGGCTTTCTGCCCAGTCTTTTAAATTCTAAATAATATGTGAATACTTTCATAGTCATGCTTCCAAAGCATCTCCCTCTCCAGTCTTTCCTCAGAGAAATTTCAGTGTGCCTACTGTTTGCCCCATTTCATATCTTCTGCCCCAGACACCAGGAGGTAGTTCATTGGTCTTTAAACATGCTCAACAATCACAGTCCACAGAGCTGCTTTCCCACCTTGAGAGAAATTCCAAGTTAGGCAAAGTAACTTGGAATCTCTCTGTTCGAAGTAAATTTTGCAAATCCTTTGAGGAGTCAAAAGAAAGGTCAAAACAGAAAGCCACATCTTTTTGTTCTCCATCACTAAGAATCCACACAGGGACTGTGGTGCCATCTGCAACACTGCTACTGACCCAAGAAGAGGATGTTGGGGAAATAATAAATTAAATTATCAAAAAGTTTTCTAATCTGATTCCAGTTGCCTTTTTCTTAAGTGTTCACTTTTTTGCTCTGAACCATCAGTAGTTTTTCATATTCATGAAGTTGATACTCACCATTTTCCCCAGTATTTTATGTGTTTTTGTGGGGTGTTAAGACATTAGAGTTTCCTGTAAAAGCAGAAAAGTTTGGAAAGATGGGAGGACAGAGAGAATAGGAATTGAAATCAAAAGTATAGAGTTTCAAGGATGAAATGTTGAAATGTCAAACATCAGAAGATAATTAAATGGATGATCATCAGATGAGGCTACTAGTAGATTATTAGTGATATTAACAGGTACAAGTTAGCTGATATTAAAAGTAGAAGCCAGATTATGGGAGAAAATAGATGAAAAAATGTTTCAAGTATAGGAAGCACCCAGTGGTTATAAAACTTGGACATTCAGATCCACCATGAGCAGAATAGAAAACAGCACTTCCCTCATGAATGGAGAAAAGGAAGTAAAATCCAACAGACATGCAAGATCATACCTAAGCACCCTAAGTGATGGCCTGTTCCTATTTTCTGAAAACGCTTTGATATTGTTGATTATGATTTTTAAAACAGTACCTTATGAATTAATAAAGATGGTGCTATCCTCTGGATTGGAATATCAAGGAGGGTCTAATGGATTTGTTTTGACCTTGTAAAGCTATGGATATCTGCAGAGTCCTGCCTATATAGCCAGACGTCCACCTCTTACCTTACTATATTTCTCTCATTGCATGCCTGGAAACTTCTGTAGATTGCACCTTGAATAGTGTGACTAGAAGTCATTAGAAATGGTTTTGTTGGGAGTTGGGTATGTGCCAGGTCTTTGTTGACAACTCCAAGTCCAGGTGCTTGGGACTCATGTGGTCCTGAACCATTTGCCAGCATGTCTTTGATAGTCAAACAGATTTCAACTGAAATGTTGAGGAAATACTCATGGGAAAGGACACTAGAGACAAGACATATGGAGAAAAGAGCATAATGACTAAGGTGCATGGGAAGGAGTACGCATATCTCAAAGCCAAGATGCTCCCATGGGTACAAACCTAGCAGAAGAAAAGCTCCTTTCTGTTTTAGCTTCCTCATTCGTGGGAACCAAATTTCTCCTAGAATAGAGTGACATGGAACAATTAACTTAATGAGAAGTTGTGAGAATTCAACCTCTGAAGCCCCAGAAATGGTAAATATGTCCCTTTCTCCTCTCACTACAGCTCCACAGTCCCAGGAAGGAGGAAGTTCAGCGGTGCCCTTTCAAAGAATGTATGCCTGATGTCACCTCCCTGCACTTCCTTGGAGCTGAGTTGACCATCCATTACCCAGGAAAGAAAGGACCGAGGAAACTAGAGACCCACTGAGGGTGTGCCATGGGAAACAGGTACGGAGACAGGCAGAATTCTCAGAGTATTAACATGGGTGGCACAAATGAGGATAACACAATGGTAAGAGTCCATTTGCTAAAACATTCTACACAATTCACATCCTGAATCTCTTTCAATCTCTTTCAGCTTCCTCCTCTCTTCTAAAACCCAATTCTGAGAACATCTCACCATTCTAATGGGAACTGATGCCTTGGCTGCCAAAATGTCTCCAGAGGTTCTTATCCAACTATCTTAGACATTTTTAAGGAGCTGTTACAGGTTCCTATATTTTCCTCTATCAAAGATGCACCTTTATTCTTTCATCTATCAAATTTAATTAATTCGTTCAAAAAAGAAACAATCCCTTGGGTTCCATATAGTTAACACTTGCAGATCTGTTTATACATCTTCTCACATTAAGTTAGTTAATGATTCTGGCTCTCAGTTTTAAATTTTGTAAGATGGGGATCATGGTACTATCCACTTCATAATATTAAGATGATTAAGTTAAAGGATAAAATGCATTTTTTTAAATTTGTATTTGTTTATTTTTGGCCATGTTAGGTCCACTGCTGCAGGGGCTTTTCTCTTGTTACAGCATGTGTGGGCTACTGTCTAGGCATGGTGCATGGCCTCTCACTGCTGTGACTTCTCTTGTTGTGGAGCATAGGCTTTAGGGCACTCAGGCTTCAGTACCTGTGGCTCCAGGGCCCTAGAGCACAGGCTCAGGAAATGTGGCACAGGGGCTTAATTGCTCCTTAGCATGTGGGATCTTCCCCAGTCAGCGACTGAACATGTGTCTCCTCCACTGGCAGGCAAATACTTTACCACAGAGCCACCAGGAAAGCCAAGGAGATAATGCCTTTAAAGTTCCTAAATTGTCCCTAACACTCTGTGATCATCTATACATATTAATCATTATCACTGCATTACTGTAAACACATATTCATTCTTTTAAAAAAGTAGTGAAGTTCAGTGTCTGCCTGAGACAGTGGGTGGAATGGGTTAAGAAGGTCAAAAGATACAGATTTCCAGTTGTAAAATAAACCATGGGACTATAATGTAAAGCATGGTGACTATAGTTAATACTGAATAGTATATTTGGAAGTTCCTACAAGACTAGATCTTAGAAGTTCTTATCACAAGAAAAAAATGTCATAATTATGTATGGAAATAGTTGTTAATTATACCTATTATGGTCATCAGTTTGCAGTACATACACATATCAAATCATTATGCCATACACCTGAAACTAATATAATGTTATTTGTTAACTATACCTCAATACAGGGCATCCCCGGTGACTCAGCAGTAAAGAATCCGCCAGCAGTGCAGGAGCCATAGGAGACAGTGGTTTTGATCCCTGGGTTGGAAAGATCCCCTAGGGGAGGAAATGCCAACCAGTTCCATTATTCCTACAGGGATAATCCCATGGACAGAGAAGCCTGGTGGCCTACAGTCCATGGGGTCACAAAGAATCAGACATGACTGAAGTGACTTAGCAGGCACACACCAATTGTGATGATGATAAAAAGAGCTAAGGCTATTAAACATAGCACAGGTGCTCGACATTTGGTAATCCTCAATAATTTTTAGCTTATATAATAAATTTATCATTCTCATTTATTGTATGTTTGTGGTTTCCAGTTCCTGTTCCAGATTTCTATTTTTGTTACTGTTTGAAATGATTGTATTTTTTTCTTTCTTTTTTTTTTTTTTTTTACTTTACAATATTGTATTGGTTTTGCCATACATTAACATGCATCCGCCACGAGTGTACACGTGTTCCCCATCCTGAACTCCCCTCCCACTTCCCTCCCCATAGGATGGTATGGGTCATCCCAGTGCACCAGCCCCAAGCTTCCTGTATCCTACATTGAACCTGGACTGGCAATTCATTTCTTATATGATATTATACATGTTTTAATGCCATTCTCCCAAATCATTGCCCCCTCCCTCTCCCACAGAGTCCAAAAGACTGTTCTTTTAAAAAAGACTGTTCTGATGCATACATCTGTGTCCCTTTTGCTGTCTCGCATACAGGGTTGTCATTACCATCTTTCTAAACTCCGTATATATGCATTAGTATACTGTATTGGTGTTTTTCTTTCTGGCTTACTTCACTCTGTATAATAGGCTCCAGTTTCATCCACCTCATTAGAACTGATTCAAATGTATTCTTTTGAATGGCTGAGTAATACTCCATTGTGTATATGTACCACAGCTTTCTTATCCATTCATCTGCTGATGGGCATCTAGGTTGCTTCCATGTCCTGGCTATTATAAACAGTGCTGTGATGAACATTGGGGTACACGTGTCCCTTTCAATTCTGGTTTCCTCAGTGTGTATGCCCAGCAGTGGGATTGCTGGGTCGTATGGCAGTTCTATTTCCAGTTTTTTAAGGAATCTCCACACTGTTCTCCATAGTGGCTGTACTAGTTTGCATTCCCATCAACAGTGTAAGAGGGTTCCCTTTTCTCCACACCCTCTCCAGCATTTATTGCTTGTAGACCTTTGGATAGCAGCCATTCCGACTGGTGTGAAATGGTACTTCATTGTGGTTTTGATTTGCATTTTCTGATAGTGAGTGATGTTGAGCACCTTTTCATGTGTTTGTTAGCCATCTGTATGTCTTCTTTGGAGAAATGTCTATTTAGTTCTTTGGCCCATTTTTTGATTGGGTCGTTAATTTTTCTGGAATTGAGCTGTAGGAGTTGCTTGTATATTTTTGAGATTAGTTGTTTGTCAGTTGCTTCACTTTCTATTATTTTCTCCCATTCTGAAGGCTGTCTTGAAATGATTGTAATCTGTTTTTAAGAGATTTAACATTAATTATGAATGCTATTTTTTTCTCTCACACTCATTTTTTCTGCCAATTTTCACTTTTGAATAATTTGAGATTTACAGAAAAGTTACACAGGTAGTTAGTACAGAGATTTCCATAATAATGATAATGTTTTGGAACTAGATAGAAATGATTTTTGTAAAACAGCCCTTATGGCAGAAAGTGAAGAACTAAAAAGCCTCTTGATGAAGGTGAAAGAGGAGAGTGAAAAAGTTGGCTTAAAACTCAGCATTCAGAAAATGAAGATCATGGCATCTGGTCCCATCACTTCATGGCAGATAGATGGGGAAACAGTGGAAACAGTGTCAGACTTTAATTTTCTGGGCTCCAAAATCACTCCAGATGGTGACTGCAGCCATGAAATTAAAAGACGCTTACTCCTTGGAAGGAAAGTTATGACCAACCTAGATAGCATATTCAAAAGCAGACATTGCTTTGCCAACAAAGGTCCTTTTAGTCAAGGCTATGGTTTTTCAGTGGTCAGGTATGGATGTGATAGTTGGACTGTGAAGAAAGCTGAGCGCCAAAGAATTGATGCTTTTGAACTGTGGTGTTGGAGAAGACTCTTGAGAGTCCCTTGGACTGCAAGGAGATCCAACCAGTCCATTCTGAAGGAGATCAGCCCTGGGATTTCTTTGGAAGGAATGATGCTAAAGCTGAAACTCCAGCACTTTGGCCACTTCATGCGAAGAGTTGACTCATTTGGAAAGACTCTGATGCTGGTAGGGATTGGGGGCAGGAGGAGAAGGGGACGACAGAGGATGAGATGGCTGGATGGCATCACTGACTCAACGGACATGAGTCTGAGTGAACTCCGGGAGTTGGTGATAGACAGGGAGGCCTGGCGTGCTGCAATTCATGGGGTCGCAAAGAGTCGGACACGACTGAGCGACTGAACTGAACTGAACTGAACTGAACAATATATAATATATCAGCATCTGCAATTGAATGTTACCTTAACATAGCTATTGGTTTTTACAAATTTGTGTTATATCCACTACCTTATTAAAATTATATTCACTGATAGAGGTTTTCAGCTTTCAATTTATTATCAGAAACCAATCTATAATCTTCAAACAACAATTTCAGATCTCAAGGGTGTTAGTAAATAGTATTTGTGGTTGTAAACTTTCTTTTCTTGTTTAATACTTAAAGGGGAATTCTTTTAATGTTTCTCTCACATATTTCCATGGTAATTTTGAAGGTAAGTTCTGATTTTCTAATTATTGATCTGTTATCCTACATGCTGAATTAACCAATCAATTAATTTATTTCTTAGAGATTTTCCATTTTTAATGAGGATTTATAAGTAATATCATCTTGCAAAGTAAAGTATTTTCTTCTATATGTGTCCATTTTTCTCTTTCCTAATTTTAGGCATTTCTGTTCCTTCTCTTTCTTTTTATTGCTTTCATTATGCATCTGATTTTCTCTATTTGATTTTGTCAAAGAATTAACACTGGAATTTATTTCTTGGCTGTAAAATTTTTCTTCTTCATTTATTAGCTCTGCTTTTTGCTTAATTTTCTGCTTTAGTTAGTTTTGTTTTGTAAAACTGAAGTGCATCTTCAAATTTTAAAATGCTTTTCACTCTTGAGATAGAGTACCTGTGTGACGATACTGGATGCTTGGGGCTAGTGCACTGGGACGACCCAGAGGGATGGTATGGGGAGAGAAGAGGGAGGAGAGTTCAGGATGGGGAAAACATGTATACCTGTGGCAGATTCATTTTGATATTTGGCAAAACTAATACAATTATGTAAAGATTAAAAATAAAATAAAATTTAAAAAAATAAAGAAATAGTAGGATAAAATGAATCTAAAAATCTAGACTTTTATTGCCACTCAAAGGTGATTCCTGTCCACAGTTTAGTGTATCTTGTTATAGGTCATTTCCCCTTGGGTTTGTACAAGTATGTGTCTAATTATAAAAGATCTATATGCTGATTTAATTTCTCAAGGCCAGAAAAGCAGATCAACTATCCTCTCATAGCAAGTGTTTGAAATTTTATTTTTCTTTCCACATGATGGAATTTTTCCTTCTTAATCTTTTGTGAAGAGACATAAATTCTAGCAATGAAGACAGTATCCCTCATAGAGCAATAGTAGAAAGAATTTTTGTCTAACATTTATTGCCTTTTTACACTTTCTTTTATGAACCTTTAATATCCTATGCCTTTTTCTAAATTCATGCATTAATCTTTCTATGATTTACACTTAGGACTTTATACATTAAATACATTAATTTTTATCAGTCAAATAGATTCTTTTTTATATCCTAATTCTCTCCATAGTAGATTCTTATTTATAATTTTTCAACTTATGGTACAATTATTGATCTTTTCTCCCCTTATTTCTACCAAATATTTTTTATTCAGAGAGAGCTACTGAACCTAGGAACAGATTTTCCAAGTAGCAATGGCAACCACAATTTGTTACCAAATAGATCAAATTTTTAGCCCCAAATGAATGACATCTCCATGAGTTTGGATTAAGGATATTTCTGTCATTCGCACTAATGATTATCTGGAGTGAATTCCATGTTTCTTTTCAGCTGATTCTGAACAAACCCGACAGCCACATGGAAATAAACCAAACAAGAAGCTTTCTCCTCCTGGGATTCACAGAGGACCCAGACCTGCAGCCTCTCTTCTTTGGGCTGTTTCTGTCCTTGTACGTGGTCACATTTGCTGGGAGCCTGGCCATCATCTCAGACCCCCACCTCCACACCCCCATGTACTTCTTTCTCTCCAACCTGTCATTTGCAGACATCGGTTTCACCTCCACCACCATCCCAAAGATGCTATGGAACATCCAGACACAGAGCAAAGTTATCACTTATGAAGGCTGCATCATCCAGATATTTTTGTTCTTTGTATTTGAATGCCTGGACATTTTAATCCTGAGTGTGATGGCCTATGACCGCTTTGTGGCCATCTGTCACCCTCTGCACTATATGGTCATCATTAACCCCTGGGTCTGTGGGATGCTGACTCTGGGTTCCTGGTGCCTCAGTGTCACAAGCTCCCTGCTTGAGACTTTGACTGTCTTGAGGCTGTCCTTCTGCATGAACATGAAGATCCCACACTTTTTTTGTGATCTTCTTGAAGTCCTGAAGCTTACCTGTTCTGACACCCTGATCAATAACATAGTGGTGTATTTTGTGGCTATTATTCTAGCTGTTTTTCCTCTCTTTTGGATCCTTTTTTCTTACTCTCAGATTTTCTCCTCCATCCTGAGAATTTCTTCAGCCAGGGGCAAGTATAAAGCTTTTTTCCACCTGTGGATCTCACCTTTTTGTGGTTTCTTTGTTCCATAGCACAGGCCTAGGGGTCTACCTCAGTTCTGCAGTCATTTCATCCTCTAGGACAATTCTGGTGGCCTCAGTGATGTACACTGTGGTCACCCCCATGCTGAACCCCTTCATCTACAGTTTGAGGAACAGAGACTGAAGGGGACCCTAGGGAGACTCCTCAGCAGGGCACCATCTCTCAGTGATGGGATTGTTGTAGGACTCTCATAAGTAGCAAGGATCAAACCATTGGTAGGCATTTTTCACAATCTTGGATATATCTAAACATTAGTTTAATTTTTCTGTTCTGTAATCACTATATCTTACTGTGTCTTGACTTTGACTATATTTAAAGACGGTGTATTATTTTTCTGGGGCTGTTATGACAAAGTACCATAAATAGTTGGCTTAAACAACAGAAATTTATTGCCTCACAGTTCTAGAGACTAAAATTCTGAAAACAAGGGGTAAGCAGGGTCCATTCATCCTGAAGCTGTGATCAATAACCTGTTCCATATCTAGCTTTTTTTAGTTTGCTTTCTGTAGTTTTCTAGTTTCATACAATTGTGGTCAAGGAAAATGCTTGATGTAATTTCTGTTCTCTTAAATTGATTGAGGGTGTTTTGTGACCTTGTATGTGATCTATCCAGGAGATCATTTCATCTCCACTTAAAAAGAATGTGTATTCTGCTGGGTTTGGATGTAATTTCCTCTAGATAGCAATTTAGTTCAATTGGCCTATTGTGTCATTTAGTCCCACTGATACCTTATTGATCTGGATGATCTTCCCATTGGTGGAACTAGGGTGTTAAAATTCTCTGCTATTATTGTATTATTGCCAATTTCTCCCTTCATGTCTGTTAGTATTTGCTTTAAATACATAGGTGCTCCTGTATTAGGTATGTGTATGCTACCAACTGTAATATCCTCATCTTGTAACGATCCCTTCATCATTACAGAATGTCCTTCTTTGTCTTTTGTTATAGCCTTTGTTTTAAACTCTATTATGTCTCACATGAGTAGAGCTCCCCCTGCATTCTTGTTGTTTGCATTTGCATTAACTATCTTTTCCATCCCCTCACTTTCAGTCTGTTTGTGTCTTTAGCCCTGAAGTGAGTTTTTGCAGGCAGCTTATTGAAGGACTTTTTTTTCCAACCAGCCATGCTATGTTTTTTTTATTGGAACATTTAGTCCATTGGTATGTAAATATTGATAGCTATGTACTTATTGCTATTTTATTCCTTGTTTTTCAGTTGTTTTCATAGTTCTTCTTGTTCATTTCTTCCTTTTGTTTCTCCTGTTGTGATTTGATGAGTTTATTTAATGGTATACTTGAGTTCCTTCCTTTTTTATTTTTGTTTATCTCCTATAGGTTTTTGGATTTGTGTTTACCATGATTTCATATTTCTTCACTCATAATTATATCTACTTGAATAAGCTGATAGTCATTTAAGTTCAAACATATTTTAAATATTTACATTTGTATGCTCCTATACCCCACATGTTGTGTTTTTATGTCATATTTTACATATTCATGCTTATCTCTTTACTGTCTATTATAGTCATCAGTTCAGTTCAGTCACGCAGTTGTGTCTGACTCTTTCTGTCAGCACACCAGGCTTCCCTGTCCATCACAAACTCCCAGAGTTCACTCAAACTCATTTCCATCTAGTTGGTGATGCCATCCAGCATTCTCATCCTCTGTCATCCCCTTCTCCTCCTGCCCCCAGTCCCTCACAGCATCAGAGTCTTTTCCAATGGGTCAACTCTTCGTATTAGGTGGCCAAAGTATTGGAGTTTCAGCTTCAGCATCAGTCCTTCCAATGAACACCCAGGACTGATCTCCTCTAGGATGGACTGGTTTGATCTCCTTGAAGTCCAAGGGACTCTTAAGAATCTTCTCCAACACCACAGTTCAAAAGCATCAATTCTTCAGCATTCAGCTTTCTTCACAGTCCAACTTTCACATCCATACATGACCACTGGAAAAACCATAACCTTGACTACATGGACCTTTTTTGACAAAGTAATGTCTCTGCCTTTCAATATGCTACCTAGGTTTGTCATAACTTTCCTTCAGAGAGTAAATATCTTTTAATTTCATGGCTACAATCACCATCTACAGGGATTTTGGAGCCAAAAAAAAAAAAAAAGTCTGACACTGTTTCCAATGTTTCCCCATCTATCTGCCATGAAGTGATAGGATCAGATGCCATGATCTTCATTTTCTGAATGTTGAGCTTTAAACCAACTTTCTCACTCTCCTCTTTCACTTTCATCAAGAGGCTTTTTAGTTCCTTTTCACTTTCTGCCATAAGGGTGCTGTCATCTGCATATCTAAGGTTATTGATACTTCTCCCAGCAATCTTGATTCCAGCTTGTATTTCTTCCACCCCAGCGTTTCTCATGATGTACTATGCATATAAGTTAAATAAGCAGGGTGACAATATACAGCCTTGACATACTCCTTTTCCTATTTGGAACCAGTCTGTTGTTCCATGTCCAGTTCTAACTGTTGCTTCCTGTCCTGCATATAGGTTTCTCAAGAGGCAGGTCAGGTGGTCTGGTATTCCCATCTCTTTCAGAATTTTCCACAGTTTATTGTGATCCACACAGTCAAAGGCTTTGGCATAGTCAATAAAGCAAAAATAGATGTTTTTCTAGAACGCTTTTGCTTTTTCAATGATCCAGCAGATGTTGGCAATTTGATCTCTGGTTCCTCTGCCTTTTCTAAAACCAGCTTGAACATCTGGAAGTTCACAGTTCACATACTGCTGAAGCCTGGCTTGGAGAATTTTGAGCATTACTTTACTAGCATGTGAGATGAGTGCAATTGCGTGGTAGTTTGAGCATTCTTTGGCATTGTCTTTCTTTGGGATTGGAATGAAAACTGACCTTTTCCAGTCCTGTGGCCACTGCTGAGTTTTCCAAATTTGCTGGCATATTGAGTGAAGCACTTGCACAGCATCATCTTTCAGGATTTGAAATAGCTCAACTGGAATGCCATCACTGCCACTAGCTCTGTTCATATTGATGCTTTCAAAGGCCCACTTGACTTCACATTCTAGGATGTCTGGCTCTAGGTGAGTGATCACACCATCATGATTATCTGGGTCGTGAAGCACTTTTTTGTTGTTTTCCTCTATTTCTTTGCATTGATCATTGAGGAAGGCTTTCTTATCTCTCCTTGCTATTCTTTGGAACTCTGCATTCAGATGCTTATATTTTTCCTTTTCTCCTTTGCTTTTCACTTCTCTTCTTTTCACACCTATTTGTAAGGCCTCCTCAGACAGCCATTTTGCTTTTTCACATTTCTTTTCCATGGGGATGGTCTTGATCCCTGTCTCCTGTACAATGCCATCATAATTACTTTTAAATATCTTTGTCTTTTAATCTATGTACTGATTATTTAAGTAATCTTTAATCCTTACTATATATTTGCCTTTCCTAGTTGAATTTTACCTTTCCTATAGATATTTCTTTTATATTTAGAGAAGACTACACCTTTTCTTTTAGGGTAGGTTTCCTATTGATGAAATATTTCCATTTTTGCTTGTCTGAGAACTTCTTTGTCTCTGCTTCTATTTTAAATGATAACCTTCCAGGGTAGGAGATCCTAGGTTGCAGGATTTTCCCTTTCAGTGCTTTGAATGTATCAGGTCACTCTCTTCTGGCCTGCAAAGTTTCTACAGATAAATCAGTTGATATGTGGATTCCCTTATATATGACTCTGTTTTTCTCTTGCTGCCTTTAAAATTCTCTCTTTATCTATCTTTTCCCAGTTTGATTATAATATATCTTAGTGTAGGTCTGTTTGGCCTCATCTTTCTTTGGGAACCACTATGCTTCCTATACTTGGATACCTGTTTCTTTCTTAAGTTTGGTAAGGTTTTAGTCATAATTTCTTCAAATACCTTTTCAATACACTTTTATCCCTCTTCATTTTCAATCCCTATAATGCAAATGTTGACACAATTGACATTATCCCAGAGATCTCATATGTTGCACTGTTTTTTTTTTATTTCTTTTTGTTTGCTCTTATGATTAGATAATCTCCACTATTCTATCTTCCAAATCACTTATGCATTCTTCTGTGTCATTGAGTATGCCCTTCATTTCTTCTAGAGTGCTTTTTATTTTAGATATTAAATTATATATTTTTTATCGGGTCTTCTTTATACTTTTGCTGTTGTTCAGTCACTCAGTCATGTCCAACTCTTTGTGACCCCATGGACTGCAGCATGCCAGGCTTCTCTGTCCTTCACTATCTTCTGGAGTTTGGTCAAGCTCATGTTCATTGAGTTGATGATGCCATCCAACCATTTCATCCTCTGTTGCCCCTTTTCCCTCCTGCCCTAAATCTTTCCCAGCACTAGGGTCTTTTCCAATAAGTCAGCTCTTTGCATCCAGTGGCCAAAGTCTTGGAGCTTCAGCTTTAGTATCTGCCCTTCCATTGACTATTTAGGGTTGATTTCCTTTAGGATTGACTGGTTTTATCTCCTTGCTGTCGAAGGGACTCTCAAGATTCTTCTCTAGCACCACAGTTCAAAAGCATCAGTTCTTTGGTGCTCAGCTTTTTTTATAGTCCCACTCCCACATCTGTACATGACTACTGGAAAAACCATAGCTTTAACTATACAGAGCTTTATATCTTTGGGTCTATGCTAAGTCACTTCAGTCATGTCTGACTCTTTGAGACCCTACAGACTGTAGCTCACCAGGTTCCTCTTCCATGGCATTCTCCAGACAAGAATACTGAAGTGGGCTGCCATTTCGTCCTCTAAAGGATCTTCCCAGGGATTGAACCCACATCTCTTATGTGTTCTGCATTGGCTGGTAGGTTCTTTGCCACTAGTGCCACCTGGGAACTTTTAGTTCCTTATTCAATTGATCTGTGTTTAGGTTAATTCTTTTCCCTAATTCATATTTATTATCAATATATTTTTATTACAAACGTTTTGAAATCTTTGGTATATTATTTATTTCTGTTTCACTTACATTTTTTTTTAATTTATACAGAGGCTTTTTCTTGCTCTTTCAAATGAGAATGCTGCTATTTAGTAGCTTCAGTCACATGTAACTCTGTGCCACCCTATAGACTGTAGCCCACAAGGCTCGACTTTCTGTGGAATTCTCCAGGAAAGAGTACTGGAATGGGTTTCCATTCCCTTCTCCAGGGGATCTTCCCAACCCAAGGACTGAACTCAGATCTCCTGCATTGCAGGCAGATTCTTTACCACTGACCCACCAGGGAAGTGGAGAAGGCAATGGCACCCCATTCCAGTACTCTTGCCTGGAAAATCCCATGGACGGAGGAGCCTCAGTCCATGGGGTCGCTAAGAGTCGGACACGACAGAGCGACTTCACTTTCCACTTTCATGCATTAGAGAAGGAAATGGCAACCCACTCCAGTATTCTTGCCTGGAGAATCCCAGGGACGGGGGAGCCTGGAGGGCTGCCGTCTATGGGGTCGCACAGAGTCGGACACGACTGAGCGACTTCACTTTCCACTTTCATGCATTAGAGAAGGAAATGGCAACCCACTCCAGTGTTCTTGCCTGGAGAATCCCAGGGACAGGGGAGTCTGGTGGGCTGCCGTCTATAGTTCCTACTTACTTTCATTTTACTTAACTTTCTCTCTGTCTGTAATGAATTTCGGTGAAACAGTTACCTATTGTAATCTTAAAGGGCTTTTCTTATTTAGCAGTGTCTCTATGTTGATTGCTTATGTCCAATACCTTTGGTGGGATGGCTGGATTTGACATGGATGACAGTCATATCTTTCCATAGGCGGTGCTGGCTGCTATAACCTTGGTGATGGGAGAGCTAGAGCCTGGTGTAGAGTGTGACATGGGTCTTCCTCTCTGCTTAGTGGCCATCACCATCCTGTTCGTGTCACGTTGCTCCCAAGTTGATAGAGCAGAAGGCCTGTTCATCAGGCTAGGGCTGGCTCTGTTCTCTTTAAGTGTAAGTTTTCCTTCTTCACACACTGGGGCCTTTGTCTCAATAAAGGGGGATCCTGAAACAATAAGGGTTTGCGTGCTTATGGAGGTCCAATACTCTGCCTGTGTAGGCATCTTTGGATCCTCTCAGATGCAAGCCACAGTCACATCCTCTGCTTCAGCTACCCCAGATCTGTGCTAGGCTTTAGCATGGAGCGGTTGGGGCCAGAGCATTCACACAGCTTGGGTTGGGGTACACAGTGAAGTAGTCATGGGAATTCATAACCAATATTATCAAATAACTTTAAATGGAGCATAATCTATAAAATTTTGAATCATTGTTTATATGCCAGAAGCTAATATGATATTGTAAGTTACCTATACTTCAATAAAAAATTTTAAACACGCAAGTAAATATACAGTGAAATAATTTGTCACAGTAATTATCTGATTGGTAATGGTATGATGAATTATTTTGTCTTTTTTTTAATACTTTAAAAAATTCTACTAAAGCATGTTTACTTTTTGCTATCAGATTAACAATATAGGGACTTCCCTGGTGATTCAGTGGTTGAGAATCAGCCTTCCAATATAGGGGACACAGATTCAGTCCCTGATCTGAAAGCTATGATCCCATGCACCACAACTAGAGAGCTCCACACCACAGCTACTGAGCCCATGTGTTCTAGAGCCCATGCTCTGCAACAAGGGAAATCTCTGCACACTGTGACTACAGAAAAAGCCACTGTGCCCCCAGGAAGACCCAGCACAGCCAAAAAGGGAGAGCGGAAGTTATTATATATGTTATGAATTAAATGAAACTAACAAAACATAAGGCATCACCAAAAAATGAATTGAGAAACTTAAATTCGATTTCTAAAAAAATTATTGAATAATTGTCCGTATTACATGTATTAATACATTCATAGCTACGGTAACAAATTACCACAATAGGGATTGAAATAAAAAAATATTTTGCTCTTACAATTGAAGATCAGAAGGCAAATATCTCAGTGAGCTAAAGTCAACATGCCTGCATGGTCTCTGAGGAGAATCTGATTCATTTCCTTTTCTAGTTTCTAGTGGCCACAAGAATTTCTTGACTCATAGGCTTCACACTTCACACTTCAGCTTCAAAGACAGCTGCTGCTGCTAAGTGACTTCAGTCATGTCTGACTCTGTGCAACCCAATACATGGCAGCCACCAGGCTCCCCTGTCCCTGGGATTCTCCAGACAAGAATACTGGAGTGGGTTGCCATTGCCTTCTCTGCAAAGTCAGCAATGTAACATTTTCAAATCTTTCTCTGATTTCAACCTTTTTGTCTTCTTCTTCTGCAGAAACAGGTTCATTGTGATTACATTAGTCTCTTCCAGATAATCATAGTCAATCTTCTTATCTTAAAGTCACTGATTAGCAACCTTCCTCCATCTGCTACTGTAATCCCCTCTTGCTATGTAAAATAATATAATCAAAGGTTCTGGGGATTAGGATGTAGTCATCATTTGGAGGCCATTACTCTGATCATCAAAAGTAATTTTCATAGGCCTATTATTTGCTGTCACTTAAGGACCAAGCTGGTTTTAGAAAAAGCAGAGGAACCAGAGATCCAATTGCCAACATCCACCAGATCATCAAAAAAGCAAGAGCGTTCCAGAAAAACATCTATTTCTTCTTTATTGATTATGCCAAAACCTTTGACTATGTGGATCACAATAAACTGTGGAAAATTCTGAAAGAGATGGGGATACCAGACCACCTGACCTGCCTCTTGAGAAATCTGTATGCAGGTCAGGAAGCAACAGTTAGAACTGGACATGGAACAACAGACTGGTTCCAAATAGGAAAAGGAGTATGTCAAGTCTGTATATTGTCACCCTGCTTAATTAACTTATATGCAGAATACATCATGAGAAACGCTGGGGTGGAAGAAGCACAAGCTGGAATCAAGATTACTGGGAGAAATCTCAATAACCTCAGATATGCAGATGACACCACCCTTATGGCAGAAAGTGAAGAGGAACTAAAAAGCCTCTTGATGAAAGTGAAAGTAGAGAGTGAAAAAGTTGGCTTAAAGCTCAACATTCAGAAAACGAAGATCATGGCATCCGGTCCCATCACTTCATAGCAAATAGATGGGAAAACAGTGGAAACAGTGTCAGACTTTATTTTTCTGGGCTCCAAAATCAAAGCAAATGGTGACTGCAGCCATGAAATTAAAAGACACTTACTCCTTGGAAGGAAAGTTATGAACAACCTAGATAGCATATTCAAAAGCAGAGACACTACTTTACCAACAAGGATCTGTCTAGTCAAGGCTATGGTTTTTTCCAGTGATCATGTATGGATGTGAGAGTTGGACTATAAGAAAGCTGAGCACTGAAGAATTGATGTTTTTGAACTGTGGTGTTGGAGAAGACTCTTGCAAGTCCCTTGGACTGCAAGGAAATCCAACCAGTCCATCCTAAAGGAAATCGGTCCTGAATATTCATTGTAAGAACTGATGTTGAAGCTGCAACTCCAATACTTTGGCCACCTGATGCAAAGAGTTGACTCACTGGAAAAGATCCTGATGCTAGGAAGATTGAAGGCAGGAGGCGAAGGGGACGACAGAGGATAAGATAGTTGGACGGCATCACCGACTCAATGAACATGAGTTTGAGTAAACTCCAGGAGTTGATTATGAACAGGGAGGCCTGGTGTGCTGCAGTCCATGGGGTCGCAAAGTGTTGGACACAACTGAGCAAGTAACAGTTACTTACTTATTTACTTAAGGACCATAAGGGGTTTCCCAGGTGGCTAAGCAGGAAAGAATCCACCTGCAATGCAGGAGATAAGAGATGTGGGTGCCATTTCTGGGCCAGAAAGATGCCCTGGAGAAGGAAATGGCAATCCACTTCAGTATCCCATGGACAAAGGAGCCTGGCAGGCTACAGTCAATAGGGTCCCAAAAGAGTCAGACATGACTTAGCAACTAAACAATAAAGGATTGTAAATAAAAGAAACACAAAATGTATTATAGCCTCTTAATGATGAAAACCATTCTTTTGAAGTTACATGCCAAGACAATTTTTGGTGCAAAGGAACCTACAACTACCTAGTCCAGACTTTAACACAGGACCACAGCCTTGCTAGTCAAAGAATAATCCACAGACCAAGACATGCATGCACTAGCAACGTTACCCAGAACCTTGTTGAAAATTCAGAACCTCAGGACAACCAGAACCTGTTGAATCAGGATCTGATTTAGTACTAGAATCCTAGGGGATTCTTATGTACAATGTGTAGAAGTGTTGGCCTAGAATAGGCTTTCTCATCTTCTCACTATTGGCATTTGTGGCATGATAATCATTTGTATGTGGTGCTATCCTGTACATTATAGATGTTTGGGTGAAAGTGAAAGTGTTAGTTGCTCAGGCATGCCCAACTCTTTGCAGTCTCATGGACTGTGACCAACCAGGCTCCTCTGTCCATGGGATTTCCCAGTCAAGAATACTGAAGTAGGTTGCCATTTCCTTCTACAGGGAATCTTCCCAACCCAGGGATAGAACTTGCATTTCCTGCTTGGCAGGTAGATTTGTTACCACTAAGCCACCTGGAAAAGTCCCCCTCCCCACAACGGTGTTCTAGCAAGAGAACACAGTTTTCTCCCTTATTGAAGAAGAAATAGTAATTTCCTGGATATATCAGGTGCTGTATTCTCATAGCATGGCAGTTATGTTATGGCTCTTGAGACTCAAAGGATCTAGTCAAGACAAATTCCTCAGGCTTAGATTTGGAAGAAATATTGAGGGTTGTAAAAACTTTCAGTGTTAGAATTCTGGGAGATAGGAGACTTAGTAGAGAAGTAACGAGAATTGAATACCCCTGATGTTTAACCTGGACTCTTGGGAATAGCGAATCAGCAGGCGGAGGGGGCAGGGGGTTTGGGGGGTGGGGGGGAATCCATTGTTTCCAAACAGGTTCCCCTGAGGAAATGATGTAGTCAACATTCAAGCAATAATGGAAAATGTGATAAAGAGGTATAATGAGCAGATACAGAACATATACAGAGCTATAAATATCTCCACTACTGCAAGATCTAAGCATGTTAAACCTTGAGCTGCAACAGGGATGCTTTTTGCACTTGGACTCCTAAGTCTGGCTCAGGGACCAATCCATCACTCTTTCCTTCTTTCTTGTGAGGAGACAGAGCTTCGGCCTCCACCATCAACCATCCAGGGAGGAATTTTGAACTTCTACACAGAGACCTTCCAATCTGCCTTTCCATCCAGGTGAGTCCAAGAGCCCCACAGACACTGGAGGAGAAAGCTGGAGAAAATGAAACCCAAGACGTACCTGAAGTCACCTGAGAACACAAACAGCTGACCCAGAGCCAAGAAAACTCCATGTTTGTTTTCTTGTTTGATTTATTAATTCATAATCAATTTATTAAATATTTTTAAATGACAGATATCTGTTGGATTCAGCAATTCAAGGATTGCTGTTGACAACTAAGTAATGGGAATGAAAATCTAGTTGGATGACACTCAGGAAAAAGTGGGGAGCCCAGTGGTATCATTAAAATTTGAACATTTCCAAGAAGTTTCTTGCAGTTTAGGGGAGTAGGAAAATAAACTATTTGGTCAGGAGAGGTTTGCAGTGAAGTAATTGTTTTTTCTGAAATTTTTAAGATGAGGTGTATTTGAGCTTGTTCTGTATTCATTAGGAGGATCCAGATCAATAGAAGTATCTACTACCTGAAAACTACACTTCTTGAGACACATATATTACTGAATCTTCTTTCATACTGAGTATTCATTAGGGAAATATGCTTTTAAAATACAAACAGACATATGATAAACCATTTATCTTTGCAATTATTTCATTACCTGAAAAGCTAAATTTATTTGCGGTTTTTATTAGCCATTTGCTATCTCTATTGCAAATTGTCTATGCATGTTTTGCTTTACCTACTGGTGTCTGGATGTTTTTATTCTTTTTTGTTTTGCTATATCATTTTCTTTACAATTTATTTCATCTCCAGCTCAGAAAGGAAAGGAATTGCACTACAGCATGTGGAAGACCAGGAGAATGAGATGTATTTTTAATACTTTGTCAATTCTTCTTGCTGAAAATAGAGAAATATGTAGTTTTTTTCTCCCTATTTTCCCCCTCCCCTACACAAGTGTGTCAGCCACCATTTCTGTGGCACTATTTCACCCAAACTGCTCTTAGCTATAACTAGTTCAACTAATCTGGATTCCCTATTCCAGTCTCTATATTCATGGTGGGGCGGGAGGGGGGAACGGTTTGCATTCTTCTAAACAAAGAATTACAATTTTTAAAGAAGCTTCCTATTAATATTTGCCATTTAAATTTTATATGTGTGTAGTGTATAATGTGTTTGCTGTGTTATGTGAGAGTTTAAAAACTGTGAGTGATCAAAGTTATCAGTTGGTCACATTTTGTCCTCCCTCTCATTGCTTTTCACACACACAAAGTTCTTCAACATCCTTAGAAATAAGAAACCACCTTTTCTATAAATTGCCATCTTATTTCCCATTTTCACCTAGTACTACAATTGCCTTTTGTGACTAGATCAATTTTGTAAATAACATTTTCTGCCCTCTTGTGGAACATGTGCTTCTGCACTCAAATATTTCTTCTATCTTTTTCATAAGGATGGTTGAATCTATTTATGCTTTAAAAAAAAGAAAAGTGAAAGTCAGTTAGTGCAGGGAGCGAGCTCCGCCCCTGGCAAAGGTCTTGAGGAAGGAGGCTTGGCATACGCAAAGGCGGGATCAAGCCTCAGGAGTCTCCCTGGAAATTCTCAAGCATCTACCCCCAAAACTAGAGTCTGCCTACTTTCTGCTTTGTGCTTTCACCTACACCTCTGACTTTACGGGGGGCTGTCTCCCACTACCTCTCTCTGAAAAAAGAGTTAGCTTACAGCTCCAGTTAATAATTCCTGGGTGTGACAGTGTTTCAACCTACAAACTCCTTTGAAAATCCTCTAGCCTGCCTGAATAGGTTTTTCCGGCCACATGTGATTGTTCAGAGCCTTCCAACTGTGAGAGGCAGGAGGTGTTCTAAACTGTCTAAACACAGATTCCTTTGAGTAGTTAAAAAATTGATTAGAAATTGTATTGGTGACGGGATTTTCACTTGTTGGGCCAATGTTTGCTGCTAAGTTTCCATATCCCTTACCTGCTGTGTCCCTGGCAGTGTATTGATTAATATAATTGGTGTAAGTAGTAGCTTTAATGTTTGTAACCTGGGACCCTTGAGTTAATTCTTTTTCTTGTTATAGCCCACCACACCTTTGCTCTGTAGGAATGCAACTTTATCTAATGCTTTTTGGAGGCTGGCGCCTGACTTTAGAATAATCACCTTTAGAGAAAAATAAGTTTCTTAAAATGTTAACAGGCCTCCGGGCCAGAAGATGATGCAAATCACCTAAACTTTTGCATATGATAAGTTTGCAGGAAGAAAGCCTGGCTTACTGCATGACTCTACCCCTTCCCCCATTATCCTCTATGCATAACTTAAGGTATAAAAACTACTTTGGAAAATAAAGTGCGGACCTTGTTCACCGAAACATGGTCTCCCCATGTCGTTCTTTCTCTCACCTTCTGGCTGAATTATTCAGCCTCTTTTCTCCACTGAATTTCCTCACTGAGCTATCCTTATTCTATTACTCTTTATATCCTTAATTAAAGTTTAATTAAGCAGTTGTTTCCTGATCCTCGCCGACGCCGTCCCCGCTTCGAATTCCCTGGATCCACCGGGGCTGGACCCCGGCAAGTTAGTCGTTTTTGACCCTTTGCAGCCCCATGGACTATAGCCCACAAGGTTCCTCTGTTCATGGCATTTCCCGGGCAAGAATACTTGATCAGGTTGCCATATCCTATCGTACTCCAGGGGACCTTCTTGACTGAGGGAACAAACCTGCATCTCCTGCATGGCAGGCAGATTATCACTGTGCCACCTGGGAAGCCCATTAATAGTGAACAAAGCATGAAGTCCCTGTCCATTTAGAGCTAATATTTTAGTGGAGAAAGATTACAGTAAAATAAATTCATGTATGACCAAGTGTCCTCAGATATAAATTAAATGAAGGAAAAGGTAGATTTTGTGGCATGTAGGACTTTATAGAGCATATTATGGTGAGGTCTTTGCATGTGGGAAGAGAATCTGAAACAGGAGTAGTGTGGACCCACTGGATTTGTCAAAAGGAGATCAAAACTGAAAGGCCAAGAATAACAAAGAAAGATGCCACATAAGAAAAGTAAGAAAAAGATCAGTTTTACTCACTCATAAAAATTGAGTCAGTGGTCTGATGTGGATACAATAATTAAGTGAAGGGGAAAAGTGCAGTCAGTGTGTGGTCCATTGAGTCTGAACACACTGTTGCCTGTTCTCTCTGCAATTTGCCTCTTTCGTTGAACTCTTTATTCACATTCTTCTTCCATCAGCAGAAACTTATCTTCTTCAAAAACAATTCTTCCATTTAATTCAAGGGATTAAAAAAATTTCAGATTGTGTCCCAGAGCACAACATGCTTTTTACATGTGATCCAGCATATGTACACAGGCAAGCAAGAAATTCGCACACATGCACATTGCATGCACATTCTAACACACACATACAGACATATCTGAACAAAAAGAACAACAACAACAAAAAAACCCTTGCTATGTATGATGCACACTGATATTTTCTTTTGTGTTTTATATATTCTATTTTATCTTATTCTTACAAACCACATAGTTGAGAAACTGATCGTGTTACTTTTTGTCTCCTGGCAGTCACCTCTTCCACATGGAACCAGGGAATGCTACACGAATTTCAAAATTTCTTCTTCTGGGAATTTCAAAGGAACCAGAATGGCAGCCTCTCTTATTTTGGACATTTCCTTTCCATGGATCTGATCACTGTATTTGGAAACCTGCTCATCGTCCTAGCTGTCAGCCCAGACTTCCACCTCCACACCCTCATGTACTTCTTCCCCTCCAACCTGTCTTTTGTAGACATCTGTGTCACTTCCACCACCACCCCAAAGATGCTGTAGAACATCCAGAACCAGAGCAAACTTATAGCTTATGAAGGCTGCATCACCCGGATGTATTTTTTCATGCTCTTTGCAGGGTTGGACATCTTTCTCCTGACAGTGATGGCCTATGACTGCTTCATGGCCATCTGTCACCCCCTGAACTACACAGTCATCATGAACCCTCAGCTCTGTGGATTGCTGGTCCTAGTGTCCTGGATGATGAGTGTACTGAATTCCTTGCTACTAAGCTTACTGATGTTGTGGCTGTCCTTCTGTAGAATCCTGGAGACCCCCCGTTTTTTCTGTGAACTCAATCATGTGGTCCTACTTGTCTGTTCTGACGTGTATCTCAATGACATAGTGATGTATTTTGCAGCTGCCATTTTGGATGGTGTTGCCCTCACTGGTATCCTGTACTCTTACTCTAAGATAGTTTCTGCCATACATGGAATCTCATCAGCTCAGGGGAAGTATAAGGCATTTTCCACCTGTGCATCTCACCTCTCAGTGGCCTCCTTATTTTATTGTACAGCCTTAGGAGCGTACCTTAGCTCTGCTGCTACAAACAGCTCACACTCAAGTACAATTGTACACTGTGGTTACATCCATACTGAATCCCTTCATCTACAGCCTGAGGAACAAAGACATAAACAGGGCTCTGAAAAGAAGCATTGGGATGGCTGCTATAAAAGGGACAATTGTCCTTGGGCCCAAGAAGTGCCCATAACTGTAGGGTTCAAAGCCTTAGAGCCAAATTCTTTGATCAGATTGTTGAAGAGCAGGACTTACTCCTTCTATTTATTTTCTAGAATTTCCATTTATATGAATTCAACTCTTCCAGACAGTTAAAGTGTGCTCATCCACCCTTTGGAGAAGGCAGTGGCACCCCACTCCAGTACTCTTGCCTGGAAAATCCCATGGACGGAAGAACCTGATAGGCTGCAGTCCATGAGGTCGCTAAGAGTCGGACACGACTGAGCGACTTCACTTTTACTTTTCATTTTCAGGCTTTGGAGAAGGAAATGGCAACCCACCCCAATGTTTTTGCTTGGAGAATCCCAGGGACAGAGGAGCCTGGTAGGAGGCCGTCTATGGGGTCACACAGAGTCCGACACGACTGAAGTGACTTAGCAGCATCCACCCTTCCCTGGTGGCTCAGATGGCAAAGAATCTGCCTACAATGCAGGAGACCCAGGTTTGACCCCTGGGTCAAGAAGATCCCCTGGAAAAGGGAATGGCAACCCACTTCAGTATTCTTGCCTGGAGAATCCCATGGACAGAGGAGCCTAGTGGGCTACAGTCCATGGGGTCACAAAGAGTTGGACATGATTGAGTGACTGAACAGAAGGGAAACAAGTTCACAAGTTCTCTTTACCCAGGGGGTAAATCTAAAAGAGACTTCATTGTTGGGGTGGTGGGGTGGGGGGGGGGTGTCACTGGATACAAGTCTAGTAGCTGTGTTACATAGCTGCTGGCAATATATTTTTTGCCATAATTGTCTTTGAAGTGAATGCCTCAGAAATCAAAAGCTAAGTTTCTAGCACTCACATTACAAACATGTGTTTTATAATTGCTCTCCTGGTTTTATTCAGTTATTCACCTTGATGTCCAAATGCTTATCACAGTCACTGGCCAAAAAAAAAAAAATATGTGTCTTCCAGTTTAAATCTACATGGAAAGACAAATTGGAATAAATTGGACTGGTATGATCAAGATGACCCATTAGGAGGCAAAATGTCAAGTCACACATTTGGTGACTGTGCACAATGTTTCTTTTTCATGCTGTACATCTATTTATTAAAGCCTTATGCAGTGGAAGTGAGAAATAGATTTAAGGGACTAGATCTGATAGATGAACTATGGACGTAGGTTCGTGACATTCTACAGGAGACAGGGACCAAGACCATCCCCATGGAAAAGAAATGCAAAAAAGCAAAATGGCCGTCTGGGGAGGACTGACAAATAACTGTGAAAAGAAGAGAAGTGAAAAGCAAAGGAGAAAATGATAGATATTCTCATTTGAATGCAGAATTCCAAAGAATAGCAAGGAGCGATAAGAAAGCCTTCCTCAGTGATCAATGCAAAGAAATAGAGGAAAACAACAGAATGGGAAAGACTAGAGATCTCTTTAAGAAAACTAGAGATACCAAGGGAAAATTTCATGCAAAGATGGGCTGAATAAAGGACAGAAATGGTATGGGCCTAACAGAAGCAAAACATATTAAGAAGAGGTGGCAAGAATACACAGAAGAACTGTACAAAAAAGATCTTCACGACCAAGATAATCACGATGGTGTAATCACTGATCTAGAGCCAGACATCCTAGAATGTGAAGTCAAGTGGGCCTTAGAAAGCATCACTACGAACAAAGCTAGTGCAGGTGATGGAATTCCAGTTGACCTATTTCAAATCCTGAAAGATGATGCTGTGCAAGTGCTTCACTCAATATTCCAGCAAATTTGGAAAACTCAGCAGTGGCCACAGGACTGGAAAAGGTCAGTTTTCATTCCAATCCCAAAGAAAGGTAGTGCCAAAGAATGCTCAAACTACCACACAACTGCACTCATCTCACATGCTAGTAAAGTAACGCTCAAAATTCTCCAAGCTAGGCTTCAGCAATACGTGAACCGTGAACTTCCAGATGTTCAAGCTGGTTTTAGGAAAGGCAGAGGAACCAGAGATCAAATTGCCAACATCCGCTGGATCATCAAAAAAGCAGGAGAGTTCCAGAAAAACATCTATTTCTGCTTTGTTGATTATACCAAGGCTTTTGACTGTGTGGATCACAGTAAACTGTGTAAAATTCTGAAAGAGATGGGAATACCAGAGCACCTGATCTGCCTCTTGAGAAACCTATATGCAGGTCAGGAAGCAACAGTTAGAACTGAACATGGAACAACAGACTGCTTCCAAATAGGAAAAGGGGTACATGCCTGGTGGGCTGCAGTCCACGGGGTGGCGAAGAGTTGGACACGACTGAGCGACTTCACTTTCATTTTTCACTTTCATACACTGGAAAATGAAATGACAACCCACTCCAGTGTTCTTGCCTGGAGAATCCCAGGGATGGGGGAGCCTGGTGAGCTGCCGTCTCTGTGGTCACACAGAGTTGGACACGACTGAAGCGACTTAGCAGCAGCAACAAGACTGTATATTGTCACCATGCTTATTTAACTTATATGCAGAGTACATCATGCGAAATGCTGGGCTGGAAGAAGCACAAGCTGGAATCAAGATTGCCTGGAGAAATATCAATAACCTCAGATATGCAGATGACTCCACCCTTATGACTGAAAGTGAAGAGGAACAAAAAAACCTGTTGATGAAAGTGAAAGATGAGAGTGAAAAAGGTGGCTTAAAGCTCAATGCTTAAAGAATGAACTTGCTACAAACTGTACTGCTAGCTCCACAGTCCACCAATCATCACGTCAATTCAAGATATCATGCTCAGTGACCAGTGATGTCACTTCTTGCAGAGGCTGTCAATGACTGATCACAAACAGTCTAATTAAGGAGCTAATTCATGCACAGACAGCAAAGCATGTGGTTGTGTTGCCTCCGTGTCTCTCAGTGATAAACTCACATGACAGTTCACAAAAATGGATCATCCGATGATGCAAGTACAGTAAAAAAATGAAAACTGGAAACACTAAAAGTGAAATTTAAATCCATTTAAATCCAACATAAGAAAAAAAAAAGATAAAAAAAAAATAATCCAACATAAGATATGTCATTCAAGAAGTAACTGACTGTGGGAATGTCAGTATTGCTATCATTCCAGACACTCAGATGTGTAGCCAGGAGAACATAGTAAAGATAAATTTATCAAATACATAAGGAAAATGTTTGTGACAAAAGGAATGACGATGTTCCGGAAGAAGGGACACCAGCAAAAAGTCACATTAAAGAGACGTGGAGATAGTCCATGACATTAAAAGAATAAAGGAGAAACTGTTAGAAGCTAATGCAGACTTAGAAAGGAATATTACAAGTTGTCAAATAAGTTATATGAAGAAGACAAGTACTGTTCAAATGACTCTGGATACATTTTTACAAAGACTAAAAGCACTTTAATCCTCAGTGCTGCTAATGTTTTCAATTATAGTATACAAAATGAAGGTTAATTTTACTGCTTTGCTCATTTCCTTATACATTTATAAATGGTAGTATGCATTTTTAATGTATTGATGAAAATTTCTAGAAGTCAGGGAAAGTCATAATTTTCCCCTTCATTATTAAAATCGTATGGCACAGTAAAAAAAAAAAAAAAAAAAGCTCAACATTCAGAAAACAAAGTTCATGGCATCTGGTCTCATCACTTCATGGCAAATAGATGGGGAAACAATGGAAACAGTGTCAGACTTTATTTTTGGGGCTCCAAAATGCCTGCAGATGGTGATTACAGCCATGAAATTTAAAGATGCTTATTCCTTGGAAGGAAAGCTATGACCAACCTAGATAGCATATTCAAAAGCAGAGACATTACTTTGCCAACAGAGGCCCACCAAGTCAAGGCTATGGTTTTTCCAGTGAATGTGAGAGTTGGACTGTGAAGAAAGCTGAGCACTGAAGAATTGATGTTTTGAACTGTGGTGTTGGAGAAGACTCTTGAGAGTCCCTTGGACTGCAAGGAGTTCCAACCAGTCCATTCTAAAGCAGACCAGTCCTGGGTGTTCATTCGAAGGACTGATGCTGAGGCTGAAACTCTAATACTTTGGCCACCTCATCCAAAGAGTTGACTCATTGGAAAAGACCCTGATGCTGGGAGGGATTGGGGGCAGGAGGAGAAGGGGACGACAGAGGATGAGGTGGCTGGATGGCATCACCAACTCAACAGACATGAGTTTGGGTAGACTCCGGGAATTGGTGATGGACAGGGAGGCCTGGCGTGCTGCAATTCATGGGGTCTCAAAGAGTCAGACACAACTTAGCGACTGAACTGAACAGAACTGATAAGATGTCTCCCCACAAGTGACAGGTTTTATTAATTGAGGTGAAGGGTTTGTTACTGTCTTTTACATTTTGTCACATTATTTTTGTCCTGTTTGTGCTTGAAAACTTCTATTGCTACCTTCTAACATGATTCATTCAGTTGTTTTATGAAATATCTCCTCTTTCCTGATGTGTCACCAGTTCACAAAGATGATGAGTGAACAACATCAATTCATCCATTTCTCATGTCTTTCAAACTCAGGAGTCTCTTCCTTCCTCATGATCAGAGGATGATCCACAAGAGAGGCTGGCATCCTGCCCAGTCATATGATTCAGATACACCAGTTTTTAAGTACTAACAGGAATGTCTGTCCACCTCTTCTAGTTTCCTAGAAAATAGTCAATTGTTATTATAGTTACCTGAAATAATCTTGGGTAATGGAATGACCATGGATGTTCTACACAAATATAAGAGCATATACCAAAAAAAAAAAAAAAAAATGCTGTAGATTGTTACAATTGCTCTTGTTTCTGTTCATTTGGATTATTGTATCAGTTAGCTGTCACTGCATAACAAGCCATTCTATGTCAATTTCAGTTCAGTTTATTTCAGTTGCTCAGTCGTGTTGGACTCTTTGTGACCCATGAACTGCAGCACGCCAGGCCTCCCTATCCATCACCAACTCCCAGAGTTCACTCAGACTCACATCCATCAAGTCAGTGATGCCATCCAGCCATCTCATCCTCTGTCGTCCCCTTCTCCTTCTGCCCCCAGTCCCTCCCAGCATCAGAGTCCTTTACAATGAGTCAGCTCTTCACATGAGGTGGCCAAAGTACTGGAGTTTCAGCTTCAGCATCATTCCTTCCAAAGAAATCCCAGGGCTGATCTCCTTCAGAATGGACTGGTTGGATCTCCTTGCAGTCCAAGGGACTCTCAAGAGTCTTCTCCAACACCACAGTTCAAAAGCATCAATTCTTCAGCGCTCAGCCTTCTTCACAGTCCAACTCTCACATCCATACATGACCACAGGAAAAACCATAGCCTTGACTAGATGAACCTTTGTTGGCAAAGTAATGTCACTGCTTTTGAATATGCTATCTAGGTTGGTCATAACTTTCCTTCCAAGGAGTAAGCGTCTTTTAATTTCATGGCTGCAGTCACCATCTGCAGTGATTTAGGAGCCCCCCAAAATAAAGTCTGACACAGTTTCCACTGTTTCCCCATCTATTTCCCATGAAGTGATGGGACCGGATGCCATGATCTTTGTTTTCTGAATGTTGAGCTTTAAGCCAACTTTTTCACTCTCCTCTTTCACTTTCATCAAGAGGCTTTTTAGTTCCTCTTCACTTTCTGCCATAAGGGTGGTGTCATCTGCATATCTGAGGTTACTGAGATTTCTCCCGGCAATTTTGATTCCAGCTTGTGCTTTTTCCAGTCCAGCGTTTCTCATGATGTACTCTGCATATAAGTTAAATAAGCAGGGTGACAATATACAGCCTTGATGTACTCCTTTTCCTATTTGGAACCAGTCTGTTGTTCCATGTCCAGTTCTAACTCTTGCTTCCTGACCTGCATATAGGTTTCTCAAGAGGCAGGTCAGGTGCTCCGGTATTCCCATCTCTTTCAGAATTTTCCACAGTTTATTGTCATCAACACAGTCAAAGGCTTTGGCATAGTCAATAAAGCAGAAATAGATGTTTTTCTGGAACTCTCTTGCCTTTTCCATGATCCAGCGGATGTTGGCAATTTGATCTCTGGTTCCTCTGCCTTTCCTAAAACCAGCTTGAACATCTGAAAGTTCACGGTTCACATATTGCTGAAGCCTGGCTTGGAGAATTTTGAGCATTACTTTACTAGCATGTGAGATGAGTGCAATTGTGCAGTAGTTTGAGTATTCTTTGGCATTGCCTTTCTTTGGGATTGGAATGAAAACTGACCTTTTCCAGTCCTGTGGCCACTGCTGAGTTTTCCAAATTTGCTGGCATATTGAGTGCAGCACTTTCACAGCATCATCTTTCAGGATTTGAAATAGGTCAACTGGAATTCCATCACCTGCACTAGCTTTGTTCTTAGTGATGCTTTCAAAGGCCCACTTGACTTCACATTCCAGGATGTCTGGCTCTAGGTCAGTGATCACACCATCGTGATTATCTGGGTCGTGAAGATCTTTTTTGTTACCATAATATCCTTACTACCAATGAAGTTTTATGCTGGGGAGTTGTATTGATTTCTTTGTGTAGCTCATGAGTGTGTAGTCAGCTGTCAGTTTCTATACTGTATTTTTAAGGCTCATCCATGATGTTAGCAAGGCTGCAGTGCTTTTCTGTCTTGAATCAATTTATCTTCAGTTTACTATAGTTCTGTTAAGACTAGCCATATGTTTACAGAAAAGAATGAGTTTACCATGCACATTACTTAAATTTAGTTTCAGTGTCCTTACATCTATAAATAATACTTGGCTTTCTTCCCTGTTAGATGACATATCTCCTATCTTTGTTAAATGAGAACCAGCTATCTGTGCCTACATCCTACCCTTAGCCATACACCATTGAATTGTTTAAATTTAATTAAATAATCAGAGTATAATTGCACACAAAAAAACTGCATACTTAGACTGTACAATTTGATAAATTAAAGGAGTTATACAAAAATTAAAGAGCATATTGCATGTTTCCACTTCTGTATAATTGGATAGTATAATTTAAAGCATATCTTTAAATGCTTTGTTACATAATTATGAGAAATTTCAGTTCCTTGAGCCTCAGTTTGCATATTTCTGAAGGTATTGTGGGGATACTAAGCCAAACTTCACGTGGATGCTCTGAGAAATAAATGAAAGGTGTAGTTCATTTTTCAGTCCACAGAATACAAGGGTAAATGTTGTATCTGATTATCTGTGTGCTTGTATGCATTTTTCTTTCAAATAAACACAATTATACACACACATATACACACATGGACACAACTGTTAATTCCTCTGTGTTAAAAGGAAACCTGAGAGAAATAGAAATGAAAACAATGAACATTTTGGGAGTTCACTGTTGATCAGGTGGTTAAGAATCCGCCTTTCAATGCAGGGGACATGCTTTCAATCCCTAGTCAGGGAAGTAAGATCCCACATACCACGGGGCAACTAAACCCATGCACCACAACTAAAGCCCACATGCTACAACTAGAGAAACTTACAAGCAACAACTACTGAGATTGCTTGCTCTCGAGTTCATGCACAGCAAATAAAGAAGTTTGCACACCACAACAAAGAGCCTGTACACTGTAGAGACCCACCCAAAAAAGGTTGAATATTTGAATTATCATGAAGCAGAAGAATGTATAAATATAAACACAAAATTTTAAAGTACAATAGGTGATCTCAGCTTGCATAATGGGTGCGTTTTCTATCATAATATCACAAGGCACCCTGGTCAGGCAACATTTACAATTATGTAATGAGGAGTTCAAAATCACTGCAGATGGTGACTGCAGCCATGAAATTAAAAGACGCTTACTCTTTGGAAGGAAAGTTATGACCAACCTAGACAGCTTATTGAAAAGCAGAGACATTACTTTGCCAACAAAGGTCTGTCTAGTCAAGGCTATGGTTTTGCCAGTGGTCATGTATGGATGTGAGAGTTGGACTGTGAAGAAAGCTGAGCACTGAAGAATTGATGCTTTTGAACTGTGGTGTTGGATAAGACTCTTGAGAGTCCCTTGGACTCAAGGATATCCAACCAGTCCATTCTGAAGGAGATCAGTCCTGGGATTTCTTTGGAAGGAATGATGCTGAAGCTGAAAAGCCAGTACTTTGGCCACCTCATGCAAAGAGTTGCCTCATTGAAAAATACTCTGATGCTGGGAGGGATTGGGGCAGGAGGAGAAGGGGACGACAGAGGATGAGATGGCTGGATGGCATCACTGACTCAATGGACGTGAGTCTGAGTGAATTCCGGGAGTTGGTGATGGACAGGGAGGCCTGACATGCTATGATTCATGGGATCGCAAAGGGTCGGACATGACTGACTGACTAAACTGAACTGAACTGAATGAGGAGTTCACAGTATCAGCTAATGAAGTAGAAGATCTTCAAATTGATTTAAATGATTTTTTTTTCCTACGTACGGTTTTCCACATAAAATGCCCTTATTCAAGGCCAGCTCATGAATACATTGAGAAGTTTAAAATAAATTCTTGTAAACAAATTTTATTAAATAAATGTCTATATTAGATTCATGTTGCTGTTGTACAATACTGCCAAATAAGTTTCTTAAAATAAGAAAATATATGCTTTTATAGTTCAGGTGTCAAAAGCTTTAAATGAGTCTTGTTGGGCTAATATCAAATGTTGGGGGTGGCAGTACAAGATGGCAGCATAGAAAAATCCTAAACTCAAACCCATGGACACCCCTAATCTACAGCTACGTGTGGATAAATCTCCTCAGAAAACTACCTGAATCTCTGTGCTGCTGTGCTGTGCTTAGTCACTCAGTTGTCCCCAACTCTTTGTGACCCCCATGGGCTGTAACCTACCAGGCTTCTCTGTCCATGGGGATGCTCCAGGCAAGTATACTGAAGTTGGTTGCATGCCCTCCTCCAGGGGATCATCTCACCTCAGGATCAAACTGAGGTCTCCTGCATTGGAGGCAGATTCTTTACCATCTGAGCCACCAGGGAAGCCCATGAATACTGGAGTGGGTAGCCTATCCCTTTCCTAAAGGATCTTCCTGACCGTGGAACCAAACTGGTGTCTCCTGCATTGCAGGCAGATTCTTTACCAGCTGAGCTATCAGGGAAGCCCCAGCTGAACATCTGCTCCACAACAAAGGATAATAGGACCACATCCACATGGCAGAAGAGGCAGAGAAGTAGTCTCTTCAAAAACCCCACCCCCAGCATAGTAACCCACAAATAGGCTGGATTTCACATTTACAGGGATCTTTTCCTGGTTACTCAGATGGTTAAAAGTCTGCCTGCAGTGAGAGAGACCCAGGTTCAATCCCTGGACTGGGAAGATCCCCTGGAGAAAGAAATGGCAACCCACTCCAGTATTCTTGCCTGGGAAATCCCATGGACAGAGGAGCCTGGCAGACTACAGTCCATGGGGTCATGAAGAGTTGGACATGACTGAGCGACTTCAATTTTTCCTAAAAGATGACAGTTTAGTGCCATACATTTTATGTGTCAACCCTTGGAACCTGCACCAGAAAGACAAGTCACCAAATATGTGACAATAGGGCTTATTTCCAGAAGACCCCAAAGTCAGTGTGGAAGGGAAAACTTGGGATAAAGTGCTAGAAGTTTGGAACTCTAGAAGGCAGAAGAGTCGTGGAGAAGGATTAGTATAAACAGGATTCACCTGACTTCTAACTTGGTCTCTTGGGAACAGAAAATCATTACGAGAAACTTCTCTCTAGACCAGTTCACTGGGAGAAATCACATGCTTGCGGATGGAGTAACAGGGGGAAATGTCCCTAATGACCAAATCTAGGCATCCATAAATATCTCACATGCTGCAGTCCTTCCGCTTCTGCCACCTCAGAGTAGAGGAGACATGCTCATTGCTTTTGGAGTCCTGCATCTGCAAAGGGGCTTTAGTTCCTCTTGTGTCTTGTCTGAGAACACAGCTTCAGACTCCATCATAAACCATCCTTAAGGAATTCAGACTTCCACACAAGATCTTCCTTTCAAAGAACCTAACTAGGTGGGTCTAAGGACTCACAGATACTTCAAGTAAGATTCAGAGAGAACGGAAGATGAAAAATTTTACCCAAGGTCAAAAGAGATTCTCAGGAGACTAGTTCAGAGCCAAGACTTGGACATGTTTGTTTGTTGGTTGGCTAATTTATTTATAAGTACTTCATTAGTGGATTTTCAGGTGGCACAGTGGTAAAGAATCTGCCTGCCAGACTTTAATTATATTTCACTTAATTTTTTTATACTGCCATATGTAACCTAGTTTTGTTTCCACCTCATTTTCAATTTTTTTCCATATATGTGTACACATTTATGAAAACAAAAATGTGAACCAAGCAGAGGAGATTCTTGCTCATGTGGATATTATAATAGAGAAAACAGAACACAGTAAAATAAATGCATGAATAACATAACATCCTTGGGAATAATTCATCTGAAGAATGGAGACAGTTGCGGCAAATGCAGTATATTATGGAGTGTGAGCTGGGGAGAACTTCGCACGATGTATAAGGAGCAGAACCTGGACTAGTGTCAAAAAGGAAGCCTACTGGATATGTCCAAAAGGAAAAAAAAAAATTTACAGCCCAAGAGTAACAAAGAAGAATTACACAGAGAAAAATAAGAGAAAGGCCAACCTTATTCACTATTGGACCATATGAAAACTAGTGTGGTAAACAAATAGGAATAGGTACAGGATTAAAAATTAGATCAGGGACCTGACACTGATGACATGATGAAGCAAGTGGAGCAATAAAGGTCCAGTGGTCTGTGCTCCCTTGAATCCAAGGTACTTCAGCACCCAAACAGCTCCCTCTTCTCTCTGAAACCTGGCTCCTCTGTTGGGCTCTCTATTCATATTGATTTTCCCTCAGTAGCAGGAACTGCCCTTTTAAAAGTTTTCTTGCCTTTACTGCAGTGGATTCCAGACTTTTTGACTAAGTCCCAAAGTAAGATATGCCTTTCACATCATGATCCTGGGGTGATTGCAAAGAACCAGACATGACTCCACAATTGCACATGCACACTAGCATGTCTGTATAGACAAACATAGACAAACACACATATCCACACACAGACAGGTACCTACCCACGCATATGACTGAGCAAAGATGGTCAGAAATTATTTTGTGTGTATCCTTACTAGTTATGATACACTCTGATACTTTTTGTGTGTTTCATGTATTACATTCTATTTAATTTTTGCAAACCATAGTTAAAACCCCCAATGGGACCTAATCTGAGAACATGAAAACATTCCTCTTGCTTCTTCTCCATGCCTATTCTAGTATTCCCCTGCACCTTTTCTGTCTCTCATTGTCTTTTATTAGCAGCAATTTTTGTGAGGCCATATTCTTTCAAGTCCATGCAATATATATTGAATTAGTTACAGTTCCCCACTAAATCTGCTCGGAATGGGGTAGGGAAAAGGTGGTGAATGTGTAAAATATTGCTGCATGTGTCAAGGTTCTCACAGTCTAGCAGGGGAAAAAGACATGGGATTAAATAAAAGTTACAGAGAGAAGAATAGCCCCACCACAGTGCTGTGTGTGTGTGTGTGTGTGTGTCTGCGTGTGTGTGTGTGAACTTGTGTACACCAAAATGTTCTCCTGAAAATACAGATGACAGAATGTCAACCAAATATTAAAACAAAAAGTGGATTGATTTTTGTGCTCAGGATTCCTTGGAGATAAAATTAATAAGGTGCAAAGAACAACTTGTGAATTACGGACTCCCTGTACCTTAGGGTCGGAGAAGGCAATGGCACCCCACTCAAGTACTCTTGCCTGGACAATCTCATGCATGGAGGAGCCTGGTAGGCTGCAGTCCATGGGGTCACTACGAGTTGGACGCGACTGAGAGACTTCACTTTCACTTTTCACTTTCATGCATTGGAGAAGGAAATGGCAACCCACTCCAGTACTCTTGCCTGGAGAATCCCAGGGACGGGGAAGCCTGGTGGGCTGCCGTCTATGGGGTCGCACAGAGTCGGACATGACTGAAGTGACTTAGCAGCAGCAGCAGCAGTACCTTAAGGTTGAGTAGCAGCAGGAAGGTCACTTCATTCCTTAGCATCCTCTGGCCCCCTCTCTCATCACTCTCCCTCTTGTATCTTCCCCTTGGGAAACTGGCTTCTTTGGAGCCTGAATATCTGAAACAGGTGTCTCCTTCAGGGCCTTTGCACCGGCCATTCCTTCTACCAGGCAGGCCTCTCTTTCTTGAGATCTCTGTTCAAATGTTACCTACTTTGCCAGCCTACCTGAACACCCAGTAAAGAATAATACCCCAGCCTCTCTCCATTATGCCCCCTTTTCCTTCATTTTACCTGTCACCATTTAACATGTTATATGATTTTGTATTTGCTAACATTATTTCTCCATCATCCAATTATAGGAACTTTTGTCTCTCAGCACACTCTACCTCTTGCCTTGAAGCTGGTAAGTACTCAATTTATGAGTCCCAAAGGATTGACAAAAATCTCATTAAAAGTATGCAATACCTGAACTCTTGGGGAAATGGCTGCAAAAGAACAGGAATTTGTAATCAGAGATGGAACAGGGAATGCCCTGAAGGGGAAAGATTTCACACCAAAATTATAGGCATTGATTTCATGACTGCAAAATATAAATTGTATCATTTGACTATGCCAGTAATGCTCATTTTTGTGAAAAGTGGTCATATCATTTTGGGGGATTTAATTCCAGGTCATTCCCTCCACCACATGGAGCCAGAGAATGAAACACATATTTCAGAATTTCTTCTTCTTGGACTATCAAATGAACCAGAACTTCAGCCCCTCATATTTGGGCTTTTCCTCACCATGTACCTGATCACTGTGTTTGGAAACCTGCTCATCTTCCTGGCCGTCAGCTCAGACTCCCACCTCCACACCCCCATGTACTTCTTCCTCTCCAACCTGTCCTTTGTAGACATCTGCTTCATCTCTACCACCATCCCAAAGATGATGTGGAATATCCAGATGCAGAGCAAAGTTATCACCTATGAAGGCTGCATCAACCAGATATACTTTTTACTACTCTTTGCAGGGTTGGATGACTTCCTCCTGACTGTGATGGCCTATGACCGGTTTGTGGCCATCTGCCACCCCCTGCACTACACAGTCATCATGAACTCCCGGCTCTGTGGACTGCTGGTTCTAGTGTCATGGATGATGAGTGCCCTGAATTCCTTGATACAAATCTTAATGATGTTGCGGCTATCCTTCTGTAGAGTCCCGGAGATCCCCAACTTTTTCTGTGAACTCAATCAGGTAGTCCAAAGTGCCTGTTCTGGCACTTTTCTTAATGATGTGATGGTGTATATTGCAGCTGGGCTGCTGAGTGGTGGTCCTTTCATTGGTATCCTTTACTCTTACTCTAAGATAGTTTCCTCCATACGAGGAATCTCATCAGCTCAGGGGAAGTACAGAGCATTTTCCACCTGTGCATCTCACCTCTCAGTTGTCTCCTTATTTTATTGTACAACCCTAGGAGTGTACCTTAACCCTGCTGATGCACACAACTCACACTCAAGTGCAATAGCCTCAGTGATGTACACTGTGGTCACCCCAATGCTGAACCCCTTCATCTACAGTCTTCGGAATAAAGACATAAAAGAGGCTCTGAAAAGATTCATTGAGCAATAAAAGGACAAACTCTTCTGCAGCTAATAAGTGGATCCAGAAATTGCCATTCTTCCATTAGACTGTGAATATATAATTTGTCTTTTCTATTGCTTCCTTAATTTTACATTTTTTGACTTCAACTTCTGTTTATATGTAAATAATTCAGTTTATTAAGCTTTCCCATTTATTTCATTTTCCTGCTTTCACATATTTTCTTCCAAACTTATATCAGAAATATGTGCAAATTCCCTTTTATTTCTTGAGTCTATGTGAATTTAAGAATAGTATCTTTTCAAGTGACATATATCATTTCAAGTTTTTTTCTTTTATTTTTCTAAAAGAATAGTTAGAAGTTGTATTACTCATATTGAATAAGCTCTACTTGGCACCTTCACTATGTAATTTAAGTAACTCACTTTATCAGGCCTTTTCTTCTATCTCATACAGAATAATGACTGAGAACCACTGACCTAGAGCAAGAGAACTAGAAAATTCTCATGTTCTAATCACCACACACACCTTACTCACTTCATAGCTTTGGGTTTTCTTTATTTTAAAAATTTAATTGGAGGCTAATTACTTTACAATATTGTAGTGGTTTTTGCCATACATTCACATGTATCAGCCCATGGGTGTACCTGTGTTCCCCATCCTGCACCCCCCTCCACCTCCCTCCCATCCCATCCCTCTGGGTCATCCCAGTGCACCAACCCTGAGCACCCTGTCTCATGCATTGAATCTGGACTGGTGACCTATTTCACATATGATAATATACATGTTTCACTGCTATTCTCTCAAATCATCCCACCCCCGCCTTCTCCCACAGAGTCCAAAAGTCTGTTCTTCACATCTGTGTCTCTTTTCCTGTCTCACATACAGGGTTATCGTTACCATTTTTCTAAATTCCATATACATGCATTCAGTTCAGTTCAGTCGCTCAATCGTGTCCAGCTCTTTGCGACCTCATGATTCGCAGCACTCCAGGACTCCCTGTCCATCACCAACTCCTGGAGTTCACTCAGACTCACGTCCATCGAGTCAGTGATGCCATCCAGCCATCTCATCCTCTGTCGTCCCCTTCTCCTCCTGCCCCCAATCCCTCCCAGCATTAGAGTCTTTTCTAGTGAGGCAACTCTTCGCATGAGGTGGCCAAAGTACTGGAGTTTCAGCTTCAGCATCATTCCCTCCAAAGAAATCCCAGGGCTGATCTCCTTCAGAATGGACTGGTTGCATCTCTTTGCAGTCCAAGGGACTCTCAAGAGTCTTATCCAACGCCACAGTTCAAAAGCATCAATTCTTCGGCACTCAGCCTTCTTCTCAGTGCAACTCTCAAATCCATACATGACCACAGGAAAAACCATAGCCTTGACTAGATGGACCTTTGTTGGCAAAGTAATGTCTCTACTTTTGAATATGTTATCTAGGTTGACTATACTGTATTGGTGTTTTTCTTTCTGGCTTACTTCACTCTGTATAATAGGTTTCATCCACCTCATTAGAACTGATTCAAATGTATTCTTTTTAATGGCTGAGCAATATTCCATTGTGTATATGTACCATAGCTTTCTTATTCATTCGTCTGCTGCTGGACATCTAGGTTGCTTCCATGTGCTGGCTATTATAAACAGTGCTGCAATGAACATTGGGGTACACGTGCCTCTTTCAATTCTGGCTTCCTCAGTGTGTATGACGAGCACTGGGATTGCTGGGTCATAAGGCAGTTATATTTGCAGTTTTTTAAGGAACCTCCGCACTGTTCTCCATAGTGGCTGTACTAGTTTGCATTCCCACCAACAGTGTAAGAGAGTTCTCTTTTTTCCACACCTTCTCCAGCATATATTGTTTGTAGATTTTTGGATAGCAGCCATTCTGACTGGAGTGAGATGATACCTCATTGTGGTTTTGATTTGCATTTCCCTAATAATCAGTTTAATCACCTCACCCTTCTGAACCACAGTTTTGCAAATTTAGAATGAAGCTTATAATTGTACATCCTCATAAGATGTTCTGTTGCAAAGTAACAAATGAGACAACAGATATAAGATGCTAAGCTCAGTCCATGGTGCATTAAAAGATCCATGTGGATCTCTTATCATTACCAAGTTTTTTATGATTAAAGGATTAAACCCTAGCTTTTTACTTGTGTTAAAACAGAAAACACCTAATTGATGTGTCAAAAGCGTTTTGAAGTCAGGGATTATTTTACCTATGTTTTCATAGCAAAGGAACACAGCTCTATCCATTATGGAGGAGGAAATAATAATTTTCCGGATATCTCAAGAGCTGCATTCCCCATCACAAGATAGTGCTTTTGGAACCAAGGGACCTAGTCCAGACAGGTTCCTCAGACTTAGATTTGGAGGACACTTTGACTCAGGGTTGCAGAAAGTGTCAGTGTTAGAACTCTGGAATACAGGCGTGTTCATGGAGTAGTAATAAGAATTGGATACACGACTTCTAACCTGGTCTCCTGGGAATGACCAATCAGCTGAAAAAATTCAATTCTGTCCAGACAAGTTCCCCTGAGGAAATGATGTGTTTGAAGATTGAGGTAATAGTGGAAAATGTGCTGAACATGTATAATGAGCAGATAAGGCAAATACACAGAGCTATAAATATCTCCACTGCTGCAGTGTCTGAGCAGCTCCACCTTGAGCTGAATGGGGCATGGTTTTGCATTTGGATTCTTAAGTATGGTTCAGAGACCCACGCTTCACTCTTTCCTTCTTTCTTGTCTGGATTCAGAGCTTCAGTCTCCACCATCAACCCTTCAGGAGGAATTTGGATTTCCACACAGAGACCTTCCTCTCAGACTTCCTATCTGGGTGAGTCTGAAAGCCTAGCAGGAGAAAGTCAGAGAGGATGAAACCCAAAAACATTTACCTGAGGTCACCTGAAAGCCCAAACTGCTGGTCCAGAGCCAAGGGTGTCTTAATAACTTATAATCAATTTGTTTCATATGTAAAAAAGACAAGTGCCTATTGCATTCAGCAGTTCAAGAATTGTTGATAATTATGCGATGGGGATGAAAACCTAGTTAGGGGAGACTCAATAAGAAATGGCAGGCACAGTGGTGTCAGTAAACTTTGAATATTTCCAAGGATATTTGCAGTTTAAGAGAGTAGGGAAACATACTATTTGGTCAAGAATTACTTGCAGTGAAGTGATGACATTTTATGTATTTATTTTTGATTTTTGAGATGGGGTATATTTGAGCATGTTCTATATTCATAAAGAAGATCCAGGTCAATGGAATAGCTACTACCCTGAAGCTTACAGTTCTTAAGACACATTTCATAGAATCTTTTCTCACATTGAGTATTCACTTGAAAAAAATTGAATTTAGTATACAGAGTCACATTATGCTAAAAGGCTTAATTTTGCATTAGGTTTGTTACCTGGGAGGCTGAATATATTTGGGGGGGTGATTAATCATTTGCTTTTCTATTATGTATTATCTATGCACATTGTTTCATATACTGGCATTTGAGTGTTATTGTTTCTTTCTTTTTTGCTCTATCATTTCCTCTGTAATTTTATGCATACCTCTATGAAGGCAACAGAATGTATAAAACAGGTGAGGTCTCTGATTATTTGGATCTAACATTTTAATGGAGAAATATTTCAGAATAAAATAAACGCATATATTGCAAAGTGTCATCTGATACAAATCACATGAAGGAAGGGATAGGTTCTGTGGTGTTTATAGGATTTTGTAGGGTATATTATGAGGAGTTTATCACAGGTGGGACAAGTCTCAGAAACAGAAGTAGAGTGTGACCAAGGGGGTTGCCATCAAAAAAAAAAAAAGAAAGAAAGAAAGAAAATCAAAGCACGGGAATAACAAAAATGCCACTTAAGAAAAGTGATAGGGGACCTATGTACTGGCTAAGTAGTGAAGAATCCACCTGCCAGTGTAGGAGACATGGCCCAATCCCTGATCCAGGAAGATCCCACATGTTGTGGAGCAACTGAGCCTGTGCACCACAACTATTGAGCCCGTGATCTAGAGCCCAGGAGGTGCAACTTCTCAAGCCCACACACCCTAGAGCCTGGACTCTGCAATGGGAAGTCACAGCAATGAGAAAGCCGCACCACAACTAGAGAGCAGCCCCCGCTTGTTGCATTTAGAGAAAAGTCCGCACAGCAATGTAGACCCTACACAACCAAAATTAAATAAATAAAATCTTTTTTAAAAAGAAAGAAAAGCAATAGAAGGGAAAGTCTCATTCACTACTGGACCATATGAAAATAAGTGTGGACAAATACACAGAAATAAATATGGAATAAAGAATTGATCGAGGGCCTGATGTGGACACGGTAGTGAGGCACTGGAGGAATAGAAGTGCAGTCAGTGTGTGGGCCCTTGAGCCTGAGGTCACTTCAGCCCCACACTGCCATCTGCTCCTTCTGCAATCTGCTCTTGCCTTGTACTCTATTTATACTGTTTCTCCCTTGGCAGGGACTGGTCTCTTATAAATGTCTTCTTGCATTTATCGCAGTGTATAAGAAACTTTTTTGACTCTGTCCCAGCTAAGACATGCCTTTCATATGTGATCTAACCATACCTGCATGCATGGGCATGAACATACACAAACACAGGCTTCTGAACAAAGAGAATCAGAAAAATCCTACTGTATGTGATGCAGTCTGACAGTTTAATTTTGCATTTTATTTTTTCTATGCTATTTTATTTTTACAAACTACATAGTCTGAAACTCTAATAGGTGTGAATCTCAGAATATGGGAAACGTTTCTCCAGCATGTCTTTGAAAACTCTGTTAATGTTTCCCTGGACCTTTTTGGAGATTTCTATGAGAACATGTCTTTTTCATTCCTTCATGCAGTATGTATTTATTCAGGTACTGCTCACAACTAAACAAAATCTAAGGAGTTGAAGAGTATGGCATTTATAGTCTAGCAGAGAATAACAGATGCAGAATTAATTAAAACCTCATAATGATAATCCTGTATCTAAATGACTATAAATGAAATCCCCTGTTTTCTGTACAAATTTTTTTTAAAAAGAGGAGAATTCATGAAAGAAACGATCTGAAAAAGAAGTCTGAAAAAAGAAGATGGTGTTTTGGAGATAGGGAGGGGTGAAAATTCCAAATAGTGTGGTTGATTCTCTAAGGAGGTGCATATAAGTTCTGAGTCTTGAGCCTGTGGCATCAAGTGAAGCTGTGACTCAAGTTGAATATTCATGAGATTGATGTGAGTGAAGGCAGCACAAGGCTGAAGTGGTGGTTCAGTCACAGAGAGTCAAGGCTAGGATTTGAAGCTGTGGAATTTGGGGCTTGTTTCACAGTGGGGAGTCACAGGGAGAGAAGGAAGTCAGGGAGTTGGTTGTTTTGAAGCACAGCTGTTCCCTCTGACTAGCACACACTTCTACCCAGAGAGACCCATGTCTCCTTTTTCCTCTTTCTTGAAGTTTCTGATCAAATGTTTTCCAGGCTACCTGAACACGCAGTAAAAAATAATACCCTCATCAATTCTCTTCTTTATATTTGATCTATTTTCCTTTACAGCACTTGTCAACATATGATCATTTGTATGAGTTTTTAAGTTTTTTCCTTATATGTTTTCTCCACCATTGAACTACATGATCTGTTGTCTCTCAGCACCCTCTCCTCTTTCTCCAGAATTCGGTAGGTCTTAAATTTGTATTCCCTCAAATGCATAACAAAATCCCTCATTACGAATGTAGAATACTTGACTACTGGGGGGAAAAGCTGACTGTAAGATAGGCTTTCCTATTTGGAGATGGCACAGGAAATTGGCTTGAAGGGGAAATTTCTATACAAAGTCATGAATATTTTTTGAATGCAAAATATAAATGTTAGAGTTCACCTATGTTTGCAATGCCAATTTTTGAAAAACTAGTCATGCTATTTTTTGTTTCTAGGAAGTCATTTGCATAACATGGAACCCAGAAATGAGACACCAATTTCAGAATTTATTCTCCTGGGATTATCAAATGAACCAGAACTGCAGCCCCTCATATTTGGACTTTTCCTTTCCATGTACCTGATCACTGTGATTGGAAACCTGCTCATCATCCTGGCTGTCAGCTCAGACTCCCACCTCCACACCCCCATGTACTTCTTCCTCTCCAATCTGTCCTTTGTAGACATCTGCTTCATCTCCACCACCATCCCAAAGATGTTGAAGAACATAAGGACACAGAACAAAGTAATAACCTATGAAGGCTGCATCATCCAGATGCATTTTTTCATACTTTTTGTGACATTGGATGCGTTTCTCTTGACTGTGATGGCTTATGACCGCTTTGTGGCCATCTGCCACGCCCTCCACTACACAGTCATCATGAACCCCTGAGTCTGTGGACTGCTGGTTCTCCTCTCCTGGATCATGAGTGCTCTGAATTCCTTGATACAAAGCGTAATGGTGTTGTGGCTGGCCTTCTGTACAGACTTGGAAATCCCCCACTTTTTCTGTGAAGTTAATCAAGTGGTTCAACTTGCTTGTTCTGACACTTTTCTTAATGACCTGTTGATGTATTTTGCAACTGGGGTGTATGGTGGCATTTCCCTCACTGGAATTCTTTACTCATATTCTAAGATAGTTTCCTCTATACTAGGAATTTCATCTGCTCGGGGGAAGTATAAAGCATTTTCCACCTGTGCCTCTGACCTCTCAGTTGTCTCTTTATTCTTTTGTACAGTCCTGGGAGTATATCTTAGCTCTGCTGCTACTCGCAGCTCACAATCAAGTGCTGTTTCCTCGGTGATGTACACTGTGGTCACACCCGTGCTGAACCCCTTCATCTACAGTCTGAGGAATAAAGACATAAAGAGGGCTCTGAAAAGGATCATTGGGATGGCAGCTATATAAGGACCAGTTTTATCGGGGCTGGAGAAATGCCTGTGATTTTAGGGCTCAAAACCTCAGAGCCCAATTCTTTGATCAGGTTGCTGAAGTAGAACTTGATCTTTCTATTTATTTCCCCAAATTTCCATTTCATTGAATTCAAGGCCTCTACATTATATTACCAAATGAAATTATATACTGGGGAATTGTACCAACTTCTATTGTGCTCCCCATGAGTGTGTAGTCAGCTGTAAATCTCTCTACATAAGCATCTGAATGCAGAGTTCCAAAGAATAGAAACAAGAGGTAAGAAAGCCTTCCTCAGGAATCAATGCAGAGAAATAGAGGAAAACAACAGAATGGGAAAGACTAGACATCTCTTCAAGAAAATTAGAGATACCAAGGGAATATTTCATGCAAAGATGGACTCGATAAAGGACAGATATTGTATGGACCTAACAGAAGCAGAAGATACTAAGAAGAGGTGGCAAGAATACACAAAAGAACTGTACAAAAAAGATCTTCACGACCAAGATAATCACGATGGTGTGATCACTGACCTAGAGCCAGACATCCTGGAATGTGAAGTCAAGTGGGCCTTAGAAAGCATCGCTACAAACAAAGCTAGTGGAGGTGATGGATTCCAGTTGAGCTATTTCAAATCCTGAAAGATGATGCTGTGAAAGTGCTGCACTCAATATGCCAGCAAATTTGGAAAACTCAGCAGTGGCCACAGGACTGGAAAAGGTCAGTTTTCATTCCAATCCCAAAGAAAGGTAGTGCCAAAGAATGCTCAAACTACTGCACAATTGCACTCATATCACATGCTAGTAAAGTAATGCTCAAAACTCTCCAAGCCAGGCTTCAGCAATATGTGAACCGTGAACTTCCAGATGTTCAAGCTGATTTTAGAAAAGGCAGAGGAACCAGAGGTCAAATTGCCAACATCCGCTGGATCACCGAAAAAGCAAGAGAGTTCCAGAAAAACATCTATTTCTGCTTTATTGATTATGCCAAAGCTTTTGACTGTGTGGATCATAATAAACTGTGGAAAATTCTGAAAGAGATGGGAATACTAGACCACCTGACCTGCCTCTTGAGAAATCTGTATGCAGGTCAGGAAGCAACAGTTGGAACTGAACATGGAACAACAGACTGGTTCCAAATAGGAAAAGGAGTACATCAAGGCTGTATATTGTCACCTTGCTTATTTAGCTTATGTGCAGAGTACATCATGAGAAACGCTGGGGTGAAAGAAGGACAAGCTGTAATCAAGATTACCGGGAGAAATATCAATAACCTCAGATATGGAGCTGACACCACCCTTATGGCAGAAAGTGAAGAGGAACTCAAAAGCCTCTTGATGAAAGTGAAAGTGGAGAGTGAAAAAGTTGGTTTAAAGCTCAACATTCAGAAAACGAAAATCATGGCATCCGGTCCCATCACTTCATGGGAAATAGATGGGGAAACAGTGGAAACCGTGTCAGACTTTATTTTTCTGGGCTCCTAAATCACTGCAGATGGTGACTGCAGCCATGAAATTAAAAGACGCTTACTCTTTGGAAGGAAAGTTATGACCAATCTAGATAGCATATTCAAAAGCAGAGACATTACTTTGCCAACAAAGGTCCGTCTAGTCAAGGCTATGGTTTTTCCTGTGGTCATGTATGGATGTGAGAGTTGAACTGTGAAGAAGGCTGAGCGCCAAAGAATTGATGCTTTTGAACTGTGGTGTTGGAGAAGACTCTTGAGGGTCCCTTGGACTGCAAGGAGATCCAACCAGTCCATTCTGAAGGAGATCAGCCCTGGGATTTCTTTGGAAGGAATAATACTAAGGCTGAAACTCAAGTATTTTGGCCACCTCATGCGAAGTGTTGACTTATTGGAAAAGACTCTGATGCTGGGGGGGATTGGGGACAGGAAGAGAAGAGGATGACAGAGGATGAGATGGCTGGATGGCATCACTGGCTCGATGGACGTGAGTCTGAGTGAACTCCGGGAGTTGGTGATGGACAGGGAGGCCTGGCGTGCTGCGATTCATGGGGTCGCAAAGAGTCGGACATGACTGAGCAACTGAACTGAACTGAACTGAAGTGATGTTGAGTAAGGATGCCATGCTCTTTTGTCTTGAATCGGTTTATGGTTATTTCTGTATCTATGCTGATGTATTTACAGAAAAAAAAATGAGTTTTTCATGCGAATTACTTATATTTAATTTCAGCATTTCTATATCCATAAATGACATTTGACTTCCTTCTCAGTTAGAAGACAACTCTCACCAATGTTAAGTGAGAATCAACTGCCTAGGCCCTAGATTCAACCCTTAGCCATTCACCATCGAATTCTTTTCCCTTTAATTAAGTTATTGGAATATAATTACTCAAATAAACTGCATATTTAAAGGGTACAGTTTGAGGGGCTTCCCTGATGGTCCAGTGATTAAAAAATCTGCCTTCCAATGCAAGGGACACAGGTTCAATCCTTGGTCTGGGTACTAAGATCCCACATGCCACAGGGCAACTAAGCCCCTGCACCTCAACTAGAAGGCTCACATGCCACAGCTAGAGAAAAGCCTGCACACCATAGTGAAGAACCTGTGGAGTCTAAATAAGTAAATAAACAAAAAGTGTATGATTTAATGAAATAAAAAGCTATCCAAAACCGAGAACATAATGCCTATTTCTCTTTGTGTTTAATTTGACAGTGCACATAGCTTTACATGCTTTATTATGTAATCGTGAAAAAATTTAAGCTCCTGAGCCTGTTTCCTTGTTTATGAAGGTGTTGTGAAATACTAAACAAAACTTCATATGGATGCTATGAGAAACAAATGAAATGTGTGGACATTTCTTTCTTAATCCAAAGAAAACAGCTAAGGACTAAAGTTCATTTCTGTGTGTACACATTTTTTTCTTTCAAATAAACACTGGAGTACACATGTGTGCATGCACACAGACATCTTCTCTGTGGAAAGGAAATGAGAGAAATTGGGAAAGAATGGAAATGAAAATAATGAACATTTGAATTAATATAAAGTAAAAATATAGAAATATGGACACAAAAATTTAAAGTGAAATGAGTAACCTCAATTTGATGTGAATTACTTAGGAAGACAGTTGACATTTACATATATAAAATAAAAAATCCATTGTATCAGTTAATGAGGCAGAATATCTTCAAATTGATTTAGTATGTTTTTTACTTAATATGGGCTTTTATTTACTTAATATGGGTTTTTGACATAACATGCCCTTACTCAAGCTAAGATAATGAATGGAGAAGATTAAATTTTATTCTTGCAAACAAATTTTATTAAATAAGTGTCTACATTTGACTTCTAGTCCAATTGCAAAATACTTCCACGCTAGTTGCTTAAATAAACACATTTATTCTCTTGGATGTCAGAAGCCTAAAATGAGTCTTGTTGGGCTAATATAAAATATTTGGGTGACAGTTCAAGATGGCAGCATAAAAAAAAACAGAAAGGGCTCAAATAAATCAGAAATGAAAGAGGAAAAATTACAATTAATATCACAGAAATGCAAAGGACCACAAGAGACTACTATGAATATTTATACTAACAAATTGGACAACCTAGAAGAAACAGAAACATTCCTACAAAACAAACATTTTCCCAAGAGAGAATTATGAAGAAACAGAAAATATGAATACACTAGTTACTAGTAAGGATATTGAATCAGTAATCAAAAATCTCACAACAAACAAAAGTCCAGGACCAGAAGCTTCAATGATAAATTCTAACATTAAAGATTTAGTATCTATCTTCCAAAAACTTTCAAAAAAAATCAAAGAGGAAAAATGCTTCCAAACTCACTTTACAAGGCCAGCATTGCTGCTGCTAAGTTGCTTCAGTCGTGTCTGACTCTGTGCGACCCCATAGACGGTAGCCCACCAGGCTTCCCCATCCCTGCGGTTCTCCAGGCAAGAACACTGGAGTGGGTTGCCATTTCCTTCTCCAATGTATGAAAGTGAAAAGGGAAACTGAGGTCGCTCAGTCATGTCCGACTCTTAGCGACCCCATGGACTGTAGCCTACCAGGCTCCTCTGCCCATGGGATTTTCCAGGCAAGCGTACTGGAATGGGGTGCCATTGCCTTCTCCAAGGCCAGCATTACCTTGATTCAAAACCAGACAAGGGCAGTAAAAGAAAAAAGAATTGTAGACCGATATCCTTGATGAACACACATGCAAAAATCTTCGAAAAATATTAGCAAATAATTCAAAAATATATCTAATGGATCATACATCAAGATCAAGTGGGACTCACTTCAAGGATGCAAGAATGGTTAAACATCCTCAAATCAGTCAAATGATACACCAAATTAACTAAAGGAAGGATAAATATCATATGATAATTTCAGTGTGCTGTGCTAAGTCGCTTCAGTCATGTCCATCTCTTTGTGACCCCATGGACTGTAGCCTGCCAGATTCCCTTGTCCATGGGACTTTCCAGGCAAGCACACTGGAGTGGGTTATCATTTCCTCTTCCAGAGGATCTTCCCAATCCAGGGACTGAAACTTTGTGTCTCCTGGATTGGCAGGTGGGTTCTTTACTACTAGCGCCACCTGGAAAGCCCAATCATTTCAACAGATGCAGAATAATCATTTGACAAAATTTAATGTTTAAGGGGATGACAGAGGATGTGGTGGCTAGATGGCATCACTGACTCGATGGACATGAGTCTGAGTGAACTCCGGGAGTTGGTGATGGACTGGGAGGCCTGGCATGCTGTGATTCATGGGGTTGCAAAGAGTCAGACACGACTGAGCGACTGAACTGAACTGAATGTCTGTTTATGATAAAAGCCCTCAACAGAGTGGGTACAGAGGAAGCATACCACCACATAATATAGGCTATAAATACAAGTCCACAGATAACATTATACCCAGTGGTGAGAAGATGAAAACCTTTCCCCTAAGATCAAAAAAAGAAAAGAATGCTCACTCAGGCCACTTTCATTCAACATAGTATTGGAAATCCTAGCCACCGTAATTAGACAATAAAATGCAATAAAAGAATCCAAATTAGAAAGGAAGAAGTAAAACTGTCACTATTTCACTTTTCACATTCATGCATTGGAGAATGAAATGGCAACCCATTCCAGTGTTCTTGCCTGGAAAATCCCAGGGACAGGGGAGCCTGGTGGGCTGCCATCTATGGGGTCACACAGAGTTGGACACAACTGAAGCGACTTAGCAGCAGCAGCAGCAGCAGCATTTACAGATAAAATGATACTATATATATATTTATATATTTAAAAATTCTAACAAAGAACTTTTTGAACTAATATATAAATTTCATGAAACTATGAGATACAAAATCAACATACAGATACCTCTCAAGTTTCTAGACTCTAATAATGAATTATCAGAAAAAGAAATGTAGAAAACAATCCCATTTAAAACTGCATAAAAAATAAAATAACTTGGCACAATTTATGAAAGAGGGAAAAGACTTATACACTAAAATCTAGAAAACATGGAGGAAAGAAATTGAAGAAGTCACAAATAAATGGAAACATACCTTAAGTTCATGGATTGAAATCATTAATATTCTTAAAATGACCTAGATATTTTTCCAAAAAGGCATACAAGTGGCAAACAGACACATAAACAGATGTTTCAACAGCATCAATTACCAGGAAAATGCAAATCAAAACAGAAAGAAATCATGTCACATTCTTTAGAATGGCTATTATAAGAAAGATGAGAGCCTGAGAGCTTATTCATCCTTTAACTGAAAGATTTTACTACACTCTCCCTATTATCTCCACCCCCTACAACTTTTCTATGTAGTTACAAATATTTAGTCACGCAGTCATGCCCAACTCTTTGTGACCCCTTAGCGGAGAAGGCAATGGCACTCCACTCCAGTACTCTTGCCTGGAAAGTCCCATGGATGGAATAGCCTGGAAGGCTGCAGTCCATGGGGTCGCTGAGGGTGGGACATGACTGAGCAACTTCACTTTCACTTTTCACTTTTATGCATTGGAAAAGGCAATGGCAACCCACTCCAGTGTTCTTGCCTGGAGAATCCCAGGGACGGGGCATCCTGGTGGGCTGCAGTCTATGCGGTCGCACAGAGTCGGACACGACTGAAGTGACTCAGCAGCAGCGGAATATAGCCTCCAAGGGCTTCTGTCCATGGGATTCTCAGGGCAAGAATATTGTAGTGGGTTGCCTTTCCCTTCTCCAGGGGATCTTCCTGACTCTGGGGTCGAACCTGAGTCTCTCACACTGCAGGCAGATTCTTTACCATCTGAGCCACCAGGGAAGCCCAGAGTTACAAATATACAACCTGACATTTTTCATTTTTTTTATTTTTTTTTATTTTTTAACTTTACAATATTGTATTGGTTTTGCCATATATCAACATGAATCCGCCACAGGTATACACGTGTTCCCCATCTTGAACCCTCCTCCCTCCCCATACCATGCCTCTGGGTCGTCCCAGTGTACCAGCCCCAAGCATCCAGTATTGTGCATCGAACCTGGACTGGTGACGCATTTCATATATGATATTATACATGTTTCAATGCCATTCTCTCAAATCATCCCACCCTCTCCCTCTCCCACAGAGTCCAAAAGACTGTTCTATACATCAGTGTCTCTTTTGCTGTCTCGTATACAGGGTTATTGTTACCATCTTTCTAAATTCCATATATATGCATTAGTATACTGTATTGGTGTTTTTCTTTCTGGCTTACTTCACTCTGTATAATTGGCTCCAGTTTCATCCACCTCATTAGAACTGATTCAAACATATTCTTTTTAATGGCTGAGTAATACTCCATTGTGTATATGTACCACTGCTTTCTTATCCATTCATCTGCTGATAGACATCTAGGCTGCTTCCATGTCCTGGCTATTATAAACAGTGCTGTGATGAACATTGGGGTACACGTGTCTCTTTCCCTTCTGGTTTCCTCAGTGTGTATGCCCAGTAGTGGGATTGCTGGGTCATAGGCAGTTCTATTTCCAGTTTTTTAAAGAATCTCCATACTGTCCTCCATAGTGGCTATACTAGTTTGCATTTCCACAAACAGTGTAGGAGGGTTCCCTTTTCTCCACACCCTCTCCAGCATTTATTGCTTGTAGACTTTTGGATCACAGCCATTCTCACTGGCATGAAATGGTACCTCATTGTGGTTTTGATTTGCATTTCTCTGATAATGAATGATGTTGAGCATCTTTTCATGTGTTTGACATTTTTTCTTATTGGAGGTTAATTGCTTTACAATGCTGTGGTCTCTGCCATACGTCAATGTGAATAAGTCATAATTTTATATATATATATATATATATATATATACATACATTTATATCCATAAATGTATATACATATATTTATTATACCCTTCCTCTTGAATCTCCCTCCCACTCCCCCCTTCCACCTGTCTAGGTCATCACAGAGCACGAGGCTGGTCTCCCTGTGTTATACAGAAGCTTCCTGCTAGTTGCCTATTTTACACATGATAGTGTTTATGTATCAGTGCTGTTTTTTCAGTGGGTCCTATCCTCTCCTTCCCCCACAGTGCCCACAAGTCTGTTCTCTAACCTACATCCCCATTTCTTCTCTCTAAATAGGTTCATCAGTACTATTTTTTCTAGATTCCATGTATATGCATTAATAAATGATATTTGTTTTTCTCTTTCTACTTACTTCACTCTGTATAACTGGCTCTATGTTCATCCACCCCACTACAACTGACTCAATGCTTTCCTTTTTATAGCTGAGCTATATTCCATTGCATATATGTACCATATCTTCTTTTTCCATTCATCTGGGTAGTCTAATACTAATCTAAATTTATATGCATACACACGCACACACCCCATAATATCATACAGAAAACCCAAATGAACTTTTTGGCCAACCAAATAAATCATGATGACTATTTTGAAAACACTGGATTGTACAATTGAAATTTGCTAAGACGGTAGCATATTTGCCATCTCTTCATGGTGAATAGATGGAGAAACAGTGGAAACAGTGGCAGACTTTATTTTGGGGGGCTCCAAAATCACTGCAGATGGTGATTTCAGCCACAAAATTAAAAGATGCTTACTCCTTGGAAGGAAAGTTATAACCAACCTAGACAGCATATTAAAAAGCAGAGACATTACTTTGCCAACAAAGGTCCATCTAGTCAAGGGTATGGTTTTTCCAGTAGTCAGGTATGGATGTGAGAGTTGGACTATAAAGAAAGCTGAGCAACACAGAATTGATACTTTTGAACTGAGAGTTTCTTGGACTACAAGGAGATCCAACCAGTCCATCCTAAAGGAAATGAGCCCTGAATATTCATTGGAAGGACTGATGTTGAAGTTGAAACTCCAATACTTTGGCCACCTGATGCGAAGAGTTGACTCATTTGAAAAGACCCTGAGGCAGGGAAAGATTGAAGATGAAATAAGGGGATGACAGAGGATGAGTGGTTGGATGGCATCACCAAATTAGTGGACATGAGTTTGAGTGAACTCCAGGAGTTGGTGATGGACAGGGAGGCCTGGCATGCTGCAGTTCATGGGGTAGCAAAGAGTCAGACACAACTCAGTGACTGAACTGAATGGAAGAGAGTAGAACTTAAATTTTCTCACACATACACACACACACAAAAACAAGATAAGTGTGTAAAGTAATCAATGTGTAAGTTAAAGGAGAATTCCTTTCACAAAGTATACCTAAATCAAATCATCATGATGTACACTTCAAGTATCTTATGATTTTAAATATTAACTATACCTTAATAAAGCTAATTTTTTAAAGCTTCTTAAAAAATGATAAAGGAGAAATAACAAATGTTGGTGAGGATGTGGAGAAAAGGAAACCCTAGTGCACTGTTGGTAGAAATGTGAATGTGTACAGCCATTATGGAGAGCAGTATGGAGATTCGTCAAAAATTATAAATAGAACTACTATATTATCTATCTATTCAACTTCTGGGTATTTCTCTAAATAAAATGAGAGCATTAATTTGAAAATATATATGCAACCCTATATTCATTGCAGCATTATTTACATGGACCAAGACATGAAAGCCACCTACATGTCCATTGATGGATGAATGGATAATGATGTGAAATACACACACACACACACACACACACACACACACACACAAAATGGCATACTACTCAGCCATAAAAAATAAAAATCTGTCCATTTGTGACAATGTGGATGGACCTTCCAGGTATTATGCCATACTAAATAAGGCAGACAGAGAAAGATAAATACAAGTATGATTTCACTTGCACATGAAATCTAAAAAACAAAACAAATAAAAAATGGACCAAAACTTATAGATACAAAGAACGGATTGATGTTTATCAGAGAGGAAGGGGATTGGGGTAGTTGGGCAAACTGGGTGAAGGCAGTCAATTGTAATATGACACATATTAGCTGGCTTACTATGCTGATTGGGCTTCCAGGTGATTCAGGGGTAAAGAATCTGTCTGACAAGCAGGAGACACAGATTCCATCCCTGGGTCAGAAAGATCACCTAGAGGAGGAAATGGCAACACACTCCAATATTCTTGCCTGGGAAAACCCATGGACAGAGGAGCCTGGCGCACTGCAGTCCATGGGGTCACAAAGAGTTGACATGACTTAGCCACTAAACAACATTCTGCCTACTATACAGTCAGTTTTGTAAGTGTATCATTTTGTATCATTCAAGAACCCTTCTATAATAGAAACAGACACAGAATTAACCACAGCCTCTGAAATGAGTGAATACACTATTTCTTCAAAGTTAAATGCCAACACATTTTGGGGAAGAAGACCAAAAACTATCTACAACTAATTGTATCATGGGATCACAGCCTTGCTACTCAAAGAGTATCCACAGACCAGGACCTGTAGAGTCAGCATCATCCAGCAGCTTGTTAGAAATGCAGTCTTTGGACCCACCAGGACCTGCTGAATTAGATTCTGAATTTGTAGTAGGATTGTTGTTGATTTGTAGCTACAATGAAGTTAGAAAAGGACTGACTTAGAATAACTTTGCTATCCTTTATTATTGCCATTTGAGGAAGCATGCTATTCTGGGGATGCTTTCCCACAGATTTTAGATGTTTGGCAGCATCATTTCAGATGTTGTCAAACACCTCAGAGGAAAATCCTCTATGATTCAGAACTACTGGTGTACAGTTTGGAAACTAGACACACCCTGACAGGTTTACAATCAAGGACCATCAAACACTCAGATATTAACTTTGGCTGTATCATTAAACTCCTCTAAGCTCCATTTCTGCAGTGGAGAATGGAGTTCTTAAATGTACTGCCTCACAGATGACACATCTGTAAATATTCAATCAAGCAATTCTTATCAGGCACTAAGATCAAGCTTTAGCACAAACTATTCAAGTATATTTACTATCATCAACAAATATTTTATAATGAAGGATTACATGAAAGCTCAGAACTAGAGATGTAAGTATGAAGTTCCTAAATGTTATGGCAAAAGTGTCATGAAGACAACATATGTAGTGCCCCAAGGTTGATTAACAAAAGAACTCAGTTCTTCCCCTTATTGAAAAAGAGAATAGCCCACCTGTACCCCATCATGAAATCCATTTACCACTTACGTGGCTGGCCTGTAGATCTCCTTAACACCAATGAACTGAAGTTGCTCCATGATGTCTGGGATACTTGCACATCGAGTAAGATTAATTCTTGGGTAATAAAGAAGGTATGAGAGACACAAAAAAAAAAAAGAAAAAGAGAATAGAAATGTCCTGGAGATTTAGAGTCTGTATCCCCATCATAAATCAAAACTTTGGAGATACAAGAGACCTAATTCAGACACTCAGTCTTAGACTTGGAGAAAACTTTAACTCAGGGTTGAAACAAGGTGCTAGGAGATTTAGAGATCTGAAAGGAAGGAAATTTTAGGGAGAAGGAGTGAAAAAACAAACAAACAAAAATAATGGATTCCCTTGACTTCTACCCTGATCCCTTGTGAATAGAGAATCTTTAAGGAAAATTTCCTTCCTTCCTGACCAGGTTTCCACAGGGAAATTATGTGCTTAGAGGTTGAAATAAAAAGAAATGTGCCTAATGAGCAGGTCGAGGGACCTATAAACACTAACATCTGCAGTCTCTCGGTGTGTGTAATCTTGAGCTGGATGGACACTTTATTTCCTCTGTTTGGAGTCCTAATCCTGATTGGGGTTGGGGGTGGGCTGTAGTTTCATCCCTTCCTGCTGTTTTGTCTGGGAACAGAGCCTTCGTCTCCATCATTAGCCTTCCAGAGAAGAATTCAGACTCCCCCCTTGGAGACCTTCCTCCCAGAGTTCCCCCATCCAGGTGAGTCTCCGATCTAGATGATGGTACATGAGAAGGTCAGAAAGAAAAGAAGCCAGTTCAACTCAGCCCAGAGGCAAAAGATCACTGTGTCTGTCTGTTTGCTTGATTAATTAAAGTATTTGTGTCAGTGGCTAGGTAATATTTCACAGTGTGGCTATGCTACTCACACTTTTGATGAATGGCCTTTCATGCTCTTTATCATTAAAGTGCTATTTCATTCATGCCACAGAAATATGTTGAGATTTTAAGCTCAAACTGTGGTTCACATCAAGAAGGATTTTTCTCATGCAGAAGATTCTGAGCAATGTCCAGGAACATTTTGACTGTCTCACTGGAGAGAGTTGGGTGGAGGCCACAGAGGCTCTCAACATCTTTCAATGCACAGGACAAACAGAGCAACAGAGACTGATCTGACTGGGAATGTCAGTAGTGTTGAGACTCAGAAAACTTGAGTTAGAGAATATCTGCACGATAACATTTATAGCTGTCCTCAGGTTGTTTCCCAAATCTGTAAGACTTTAGTTTTCTGGCAGCAAAATTAGCAACACTGCTTTTGCTACTGGTTTAAAAGTTCAAACCCCAAGCAGTGTGACAGGTCTTTACACTTATTTCTCAGGCTAATGGTTATGAAAGACATTTTTTTGTTTTTATAAACTGTGGCTCAGCTTCAGCAATTTACATATTTGATCCTCATTTTGACTTGCCTGTTATTACTATGTCATATATCATTTATCCAGTTTTCTCCAGTTATCAGCATTTCAAAAAATTTTATGGCAGAACCACTACAATATTGTAAAGTAATTAGCCTCCAATTAAAATAAATTTATATTAAAAAATAAATAAATAAATTTATAGATTATTATTTCTCAATTGACTTTTGGAGGATATTTTCATGATAAAATATTTATTTTATTTCAAAATATCTATCTTCCGACTTCTGAGTTTTTTGGTTTTCATTTTGCCACAAGTAAATTTTATGTATACTTTTCTAGAATGTTCATCTGAAATGTATTGGTCACTTTACACTAACATTGTAATACCTCATTTTTTGTAAAATGAGTGAGCTAGGACACCAACTTCATAATCTTTCAGATAACTAGTCATTCATGATTGATCTTTTGTTTTTGGTAAGTATTTGTTTAATTTTTTTTACTTTTAATTAAACGGTAGTTGCTTTACAGTATTGCTTTGGTTTCTATTAAACATCAACATGAATCAGCTTCAGGCCAGATCTTATTTGACAATATAATCTTTTGCAACTAAATGGAAACATGACCTTGCCATTTGCTAAATGTTCAAAACTATTATGACTTAATTCCTGATCATTCAAAAATAAATAGTGGAACATCCACTATGTGCCAGGAAGTCCTCGGTACATTACACGTTATATTCTCTTCTATCAGGTCTTTGCTGCATTAAATATCAGCACATATTCATGCCATTAAATTATTGTTATTTTATATCACATTTCATTTAGTCTGATTCTTCATTCAATTTTGCTCACTACAGTTTTTAAAAACTTTTCACTCTAACCTGGTTTCAGTTCAGTTCAGTTCAGTTGCTCAGTCATGTCTGACTCTTTGCAACCCCATGAATCGCAGCACGCCAGGCCTCCCTGTCCATCACCAACTCCTGGAGTCCACCCAAACCTATGTCCATTGAGTCTGTGATGCCATCCAACCATCTCATCGTCTGTCATCCCCTTCTCCTCCTGCCCTCAATCTTTCCCAGCATGAGGGTCATTTCAAATGAGTCAACTATTCACATCAGGTGGCCAAAGTATTGGACTTTCAGTTTCAACATCAGTCCTTCCAATGAATATTCAGGACTGATTTCCTTTAGGATGGACTGGTTGGATCTCCTTGCAGTCCAAGGGACTCTCAAGAGTCTTCTCCAACACCACAGTTCAAAAGCATCAATTCTTCGGTGCTCAGCTTTCTTTATAGTCCAACTCTCACATTCATAAAGGACCACTGGAAAAACCATAGCCTTGACTAGACGGACCTTTGTTGACAAAGTAATGTCTCTGCTTTTGAATATGCTATCTAGCTTGGTTATAACTTTCCTTCCAAGGAATAAGTGTCTTTTAATTTCACGGCTGCAGTCACCATTTGCAGTGATTTTGGAGCCCAGAAAAATAGTCTGACACTGTTTCCACTGTTTCCCCATCTATTTGCCATGAAGTGATGGGACCATATGCCATGATCTTAGTTTTCTGAATGTTGAGCTTTAAGCTAACTTTTTCACTGTCCTCTTTCACTTTCATCAAGAGGCTTTTGAGTTCCTCTTCACTTTCTGCCATAAGGGTGGTGTCAGCTCCATATCTGAGGTTATTAATATTTCTCCCAGTAATCTTGATTCCAGCCTGTGCTTCCTCCAGCCCAGCGTTTCTCATGATGTACTCTGCATATAAGTTAAATAAGCAGGGTGACAATATACAGCCTTGATGTACTATCCTTTATTCTTTCATTATATAGCTTTTCACACTCTTCTGTGTTTTTCTGGATAAGCATATATTCATATACCTTTCTGAAAAGTACAAAAGTGAACAAAGCAGGTAAGGTCCCTGCCTTTTTGGGTCACACAGTCTAACAATAAGGTCAGAGTACAATGAAATAAATGTGTCATGATGTAATGTCCTCAGACTTAATTATATGAAGGAAGTTATTCAGCATAAAAATACAGAATTGTCATGGTGTAGGACACCATGGTACAAAGCATGGCCCAAGGAGGCCTCTGCAAGTTGGATGAAGTTCAGAACAAGGATCAGAGTATGCCCATTGGGTTTCTCAAAACCCAAAGTCCAAGAACAGCCAAGGAAAGATGCTACATGAGAAAAGTGAGAAAGGAGCTAACCTCATCCCTTATCAGACCATACAAAAACTAACTGGTCAAGTAATTATGAAACAGGCCCAGGAGAAACAAGTCTTCTATGACTTGATATTAAAAATGCCCAGTTTTGTTATACTTTGTATATTTTGTTTATGAAGTGTTGGTTTATCCCTTTGCTCATTTTCTCTTAGGGGAAACAATAAGTAAAATGTCTTTTGATATCTTTTGACATCATAGAGGTATCACTACTATTGTCTTTCAGACAAGTTCATTTTGGATCTCTTGTTATTTTTCTGGGCATCAAAGGAAAATAATTAAGGTTGGAATGCTGCCAGGACCATGGAAGATTATTCTTTCTCACAGGCTCTCAGGGACCAACTGACCTTGTTAAGATATTTTTCTCATCATTACTCTCTCTCTCTCTCTCTCTCCCTCCATCCCTCCCTCTCTTTGCTCTCTGTTTATTGAAAAGGCAATTTAATGTTTGTTTAAATACACAAAATGGCTATCTCAGTGTGGAACCCCAGGTTTATTTGTCCATAGGAAACTTGAGAATTGGAATTTCAGGGAATCACTTCTATGTTATATAGTGTAAGGTTCATTGATCTGCCCAGCTTGGGTTGCACACATTCCTAGTGTACTCAGTAGTGCTGCAGCTGAGAAAGAAATGAAAATAACACAGTGAAGAAAGACAGTGTGTTCTGTGTCTGTTTGCTACTGGTGGGGTGTCAAAAATCTTCAGAACAAGGGTATCAGTTCTCATATATTCCAAGATGACTTTTAAGGTAGTGGGGCCAGAATTCAATCAAAGGAGGTACTAAAGAGGTGGGCTGTTTCAATTCACAGGATCCCTTTGCAACAAGATTAATAAAGGGCAAGATATAGTACAGAACAGGAAGTCCCTTGCCCTGGGATTTCAGCAGTAGCCGAGAGACCACGTCCCTCCTCAACAGGTGTGACACCATCTCTCATCACTCTTTGTCGTCTTCATTCACTTGCAGCACTGGCTTTACTTTCTTTGACTCGAGCCCTGGAAACAAGCACATTCCTCATGGCCTTTCACTGGACATTTCCTCTGCCAGGGACATACTTCATTATATAAACTTGCATCTCCCTCCCTCTCTTGCTTGAGGTCACTGTTCAAATGTCACCTTGTTTGCAGGTCTTACCTAAACACCCATGCAAAATATAAAGCCTAATTCACCCTCTCCTTTACATGAGCTTACCCTTTCTATATAGCTCCTGTCACCATCTGAAATGTAATGGTCTCTATTATTTGCTTAGATTTTCTATCTCCATCATTGAATGTGTGTATATGCTCAGTCGTGTAGATAGATAGATGTGTAGAAAGATAGATCTTTCTGTGACCCCATGGACTATAGCCCACTGGGCTCCCCTGTCCATGGGATTATCCAGGCAAGAATACTGGACTGGGCTGCCATTTTTTCTCCAGGGGATCTTCCTGACCCAGGGATCAAACCCTAGTCTCTTGCATCTCCTGCATGGGCAGGCAGATTCTTTACCACTGCACCACATGGAAAGTACTCCCATCATTTAATAATAGGGTCCTATTTTGTTCTTCAGCAAACTATACTTGTTGCCTAGACATTGGTAACATGGTCAGCTCTCAATTTTACTACTGAAATGCATGAAAAATTTTCTAATGAAAATTATAGGATGCATAATCCCTCAGGGAAAGAGTTGACAAGGTCAAAAATTCCATATCAATGGTGGCATGAGGGAATCTAAAGGAGACCATATTCATACACAAAATATGTTTTATTGAATTACATGATGGAAATATGTAAATACCAGCATTTAAAATGTGGGAGTAAACCAGGTAATTGTGCAAATTAGTCATGTTACTTTCCTCTTTCTGTGAAGCCACTTCCATCATATGGAACAAGGTAATGATACACGAATTTCAGAATTTCTTCTTCTGGGATTTTCAGAGGATCCAGAACTACAGCCCATCATATTTGGGCTTTTCCTCTCTATGTACCTCATCACTGCTTTTGGAAACCTGCTCATCATCTTGGCCATCACTTCAGACTCCCACCTGCACACCCCCATGTACTTCTTCCTCTCCAACTTGTCCTTTGTAGACATCTGTTTCACTTCCACCACCATCCCAAAGATGCTGTGGAACATCCAGACCCAGAGCAAAGTGATCACCTATGAAGGCTGCATCACACAGATTTATTTTCTCATCCTCTTTGCAGTGTTGGACATTTTTCTCCTGACTGTGATGGCCTATGACCGCTTTGTGGCCATCTGCCATCCCCTGCACTACACAGTCATCATGAACCCAAGACTTTGTGGATGGCTGGTGTTGATGTCCTGGATCATAAATATTCTTAATTCCTCATTACAAAGCTTAATGATGCTGCAACTGTCCTTCTGCACAAACATTGAAATTCCCCACTTTTTCTGTGAACTCAATCATATGGTCCAACTTGCCTGTTCTGACACCTTTCTTAATAACATAGTGATGTATTTTGCAGCTGTCCTGCTGGGTGGTGGTCCCTTTGTTGGTATCCTTTACTCTTATTCTAAGATAGTCTCCTCTATACGCAGAATCGCATCAGCTCAGGGGAAATATAAAGCATTTTCCACCTGTGCATCTCACCTCACCGTTGTCTCCTTATTTTATTGTACGATGCTTGGAGTGTACCTTAGCTCTGCAGCTACCCACAATGCACACTCAAGTGCAACAGCCTCGGTGATGTACACAGTCATCACACCCATGCTGAACCCCTTCATCTACAGCCTGAGGAATAAAGACATGAAGAGGGCTCTGAAAGTATTCTTTGTGAGAGGAACTGTGTAAGAGCTAGTTGTCATAAAACTGAAAAAGCACTTGAGATTGCAGAGGTCAAAGCCTCAGAGTCAGAAAATGTGACTATTTGATCAGATGATGAAATTAGAACTTGCTCTTTTTAAATAAATACATTTCTGGAATTTGCATTTATTTGACTAACTTTTCTATTCAATTAGTGTAAATCACTTTATTAAGCTTCCTTTTCTCTCTGACATTCATCTGCTTTCTCTTTGTTTTATTCCCATTTTCACAAATTTACTTCATCAATGTATCAGGAATGTTGGGAAATTCCCACTGACTAAATGAGACAACATAGATTTTTTTTTTTTAGAATAACTTTTCACATATGACATACCTGCTCAGTCACTCAATCATGTCTGACACTATGCAACCCTATGGACTATAGTCCACCAGGCTCCTCTGTCCATGGAATTTTTCTGGCAAGGATACTGCTGTGGGTTGCCATTTCCTCCTCCAGGGATCAAACTTGTGTCTCTTTCATCTGCATTGGCAGGCACATTCTTTACCCCTAGTGCAACCTGGGAAGCCCCATAAATGACATTTGTCTTACCAGATATTTTTCTTCTGTTTCTCTAAAAGAAGTGTCATGAGTTGTAGTCTTCCTACCAAAAAACACATGTTTGATCATGAAGACAATTTATATAATTTTATAACAGAGGAAAACCTGAGACACTATTTTCACCTTTATATCCAATATTCTCATGTACATCACTATCTTACCTGCCTTTTCTCGCCATTGAGACTGTAACATACTATTGTGATTTGTGACAAGTCATTGATTTTTATTCTCCTCATTTGGATCCTGTTCTTGGCATCCATATTTCCCACAATAGCCACTGTCAACATGATTATCAGATACATGTCTGCAAAAGGAGTCCCCACTGAAAGACACATTTTAATAAACAGATTGACCTAATATGGCTTTAGAGTCACAGATGAACATCAATATTTCAGCTCAGTTGCTCAGTTGTGTCCGACTCTTTGCAACCCCATGGACTGCAGCATACCAGGCTTCCCTGTCCATCACCAACTCTCAGAGTTTGCTCAAACTCATGTCCATCCAACCATCTTATTCTCTGTCGTCCCCTTCTCCTCCTGCCTTCAATCTTTCCCAGCATCAGGGTCTTTTTCAATGTGTCAGCTCTTCGCATCAGATGGCCAAAGTATTAAAGTTACAGCTTCAGCATCAGTCCTTCCAATGAATATTCAGGACTGACTTGTTTTAGGATTAACTGGTTTGATCTCCTTGCAGTCCAAGGGACCTTCAACACAATGAAACAAAATTGTGATTCATACATTGTATTACTTTGAAAAATACTCATTTTCCATGCTGTATATCTACCCATTGGAGAATGGAGGATTGGTGTCCATGTGTTAAGGGGAGGTTTATATGTATTAGTGAAAGATTGATTAACATTTTTTTCTTTTTTTATTCAATTATCTTCCTGTTTCTGCTTGAAAACTTTCAGTGCTACCTGTAATATGATTAATGTCATTGATTTAATGAAACTGTATCTCCACTGCATTTTGTCATAACCCAAGAAGGATGGTGAATGATCACTTTCATCCTCCATAACTCTGTTATACTCATGATTCTATTCACATTTTATCATCAAAGAATGACTCAACAGACATCTTGAATTGCTGTTCAGTCATGTGAATCAGAATTACCAGTCTTTTTTCCTACATAGACATACCTGTCCTTTCAACCTCTTCTGGTTACTGAGAAATGAACCGCAGTGAGAGATTTCAATTACAGTTATCTGAAATGAACTGAAATGACAGAGTAACCATGAAAGCTATCCTGAAATATAAGAACAAATGAGGGCAGTTCAGGATTAGGAACACGTGTATACCTGTGGCAGATTCATGTTGATGTATGGCAAAACCAATACAATATTGTAAAGTACCAAAAAAAAAAATCCTTTACAAAAAAACAACAACAACAAAAATAAAAGAACAAATGACAAGAATAATCAGGAGCAATTATAACTGTCCTCATTCTGTTCACTCTGATTATTGTATTAGTTAGATATTGCTGCATAACAAGCCATCCTAAAGCTAATGCTGTAATATACTGTCTTTGTTACCAGATGAGATTATAAGGTAGAGTTGTTCTGAGCTCTGCTGATCTCCTAATGGGTGTAAACTCAGCTGTGAGTCTCTACATTGCTTTTCTTAGGTTTATCCATGATACGATGTGTGAGATGATACCTTTTTCACTTGACCCAATGTGATCAGTTTGTTTCTCTGGTTGTATCTTGAATTTTACCAAGAGAGTACCAAGAGTGAATTGCTTTAATTTACTTCTATTTCTATACCCATATATGACACTTTTCTTTTCACCTGGGTAATGAGATATCTCCCATAACTGCTCAGTGTGCATCAGTTATCTGTGCCCTAAATCCTACTCTGATCCACGCACCTTTAGACTTCAAAGTGATGTACTGGAAAATGATTGCATACCATAAACTGCATATTTTGAAATGATAAATAAAATGATCTGTACCAAATTTACAATGCATACTGTATATTTCCATTGCACATAATTCATGACAGTGCACAATAACTTGAAAGGCTTTTAAAAGTGTTTAAATATGTTAATCTCCCTGAGCCTAAATCATTATCTATGTAGGTAATGTGAGATAATAAACATAGCTTCAGAGGAAGATTTCAAGAAATTAATGATGTAAGTGGATGTATTTTTGTGGAATCCTAAGAAAATGTTCAAATGTAAACTTGTGTTTATTTATTTATATAAATTTATCTTTCAAATGAGCATGAGCATACCTATGTATGTACACACAGAAATGCATTTGTGGTTCTATGTTTTATACAGAAAGAAAGCTTGAGAGAAAGTTGGAGAGGATACACTACTGGGCATATATACTGAGAAAACCATAATTCAAAAAGATAATTCAAAGCACATGGACCCCAATGTTCACTGCAGCACTATTTACAATAGCCATGATATGATATGGAAGCAACCTAGATGTCCATCAACAGATGAGTGGATAAAGAAGATGTAGTACATATATACAATGGAATATTACTCAACCATAAAAAGGAATGAAATTGAATCAGTTGTAGTGATATGGATGAACCTAGAGCTTACCATACAGAGTGAAGTAAGCCAGAAAAACAAATATCATATATTAATGCATACATACAGAATCTAGAAAACTGGTGCTGATGAACCATTTGCAGGGGAAGAACAGAGATTTAAATGTAGAGAGTAGACCTGTGAACACAAAGGAGAAAGAAGAGGGGGAACAAACCGAGAGACTGGCATTGACATATATATACCACCATGACTAAAATAGATAGCTGGCAGGAAGCTGTTGTATAACACAGGGAGCTCAGCTCAGGGTGCTCTGTGATGACCTGAGATAGGGGGTGGGATGGGAAGGAGACTCAAGAGGATAGGAATATATGCATACATATAGCTGATTCACTTTGTTGTACAGCAAAAATTGACATAACATTGTAAAGCAATTATATTCCAATAAAAATTTTTAAAACATTATGAGCAAAAAAAAAAAAAAAGAAGAAGAAGAAGAAGACTGTAAAAAGTTAAGCATAGATTTAAAGTGAACCATAGAGGGACTGGTCCAAGATGGTGATACAGGAAGATGCTGAATTAACTCCTCCCATGGATATGCTGAATCTACAGCTACACATGGATCAAGTCCCTCTGAAAAAGACCTGAAAACTAGCTGAAATGTTCCCTTGTATCAGATGAGAAAAGACTACACTGAGGCAGGTAGGAGAGACTGAGATGATCTCTTGCCAAAACCCCCAACCCTGATGCAGCAACCCAAATTCAGAAGGGGTTTTACAAATCTGGAGCCTCTTCTTGAGGATTAAAATGTTCATAGCCTATATTAAGACCTGCTCTTAATATTAAGGCCCCAACTCTTAAGACCTGTATGTGGGAGATGAGCCATCAAAATACCTATCTTTGAAAACCATCAGGATTTATGTCTATGAGATGCGAAGAGACGTTGCAAATAGAGACACTGCTTTTAAAAGACTCACACATAGACTCAATCACCACATAAACTCAAGGCTCACTGCTGAAGCAAAAGTTTGAAAAGTACCTAGACTATATGTGAGGGACTGTTGCTGTTTATTTAGTCGTTAAGTTGTGTTCAGCTCTTCACGATCCCATGGACTATAGCCCACTAGTTCCTCTGTCCATGGAATTTCCCAAGCAAGAATATTGGAGTGGGTTGCCATTTCCTGCTCCAGGGGATCTTCCCCACCCAGGGATCAAACCCACGTCTAGTGCATTGGCATACAGATTCTTTACCACTGAGCCACCTGGGGCATATTGAGTTGCTAATCTAACTACACCCACCAAAAGGCCAGAAGCCTGTTGAAATTCTCTCTTGGCATGGATGCATTGGTGGGAGCCATCTCACACTGTCATTCTGCATCACTGAAGTCGGCAGATATAATTCCTTGGCTCATCCTTTGTCAAGCTCCACACTACCATTATCTCCTAGAGGGGAGATTTGCACATGTCTGGTCCTCTATGATTTTTTTTTTCTTTAAATGCAGCATCCCAGTTTCTCTGGCAGCACTCCAGAGAACATTCTTTGTGTCCCTGGCTCTAGAGGCCAGGGTACTTGCATTCCAAGGTCTGACTGGATTGCAAAATCAAAAAGACAGTTCTTGACAGCCTACCACCTCCAGGACATTGCACAGGTAGCAGACTGAATCACACTCCAGCCTTTCTGGAATAGAGGCCCCCGCTTTCTTGTCCAGGAGCTTTGGCCTGAGGGGCAGGCTTCTGTTCTTGTGTGCTCCTAGAGGTCTGTGGCTATGATCTCAGGGAACAGAGATGAGCCTGGTGGATAAGTCTTTGTTCTCTGCCTCTGCTCTGTTTCAACTTGATAGTGAGCTTATACCCCTGTCTGGCCTCCTGATTTTTGCAGCTGCTTCCTGGGACAACCTTACATCCCAGGAAGACAGTGGAGCTTGTACTCTCAAGAACTGCAGGACTATAACCAAGGGAGGAAGAGTTCTTAAACTGCTACCACTTTCAGGACACAGGAAATAACAGACCTAGATACTCGATCTTTCTGTGACATAAGCTTACAACATTATCATCAATTGTAGCTGCAGTCTTAAAGACAGGCTTCTCATTTAACACATACCTACAGGCTTCCTTGGTGGTTCAGTGGTAAAGAATCCACCTGCCAATGCAACATGGGTTCAATCCCTGGTCCAGGAAGATACCCTGGAGAAGGAAATGGCAGCCCACTCCAGTATTCTTGCCTGGGAAATCCCATGGACAGAAGAGCCTGGCAGATTACAGTCCAGGGGGGTTGCAAGAGTCAGACACAACTTAACGACTTTATAATACAAGGACATGGTCTGACTATAAGCCTTTCCAGTTACCTTGAAAGATGAATATTATCTTCATGCTCTCTCTCTACCATGCCCCAGACTCCCAGTATGCCTTGGAGTGGAATTCTCACATGTGTCTGGTGCCCCAGTTTTTACATCCAATGGTCTGGATTTTGTAGCTACTTCACAAGGAATCATCCTCAATTGCCTGGCTCTGGAGGCTGGAGGTGGGGAGGCTTGTATGTAGTGCCCAAAGTTCACTAACAAAAGAACTCAGTTCCTTCCCCTGTTAAAAAGGAGAACAGAAACTTTCTGGAGGTTCGGAGTCTGTGTCCCCATCACAAATCAAAGCTTTGAAGACACAAGACACCCAATCCAGACAGGTTCCTCAGTTTTTGACTTGGGAGAAAATTCTAATTGACAGCTGAGATAAGATGCTAAGAGATTTAGAGATATGAAAGAGGGGCAATTTAATGGAGAAAGAGTAAAAAGAAGAAAAAAAACTGGATTCAATTGACTTCTACACTGGCCTCTTGTGACCAGAAAATCATTAGGAAAAATTTCCTTTCTTCCAGAAGAGCTTTCCACAGGGCAATTATGTACTTAGAGGTTGAAATAACAGACAGAAGTGTGCTTAATAAGCAGATACAGGGAGCTCTAAATATCCCACTTCTGAAGTCTCCTCAGTGTTTGCAAACCTTACCTAGAAGGGCCTTTATTTTGTTTTGTTTGATTTGAGTCCTAATCCTGGCTGGGGGGCTGTAGAATCACTCTTTCCTGCTGCTAGTCTGGGGACAGAACCTTAGTCTCCATCATTAACCGTCCAGGGAGGGGTTCAGACTCCTCCTCGGAGACCTTCCCCTCAGTTCCCATCCAGGTGAGTCCAACAACCCAGATGATGGTGCATGAGATGGTCAGAGAGAATGGAAGCCAATTCAACTCAGCCCAGAGGCAAGAGACTGCTGCTCTTGTTCCTTTGTTTGATTAATTAATGTGTTTATTTCTGTGATTACATATTTCACAATGCAAGAGTGCTATTTACACCTTTGACCATCTTTCACATTCTTTATCATTAAATTGCTGTTATGTCAGTGCTAGAAAAATATGTTGAGATTGTTAGTTTAAAACTGTGCTTCTAGTCAGGGGATTAGATTTGTCCCTGGGGGACACATTGAACAATGTCCAAGGACATTTTAGCTGTCACACTGGAGAGGGGTGAGTGGAGACCATGGCTGCTGTAAACATCTTTCAATGCACAGGACAGAGCACACAATAGAGAATGATTTGGCCCAGAATATTCACAGCACTTGAGGTTGAGAAAGCCTGAGTTAAAAAAAACAACATTTATTGCAATATTTATAGTTGTCTTGAGAGTCCCTTGGACTGCAAGGAGATCCAACCAGTCCATCCTAAAGGAGATCAGTCCTGGGTGTTCATTGGAAGCACTGATGTTGAAGCTGAAACTCCAATACTTTGGCCACCTGATGCAAAGAGCTGACTCATTTGAAAAGACCATGATGCTGGGAAAGATTGAGGGCAAGAGGAGAAGGGGATGACAGAGGATGAGATGGTTGGATGGCATCACCGACTCGATGGACATGGGTTTGGGTAGACTCCAGGAGTTGGTGATGGACAGGGAGTCCTTGTGTGCTGTGGTTCATGGGGTCGCAAAGAGTCGGACACGACTGAGTGACTAAACTGAACTTATAGTTGTCTTCAGGTTTCTTTCCAATCTTATAACATTTTATGTTTCTAACAGCAAAATTAGAGAACTGCTTTTGCTGCCAGTTTAAAAGATCTAATCACAATCAATGTGATAGTTCTTTTAGGGTTCTCCTGACTCCACCAGGCTGATGGGTATGAAAGACACTTCTTTGTTTCTTAAGCTATAGCTCAGATTCATCACACTGTACATATTTGATCACCATTTTGATCTGCCTATTATTATGTTGTTGTCGTTGTTTCGTGGCAAAGTCATGTCCAACTCTTTTGGGATCCCATGGACAGGAGCCCTCCAGGCTTCTCTGTCCATAGGATTTCCCAGGCAAGAACACTAGAGTGGGTTTCCATTTCCTGCTCCAGGGGATCTTCCCAACCCAAGAATCAAACTCCCAACTCCTGCATTGGCCTATGTAATAATTACCTATTTTTCTACAGTTTTTAGCATTTCAAAAAATTTCTACTGATCATAGCTTTTCAACTGACTTTTGCAGGATATTTTCGGCCATAAAAAGTTTTATTTTATTGAAATATATCTATATTCTTAGTTTTGAATTCCTTTTTTATTGGATGGTTTTGCCCCCTGCAAATTGAATATGTTGTTTTCTAGATGTTCATCTAAAATGTATTGGTTACCCCTACACAGAGCGTGGATGCAATACATTTCTTTTGTATGAAGTATGAGGGAACATAACTGTCATAGTGAGGACAGGACTTATAGAACATGCCCCAGGGCAGCCTCTGCATGTTGGATGAAGTCCAGAATCATGATTAGAATGTGCCCACTGAGATTCTCAAAAAAGGGATGAAATATTACAGAACGGGAACAGTAAAAGAAAGATACCACATGAGAAAATGGAGAAAAGGGCAAATCTCATCCATTATTGGGCCATACAAAAACTGTATGGTCAAGGACTTCCCTAGTGGTCCAGTGGTTAAGAATTCACCTTCCAATGCAGGGGGTGTAGGCTCAATCCCTGGTACCAGAGCTATGACTCCACATGCCTGATGGCCAAAAAACTAAAATATAAAAAAACAGAAGCAATATTGTAACAAATTCAGTAATGACTTTAAAAATGATTCACATCAAAACAATCTTAAAAAAAAAATAACTAATTGGTCGAATAATTATGGAATACGCACAAGAAAAGTAAATCTACTGCATCATACTAACAATGTCCAACTTTTGTTATACTGTATGCATTTTCACTGGGGAAATGTTGGTTTATCCCTTTGTTCATTTTTTTTGGTGGATGTACCATATATAAGGTGCTTGACACCATTAAAGAAAATCACTACTTCTGTCTTTTAGACAAGTTTTTTTTGTTTTTGTTTTTGTTTGGTTCTCTTATTATTTTCTCTGGGTAGCAAGGGAATGTAATCAGGGTTGGCATGCTGCCAGAACCGAGGGAGATTATTCTTCCTCACAATGTCTCTGGGACTGGCTGAGCTTATTAGATCTTTTCCTCCTGACCCACTTTATTTTTTTTCTCTCTTTCTGTTAATTGAACAGATTCTTTTTTGCTTAAAAAAAAATCAACCAAAAATGGCCCTATCAGTATGGAGTCCCAAGTTTTTATGTCCATGGGAAGTTGAAGAATTGGAATATCTGAGGACTATTTCTGCATTTTACAGTGGAGAGATCACTGATTGGGCCAGTTTGGGTTTTATGCATTCCTAGTACAAAGCTCAACATTCAGAAAACTAAGACCATGGCATCTGGTCCTATCACTTCATGGGAAATAGATTGGGAAACAGTGGAAATAGTGTCAGACTTTATTTTGGGGGACTCCAAAATCACTGCAGATGGTGACTGCAGCCATGAAATTAAAAGACGCTTACTCCTTGGAAAGAAAGTTATGACCAACCTAGATAGCATATTGAAAGGCAGAGATATTACTTTGCCAACTAAGGTCCGTCTAGTCAAGGTTATGGTTTTTCCAGTGGTCATGTATGGATGTGAGAGTTGGACTATGAAGAAAGCTGAGTGCCGAAGAACTGATGCTTTTGAACTGTGGTGTTGGAGAAGACTCTTGAGAGTCCCTTGGACTGCAAGGAGATCCAACCAGTCCATCCTAAAGGAGATCAGTACTGGGTGTTCATTGAAAGAACTGATGCTGAAGCTGAAACTCCAGTACTTTGGCCACCTCATGCAAAGAGTTGACTCATTGGAAAAGACCCTGATGCTGGGAGGGATTGGGGGCAGGAGGAGAAGGGGACGACAGAGGATGAGATGGCTGGATGGCATCACCAACTCAATGGACATGAGTTTGAGTGAACTCTGGGAGATGGTGATGGACAGGGAGGCCTGGCGTGCTGTGATTCATGGGGTCACAAAGAGTTGGACACGACTGAGCGACTGAACTGAACTGACTGCAATTAGGAAAGGAAATCAACACTGAATATACACTGGAAGGACTATTGCTGAAGCTGAAGCTCCAATACTTTAGCTACTTGAAGACCTGAAAACCCAACTCATTGGAAAAGACCCTGATGTCAGGAAAAATTAAAGGCAAAAGGCGCAGAGGGCACCAGAGGATAAGATGGCTAGATAACCGACTCAATGGATATGAAATTGAGCAAACTCTAGGAGATAGTGAACCACAGGGAGCCTGGCGTGCTGCAGTCCATGGAGTTGCAAAGAGTCAGACAGGACTTAGCAACTGAAAATCAATAACAACAAAGTGTAATCAGAAAGGCGGTGGCTGAGAAAGACATGGAAATACTACAGTGCTGGAGGCCATTGTGTGTGTGAGAGAGAGATACTTGTGGAGTGTGACCAGTCTTCAGAACACGAATACAAGGACTCATACATTCCAAGACGATTTTTACAGTCCTGGCACCAGAACTCAAACAGAGGAGGTACTAAGGAGGGGAGCTGTTTTTTTTTTTTTTTTTTTTAAATACTGACTGATTGATTGATTGACTGATTGACTTGGCTGTGCAGAATCTTCGTTGCAGCCTGAGATCTTTAATTGCAGAATGTGAACTCTTAGTCTTCTCATGTGGGATCTAGTTCCCTGAGAAGGGATCAAACCCCGGCACCCTGTATTGTAAGCAAGAGTCTTAGCCACTGGATCACCAGAAGAGTCCCCTGGGGACCCTTTAGCAACAAGATGAACAAGTTGTAGTATGGAACAGGAAATACCTGTGCCCTGGGGTTTCAGCAGTGGCAGAGAGACCACCTCCCTCCTTAACATGTGTGACACCACCTCTCCCCAGTCTTTCAGGTCCATTCACTTGCAACACTGCTTCTCTGTATTTGAATTGAGCACAGGAAACAAGCACCTTCTTTAGGGCCTTTGCCTTGGCTGTTCCTTCTGCTGGGCACACATGTCCCCACATAGACCCAATCTCTCCTTTGTGCCTGTCGTTAGTTTCATCACAGAATCTGTCACCATAGGATGATATATAATTTTACTGTCTGTTTAAATAGTCATTCTCTGTTTTTATGTCCTGATTCATTTTTTCAATTTATTTTTAATTGGAGGATAATAATTACTTTATGATGTTGTGCTGGTTTCTGCTATACAATAATGTGAATCAGCCAGAAGTATACATGTATCACCTCCCTCTTGAGCCTCCCTCTCACCCCACCCTGTCCCACCCATCTAGGTCATCACCAAGCACAAGGCAGGACTCCCTATGTTACGTAGCAGCTTCTCACTAGCTATCGATTCTACACATAATATATAGATGTCAATGTTATTTTCTCAATTCGTCCCCTCTGCTTCCCCTGATGTGTTCACAAGTCCATTCTCTACATCTGCATCTCTATTCCTACACCTCAGATAGGTTCATCTGTATCATTTTTCTAGATTCCATATATATGTATTAATGTGCAATATTTATTTTTCTCCTTCTAACTTACTTCACTCTGTATAACAGGCTGTAGATTTGTCCACCACCCTTCAGTTGACTCAAATTAGTTCCTTTTTATGGCTGAATGATATTCCATTGTGTATATATACCACACCTTCTTTATCCATTCATCTATCCATCTAGGACATCTAGGTTGCTTCCATGTCTTAGCTACTGTAGTACTGCTGCCCATAAACTTTGGGGTACATGTGTTGTTTTGATTTATAGCTTTCTCAGATTATATACTCAGTTGTGGGATTGAGGAATCATATGGTAGTTTTATTTCCAGTTTTTTTTAAGGCATCTCTACACTATTTTCCATAGTGGCTATATCAACTTACATTCCCACTATATATTCATTCTCTATAATTGAAATGAGACTTTGGGGACTTTTGCTTTTTAGCACCTTTTACTCAGTGCTTAAAAATGGCAGACTGTATTACATTCTTGAATTACACTATGAAATTCTCATTAAAAGTGCAAAACTCATGACCCTTATGGTAAAAGCTGGTTGGGGAAAAAATTCCACATTATGTGGGGCACAAAGATAACTTCCATGGGGTTATAAAAAATACACAAAATATCAAATTCACATTTGACAACAAAATATAAATTTGAAACACCATTTTGAATATCTGAGTAATACAAGTTTGTGTGAAAATTAACCATGTTATAGCCTTTCTTTTCCAGAAGTCACCTTCCTGCATGGAACCAGACAATGATACACAAATTCTAGAATTTCTCCTTCTGGGACTTTCAGAGGAAGTAAAAGTAGAGCCCCTCATATTTGGGCTTTTCCTCTCCACGTACCTGACCACTATGTTTGGAAACCTGCTCATCATCTTGGCCATCACTTCAGACACCCACATGCACACACCCATGTACTTCTTCCTCTCCAACCTGTCCTTGGTAGACATCTGTTTCACCTCCACCACCATCCCAAAGATGCTATGGAATATCTGGACACAAAGCAAAGTTATCAGCTATAAAGAATGCATCACACAGATTTATTTTCTCATCCTCTTTGCAGTGTTGGACATCCTCCTCCTGACCATGATGGCCTATGACCGCTTTGTGGCCATTTGTCAACCTCTCCACTACACAGTCATCATGAACCACCAGCTCTGTTGACTACTGGTGCTGATATCCTGGATCATAAGTGTCCTGAATTCCTTATTACAAAGCTTAACGGTGTTGCAACTGTCCTTCTGCACAAACATTGAAATTCCCCACTTTTTCTGTGAACTCAATCATATGGTCCAACTTGCCTGTTCTGACACCTTTCTTAATAACATAGTGATGTATTTTGCAGCTGTCCTGCTGTGTGGTGGTCCCTTCTTTGGTATCCTTTGTTCATATTCTAAAATAGTTTCCTCTATATGCAGAATCTCATCTGCTCAGGGGAAATATAAAGCATTTTCCACCTGTGCATCTCACCTCACCATTGTCTCCTTATTTTATTGTACGATGCTTGGAGTATACCTTAGCTCTGCAGCTACCCACAATGCACACTCAAGTGCAACAGCCTCGGTGATGTACACAGTCATCACACCCATGCTGAACCCCTTCATCTATAGCCTGAGGAATAAAGACATGAAGAGGGCTCTGAAAGCATTGTTTGTGAAGGGAAATATATAAAGGCCAATTGTTGTAAAACTGAAGAAGTACCCAAGATTGAAGAGGTCAAAGCCTCGGAGTCAGATCTTGTGACTGATCAGACTATGAAAGCAGAACTTGCTACTTATATTTTCTTAAATTTCCATTTCTTTCATTTCAACTTTTCTATCTTAACTTGTAGCTCATTTTAATAAGCTTTCTTCTTCCTTTGATATCTTGCAAATTTTCCCTTATTTTATATTTTTTTAATTTATTTTTATTTAAGGATAATTGCTTTAGAGAATTTGGTTGTATTCTCAACATGAATCAGCCATAGATATACATATGTCTCCTGTCTTTTGAACCTCTCTCCCATTTCCCAGCCCATCCCACCCCTCTAGGTTGATACAGAGCCCCTGAGCCATACAGCAAATTCCCGTTTTCTATCTGTTTTACATATGGCAGAGTAAGTTTCCATGTTACTCTTTCCATACATCTCACCCTCTCCTCCCCTCTCCCTATGTCCATTAGTCTATTCTCTATGCCTGTTTCTCCATTGCTGCCCTGTAAATAAATACTTCAGTACCATTTTTCTTGATTCCGTATGTATGTGTTAGAATATAAAATTTATTTTTCTCTTTCTTACTCACTTTACTCTGTATAATAGATTCTAAGTTCATCCACCTCATCAGAACTGACTCAAATGCATTCCTTTTTATGGCTGAGTAACATTCCATTGTGTATATGTACCACAACTTCTTCATCCAATCATCTGTCAATGGACATATAGGTTGCTTCCACGTTCTAGCTATTATAAATACTGCTGCAATGAACAATGGGATACATGTGTCTTTTTCAATTTTGGTTTGCTCAGAGTATAAGCCTAGAAGTGGGATTGCTGGGTCATAAGGTGGTTTTATTCCTAGTTTTTAAGGAATCTCCACACCATCTTCCATAGAGGCTGTATCAATTTACATTCCCACCAACAGTGCAAGAGCATTCCCTTTTCTCCACACCCTCTCCAGCATTTATTGTTTGTAGACTTTTTAATGATGGCCATTCTGACCAGTGTGAGGTGATATCTCACTGTAGTTTTGATTTTCATTCTGTAATAATGAGTAATGTTGAGCCTCTTTTCATGTATTTGCTAGACATCTGTATATCTTCTTTGGAGAAATGTCTATTTAAGTATGTTTTCCACTTTTTGACTGAGTTGTTTGTTTTTCTGGCATTGAGTTGTATGAACTGCTTGTATATTTGGAAATTAATCCTTTGTCAGTTGTTTCATTTGCAATTATTTTCTCCCATTCTGACAGCTGTCTTTTCACCTTGCTTATAGTTTCCTTTGCCATGTAAAAGCTTTTAAGCTTAATCAGGTCCCATTTGTTTACTTTTGTTTCTATTTCCATTACTCTAGGAGGTGGGTCATATAGGACCTTGCTTTGATTTGTGTCATTGAGTGTTCTGCCTATGTTTTCCTCCAAGAGTTTTATAGTTTCTGGTCTTATATTTAGGCCTTAAATCCATTTTGAGTTTATCTTTGTGTTTGATGTTAGGAACTGTTCTAATTTCATTCTTTTACATGCAGCTGTCCTGTTTTCCCAGCACCATTTATTGAAGAGGCTGTCTTTGCCCCATTCCTCCTTTGTCAAAAATAGGGTACCCATAAGTTTGTGGGTTTATTTCTGGGCTATCTATCTTGTTCCATTGGCTTGTGTGTCTGTTTTTGTGCCAGTACTGTACTGTCTTGATGACTGTAGCTTTGTAGTATAATCTGAAGTCAGGAAGATTGATTCCTCCAGCTCCATTCTATTTCTTGGGACTGCTTTGGCTATTTGGGATCTTTTGTGTTTCCATATGAATTGTGAAATTTTTGTTCGAGTTCTGTGAAAAATGCCATTGGTAATTTCATAGGGATCACATTGAATCTGTAGATTGCATTTGGTAGTATAGTCATTTTCACAATATTGATTTCTCCCACCCAGGAGCATAGAATATCTCTTCATCTGTTTATGTTGTCTTTATTTAATTCATTAGTGTCTTATAATTTTCTTTCTACAGTTCTTTTGTCTCCTTCACTGTTTATTCCTAGATATTTAATTTTTGTTTGTTGCTATGGAGAATAAATTTATTGCTTAATTTCTCTTTCTGATTTTTCATTGGTAGTATATAGAAATGCAAGTGATTTCTGTGTATTGATTTTGTATTCTGCAACTTTGCTAACTTCACTGATTAGCTCTAGTAATTATCTGATACTATCTTTAGGGCTTTCTATGTACAGTATCATGTCATCTGCAAACAGTGAGAGCTTTACTTCTTGTTTTCCATAATGGATTCCTTTTATTAATTTTTCTTCTCTGATTGCTGTAGCTAGGACGTCCAAAACTATGTTTAATAATAGTGGTGAAAGTGGACACCCTTGTCTTGCTCCTGATCATAAGGGGAATGCTTTCAATTTTTCACCATTGAGAATAATGTTTGCTGTGGGCTTATCATATATGGCTTTTACTATGCTGAGGTAGGTTCCTTCTATGCCCATTTTTTGAAGAGTTTTGATCGTAAATGGGTGCTTAATTTTGTCAAAGGTTTTTTTTTTTGCATCTATTGAGATGATTATATGGTTTTATCTTTCAATTTGTTAATATGGTGTAACACATTTGATTGATTTAGATATATTGAAGAATCCTTGCATGCCTGGAATAAACCCAACTTGATCATGTTGATGTGTTGTTGAATTCTGTTTGCTAAAATTTGTTGAGGATATTTGTATCTATGTTCATCTGTCATATTGGCCTGCAGATTCCTTTTTTGTGTTGTCTTTGTCTGGTTTTCATATCAGGGTAATTGTGGTCTTGTAGAATGAGTTTGAAAGTGTTCCTTCCTCTGCAGTTTTTTGAAAGAGTTTTAGAAGGATAGGCATTAGCTCTTCTTTAAATGTTTGATAGAATTCTCCTGTGAAGCCAAGTGGTCCTGGGCTTCTGTTTTGGGGGAGATTTTTTTTATCACAGTTTCAATTTTAGTGCTTGTAATTGGGTTATTCATAATTTCTATGTCTTCTTTGTTTGAAAAACATCTATTTCTGCTTTATTGACTATTCCAAAGCCTTTGACTGTGTGCATCACAATAAACTGTGGAAAATGCTTCAAGAGATGGGAATACCAGACCACCTGACCTGCCTCTTGAGAAACCTATATGCAGATCAGGAAGCAAAAGTTAGAACTAGTCATGGAATAACAGACTGGTTCCAAATAGGAAAAGGGGTACGTCAAGGCTATATATTGTCACCCTGCTTATTTAACTTATATGCAGAATACATCATGAGAAACGCTGGGCTGGAAAAAGCACAAGCTGGACTCAAGATTGCCAGGAGAAATATCAATAACTTCAGATATGCAGATGACACCACCCTTATGGCAGAAAGTGAAAAAGAACTAAAGAGCCTCTTGATTAAAGTGAAAGAGGAGAGTGAAAAAGTTGACTTAAAGCACAACATTCAGAAAATGAAGATCATGGCATCTGGTCCCATCACTTCATGGCAAATAGATGGGGAAACAGTGGAAACAATGGCTGACTTCATTTTGGGGGGCTCCAAAATCACTGCAGATGGTGATTTCAGCCATGAAATTAAAAGACACTTACTCCTTAGAAGGAAAGTTATAACCAACCTAGACAGCATATTAAAAAGCAGAGATATCACTTAACCAACAAAGGTCCGTCTAGTCAAGGCTATGGTTTTTCCAGTGGTCATGTATGGGTGTGAGAGTTGGACTTATAAAGAAAGCTGAGCCCCGAAAAATAGATGCTTTTGAGCTGTGGTGTTGGAGAAGACTCTTGAGAGTCCCTTGGACTGCAAGGAGATTCAACTGGTCCATCTGAAAGGAGATAAGTCCTAGGTGTTCACTGGAAGGACTGATGTTGAAGCTGAAACTCCAATACTTTGGCCACGTGATGAGAAGAGCTGACTCATTGGAAAAGACCCTGATGATGGGAAAGATTGAGGGCAGGAGGAGAAGGGGACGACAGAGGATGAGATGGTTGGATGACATCACTGACTCAATGGACACGGGTTTGGGTAGACTCCAGGAGTTGGTGATGGACAGTGAGGCCTGGCGTGCTGCAGTTCCTGGGGTCTCAAAGAGTTGGACACGACTGAATGACTGAATTGAACTGAAGTGAAGGGGAATGTTCATAGCAATACAAGCCTACCTCAAGAAACAAGAGAGAAATCAAATAAATAACCTAACTCTACACAAAAAGCACCTAGAAAAGGAAGAAATGAGAAACCCCAGTGTTAGTAGAAGGAAAGAAATCACAAAAATTAAGGCAGAAATAAATGCAAAAGAAGTAAAAGAGATCATAGCAAAAATGGAAAAAAGCTAAAAGCTGGTTCTTCGAGAAGATAAATAAAATAGACAAACCATTAACCAGACTCATCAAGAAACAAAGTGAGAAGAATCAAATCAACAAAATTAGAAAGGAAAATGGAGAAATCACAACAGACAACACAGAAACACAAAGGATCTTAAGAGACTACTATCAGCAACTATATGCCAATAAAATGGACAACAGGGAAGAAATGGACAAATTCTTAGAATAGTAAAACTTCCCAAAACTGAACCTGGAAGAACTAGAAAATCTTAACAGACCCATCACAAGCACAGAAATCGAAACCATAATCAGAAATCTTCCGCAAATAAAAGCCCAGGACCAGATGGCTTCACAGCTGAATTCTACCAAAAATTTAGAGAAGAGCTAACACCTATCCTACTCAAACTCTTCTAGAAAATTGCAGAGAAAGGTAAATTTCCAAACTCATTCTATGAGGCCATCATCATTCTAATACCAAAACCTGACAAAGATGCCACAAAAAAACAAAACTTAAGGCCAATATCACAGACGAACATAGATGCAAAAATCCTTAACAAAATTCTATCAAACAGAATCCAACAACATGGTAAAAAGATCACACATCATGACCAAGTGGGCTTTATCACAGGGATGCAAGGATTCTTCAATATTTGCAAATCAATCAATGTGATATAGCACATTAACAAATTGAAATATAAAAGCCATACAATTATCTCAATAGATGCAGAGAAAGCCTTTGACAAAATTCAACATCCATTTATGATAAAAAAAAAAAAACCCTCCAGAAAGCAGGCATAGAAGAAGCAAACCTCAACATAATAAAATCCATATATAATAAATGAACAGCAAACATTATCCTCAATGGTGAAAAATTGAAAGCATTTCCACTAAAGTCAGGAACAAGATAAGGATGCCCACTCTCACCACTACTATTAAACATAGTTTTGGAAGTTTTGGCCACAGCAATCAGAGCACAAAAAGAAATAAAAGGAATCCAGATTGGAAAAGAAAAAGCGAAACCCTCACTCTTTGCAAATGACATGATCTTCTATGTAGAAAACCCTAAGGACTCCAACCAAAAATTACTAAAGCTAATTAATGAATACAGTAAAGTTGCAGGATATAAATTAACATGCAGAAATCCCTTGATTCCTGTAAACTAACAATGAAAAAACAGAAAGAGAAATTAAGAAATTATTTCCATTCACCATTGCAACGAAAAGAATAAAATACTTAGGAACAAATCTACCTAAAGAAACTAAAGACCTATATATAGAAAACTATAAAACACTGATGAAAGAAATCAAAGATGACACAAATAGATGGAGAAATATACCATGTTCAAGGATTGGAAGAATCAATATAGTGAAAATTGGTATACTACCCGAAGCAATCTATAGATTCAATGCAATCCCTATCAAGCTACCAACGATAATCTTCACAGAGCTAGAATAAATAATTTCACAATCTTTATGGAAATACAAAAAACCTTAAATAGCCAAAGCAATCTTGAGAAAGAAGAATGGAACTGGAGGGATCAACCTGCCTGACTTCAGGCTATACTACATAGCAACAGTCATCAAGGCAGTGTGGTACTGGCACAAAGACAGAAACATAGATCAATGGAACAAAATAGAAAGCCCAGAGATAAATCCACGCAACTATGGACACCTTATCTTTGACAACGGAGGCAAAAATATAGAATGGAGAAAAGACAATCTCTTTAACAAGTGGTGCTGGGAAAACTGGTCAACCACTTGTGAATGAATGAAGCTAGAACACTTTCTTGGAGAAGGCAATGGCACCCCACTCCAGACTCTTGCCTGGAAAATCCCATGGACAGAGGAGCCTGGTGGCCTGCCGTCTGTGGAGTCACACAGAGTCAGACACGACTGAACTGACTTAGCAGCAGCAGAACACTTTCTAACACAATACACAAAAATAAACTCAAAATGGATTAAAGATCTAAATGTAAGACCAAAAACCGTACAACTCCTAGAGGAAAACATAGGTAAAACACTCTCTGTAACATAAATCACAGGAGAATCCTCTATGACCCACCTCCCAGACTAATGGAAATAAAAGGAAAAATAAACAAATGGGACCTAATTAAATTTAAAAGCTTTTGCACAACAAAGGAAACTATAAACAAGGTGAAAAGACAGCCTTCGGAATGGGAGAAAATAATAGCAAATGAAGCAACCGACAAAGGATTAATCTCAAAAACATACAAGCAGCCCCTGCAGCTCAATTCCAGAAAAATAAGCAACCCAATCAAAAAATGGGCCAAAGAACTAAACACACATTTCTCCAAAGAAGATATACAGATGGCTAACAAACACATAAAAAGATGCTCAACACCACTCATTATCACAGAAATATAAATCAAAACTGCACTGAGTACCATTTCACACCAGTCAGAATGGTTGCTATCCAAGTCTACAAACAATAAATGCTGGAGAGGTTGCGGAAAAAAAGGAACCCACTTACACTGTTGGTGGGAATGCAAACTAGTACAGCCACTATGGAGAACAGTGTGGAGATTCCTTAAATAACTGGAAATAGAACTTCCATATGACCCAGCAATCCCTCTGCTGGGACTACACACTGAGGAAATCAGAATTCAAAGAGTCACAGGTATCCCAATGTTCACTGTAGCGCTGTTTACAATAGCCATGACATGGAAGCAACATACATGTCTATTGGCAGACGAATGGATAAGAAAGTTATGGTACATATACACAATGAATATTACTCAGCTATTAAAAAGAATGCATTTGAATCAGTTCTAATGAGGTGGATGAAACTGGAGCCTATTATACAGAGTGAAGTAAGTCAGAAAGAAAAACACCAATACAATATATTAATGCATATATGTGGAATTTAGAAAGATGGTAATGATGACCCTATATGTGAGACAGTAAAAGAGACATAGATGTAAAGAACAGACTGTTGGACTCTGTGGGAGAAGGCGAGGGTGAAATGATTTGAGAGAATAGCACTTAACCATGTATATTATCAGATGTAAAATAGATCACCAGTCCAGGTTCAATGCATGAGACAAAGTGCTCAGGGCTGGTGCACTGGGATGATCCTGAGAGATGGGATGGGGAGGGGGGTGGGAGGGAGGGTCTGAGTGGGGAACACATGTACATCCATGGCTGATTCATATGTGGCAAAAACCACCACAGTATTGTAAAGTTCTTAGCCTCCAATTAAAATAAAAATAAATTTAAAAATAAAATAAAATAAAAATCCCCTGCGATAGGGAATTCTGCTCAATATTCTATGAAGCGAAGTGAAATCTCTCATTTGTGTTCGACTCTTTGCGACCCCATGGACTATGCAGTCCATGTAATTCTCCTGGCCAGAATATTAGAGTGGGTAGCCATTCCTTTCTCCAGAGGATCTTCCCAACCCAGGGATCGAACCCAGGTCTCCTGCACTGCAAGCAGATTCTTTACCAGCTTAGCCAGCAGGGAAGCCCAAGAATACTGGAATGGGAAGCCTATCCTCTCTCCAGCAAATCTCTTGTCCCAGGAATCAAATCTCCCCATTCAGGCGGATTCTTTACCAGCTGAGCTACTAGGGAGCCCATAACCTAAACAGGAAAAACTCTTGAAACAGAATAGATACATGAATACGTATAACTGGATTACTTTGCTGTACACCTGAAATGAACACACATTGCTATTCAACTATGTTGTTGCTATTGTTTAGTCGATAAGTCGTGTCAGAATCTTTTGCGACCCTATGGACTATAGCCCACCAGGCTCCTTTGTCAATGGGATTCTCCAGGCAAGAATACTGGAATGGGTTGCCATTTCCTTCTCCAGGAGATCTCAACTCAGGAATCAATCCCGCATCTTCTGCATTGCAGGTGGGTCTTTACCACTGAGTCACCTGGGAAGCCCATTAATCAACTATATTCAATATGAAATAAAAGTTAAAACAGTAAAATAAAAAGGTTTTTACCATTTCATTCTTAAAAATCAACCCTTTTCTTGCACTTCATGAATTTTCTCTTCTGAATTGTGTGCTTATTATTATTTGCTCATTTTTCTAAGAGGATATTCAATCACTAAGGTGTTTTGACACCATGAAGACATCACTCTTCTCTCTTTTGAATGAATTATTTTTCTGCTTTGTTAGGTATTTTGGACATCAAGGGGTTATAGCTGGGTTTGAAATGCTGCCAGAACCAAAGAACTTTCCCCTCATAACAATCAATCAGGGTCTAAGCTATTAGATCATCTTTATTGTTCATATTTATTTGCTTACTATACCTGTTTTTTAGAACTGCTTTCTCATGTTTATAAAGACATACACGGCACAAAATGATCATATTAATGTTGAAGACCACGTTTACACGTCTATAGAAAGCTTAACAACTAGAATCTGGGTACTATTTGTACATACATTAGGGTAGAGATAATCTGATGTTCACAGTCTTGCCTTGCATCATTCCATTCCTAAATGATGTGGTTGGAGGTGAAAAGACTCTTGACTCCCCCATGGCCACAAGAGATCACAGTGCTGTGTTGCATGGGTGCACGTGTGTGTGTGTGTGTGTGTGTGTGTGTATGTTGTGGGGCATGAGTGTCCTAGAACAGGAGGACCTGAGCTCCTAGACATCAAAATTTTCCCCTGGAAGTATAGATGACAGAATGTTAACTGGACAGGGAAACAAAAGGGGGATCTATTGCTATGTTCAGTATTCTTGGAAACAAAATTAATGAAGTACAAGGAATAACATGTGGATTAGGGACTCCTCATGCCTTGAAGTTCAGGAGCAGAGGAAGGTCACTTCATTCCCCAACATCCTCTGGCCCCAGCTCCCATCACCCTCCCTCTTGCATATTCCCTTTGGGAAACTGGCTTCTTTTGGAGACTGAATACCTGAAACAAATGGCATCTTTGGGGTCTTTGCACTGGCCATTCCACCTTCCAGGCAGGCCCTGTCTTCAGCTCCTCACCTCTCTTCCCTGAAGTCTCTGAAAAGGTTACCTTGTTTGCCAACATGCATAAACACCCGGTAAAGAATACCACCACAGCCACTTACCTCTCTGTACCCCTTTTCTTTTTCATTTCACCTGTCACCATGTGACATTTTATAAATTTTGTATTTGCTAATATTATTTCTCCTTTGAACCATGGAGACCTTTCTCTCTCAGTACACTCTACTCCTTGCTTTGAACACCTCCCTCTGTGTATACTGTCAGAATACCCTTGACAGGCTGATTGCTGAAGGGCTTTGACTGCCAAAACAAAACTGTGAAGAAATAGGAAGTCTGAACCAACAAATAAAGCATAAGGCAAATAAATCAGTAACCACGAACTTCCCAAAAACAGCAGCAACAAAAAACAGACAAAATCAAAGAACTGATTATTTTACTGTGAATCCTACCAAAATTTAAAGAGTTGACAATTTTTCTCAAACTCCAGCAAATGATTTAAGAGGTGGGAACACTCCCAAATTCATTTTCCAAGGACACTATTACCTTGCTACCAAAGCCAGAAAAGACCCTACAAGAAAAGAAAATGACAAATTGATATTCCTAATTAACATAGAAGTATAAACTATCAATAAGAGAGAAATATACATCGTGGTCAAGTGAGATTCATTTCTAGAATATAAGGGTGGTTCCCTATGTGCAAAGAAATAAATATGATACACACACCACACTGATAGAACTAAAGATAAAATAAATACAAATTCAACTTTGTATTCAACTTCCTTTTATGATACACAGTCTCAACAAATTTAGAATAGATGGACCATTCCTCAAAATAATATGTGACAAGTCACAGCTATCATACTCAACAGTTACAGTTTCAAAGTTTTCTCTCTATGATAAGGGACAAGACAAGGGTGTCACTCTTGCGATTGCAATTCAACATAGCACTAAAAGTTTTACCTAAATCAGTTAGACAAGAAAAAGAAACAAAAATCATCTAAAATCAAAAGGAAGAAAATTGTCCCTGTTTGAATATAAATCCCTAAAGAGTTGTTAGAAACAATGGACAAAATAGCAGTTTCAGTATACCAAATCAACATACGTTAATATAAGATCAACATACAAAAATTTTGCTTTATACACAAACAGTAAGCCATCAAAAAAGAAATTAAAACAACATTATAAAGGCATCAAAATAACAAATGCCTAAGAGTAAACTTAACCAAGGAAGTGAAAGACACACAAAACAATGAGATACTGATGAAAGAAATTGAACCAAGATACAAATAAATTGAAATTTTTCTTTATTTGTGGATCCAAAGATTTAGTATTTTTATACTGTCCTTACTTCTCTATGGTGGAGAGATCTGACAGAATGTGGTCCACTGGAGAAGGGAATGGCAAACCACTTCAGTATTCTTGCCTTGAGAACCCCATGAACAGTATGAAAAGGCAAAATGATAGGATACTGAAAGAGAAACTCCCGAGGTCAGTAGGGGCCCAATATGCTACTGGAGATCAGTGGAGAAATAACTCCAGAAAGAATGAAGGGATGGAGCCAAAGCAAAAAGAATACCCAGCTGTGGATGTGACTGGTGATAGAAGCGAGGTCCGATGCTGTAAAGAGCAATATGGCATAGGAACCTGGAATGTCAGGTCCATGAATCAAGGCAAATTGATGTGGTCAAACAAGAGATGGCAAGAGTGAACGCCGACATTCTAGAAATCAGCGAACTGAAATGGACTGGAATGGGTGAATTTAACTCAGATGACCATTATATCTACTACTGCGGGCAGGAATCCCTCAGAAGAAATGGAGTAGCCATCATGGGCAACAAAAGATTCCGAAATGCAATGCTTGGATGCAATCTCAAAAACGACAGAATGATCTCTGTTCGTTTCCAAGGCAAACCATTAAATACCACAGTAATCCAAGTCTATGCCTCAACCAGTAATGCTGAAGAAGCTGAAGTTGAACGGTTCTATGAAGACCTCCAAGACCTTTTAGAACTAAAACCCAAAACAGGTGTCCTTTTCATTATAGGGGACTGGAATGCAAAAGTAGGAAGTCAAGAAACACCTGGAGTAACAGGCAAATTTGGCCTTGGAATACGGAATGAAGCAGGGCAAAGACTAATAGAGTTTTGCCAAGAAAATGCACTGGTCATAACAAACACCCTCTTCCAACAACACAAGAGAAGACTCTATACATGGACATCACCAGATGGTCAACACCGAAATCAGATTGATTATATTCTTTGCAGCCAAAGATGGAGAAGCTCTATACAGTCAGCAAAAACAAGGCCAGGAGCTGACTGTGGCTCAGACCATGAACTCCTTATTGCCAAATTCAGACTTAAATTGAAGAAACTAGGGAAAACCACTAGACCATTCAGGTATGACCTAAATCAAATTCCTTATGATTATACAGTGGAAGTGAGAAATAGATTTAAGGGCCTAAATCTGATAGAATGCCTGATGAACTATGGAATGAGGTTCATGGCATTGTACAGGAGACAGGGATCAAGACCATCCCCATGGAAAAGAAATGCAAAAAAACCAAAATGGCTGTCTAGGGAGGCCTTACAAATAGCTGTGAAAAGAAGAGAAGCAAAAAGCAAAGGATAAAAGGAAAGACATAAACATCTGAATGCAGAGTTGCTATTCTTGCCAAAGAATAGCAAGAAGAGATAAGAAAGCCTTCTTAAGCGATCAATGCAAAGAAATAGAGGAAAACAACAGAATGGAAAAGACTAGAGATCTCTTCAAGAAAATCAGAGATACCAAAGGAACATTTCGTGCAAAGATGGGTTTGATAAAGGACAGAAATGGTATGAACCTAACAGAAGCAGAAGATATGAAGAAGGGATGGCAAGAATCCACAGAAGAATTATGCAAAAAAGATCTTCACGACCCAGATAATCATGACGGTGTGATCACTGACCTAGAGCCAGACATCATGAAATGTGAAGTCAAGTGGGCCTTAGAAAGCATCAGTACGAACAAAGCTAGTGGAGGTAATAGAATTCCAGTTAAACGATTCCAAATCCTGAAAGATGATGCTGTGAATGTGCTGCACTCAATATGCCAGCAAATTTGGAAAACTCAGCAGTGGCCACAGGACTGGAAAAGGTCAGTTTTCATTCCAATCCCAAAGAAAGGCAATGCCAAAGAATGCTCAAACTACCACACAGTTTCACTCATCTCACACGCTAGTAAATATGCTCAAAATTCTGCAAGCCAGGCTTCAGCAATATGTGAACCGTGAACTTCCTGATGTTCAAGCTGGTTTTAGAAAAGGCAGAGGAACCAGAGATCAAATTGCCAACATCTTCTAGATCATCGAAAAAGCAAGAGAGTTCCAGAAAAACATCTATTTCTGCTTTATTGACTATGCCAAAACCTTTGACTGTGTGGATCACAATAAACTGTGGAAAATTCTGAAAGAGATGGGAATACCGGAACACCTGATCTGGCTCTTGAGAAATTTGTATGCAGGTCAGGAAGCAACGTTGGAACTGAACATGGAACAACAGACTGGTTCCAAATACGAAAAGGAGTACGTCAAGGCTGTATATTGTCACCCTGTTTATTTAACTTATATGCAGAGTACATCATGAGAAACGCTGGACTGGAAGAAACACAAGCTGGAATCAAGATGCCGGGAGAAATATCAATAACCTCAGATATGCAGATGACACCACTCTTATGGCAGAAAGTGAAGAGGAACTCAAAAGCCTCTTGATGAAAGTGAAAGTGGAGAGTGAAAAAGTTGGCTTAAAGCTCAACGTTCAGAAAACGAAGATCATGGCATCCGGTCCCATCACTTCATGGGAAATAGATAGGGAAACAGTGGAAACAGTGTCAGACTTTAATTTTCTGGGCTCCAAAATCACTCCAGATGGTGACTGCAGCCATGAAATTAAAAGACGCTTACTCCTTGGAAGGAAAGTTATGACCAACCTAGATAGCATATTCAAAAGCAGAGACATTACCTTGCCAACAAAGGTCCGTCTAATGAGGCTATGGTTTTTCAGTGGTCAGGTATGGATGTGAGAGTTGGACTGTGAAGAAGGCTGAGTGCCAAAGAATTGATGCTTTTGAACTGTGGTGTTGGAGAAGACTCTTGAGAGTCCCTTGGACTGTAAGGAGATCCAACCAGTCCATTCTGAAGGAGATCAGCCCTGGGATTTCTTTGGAAGGAATGATCCTAAAGCTGAAACTCCAGTACTTTGGCCACCTCATGCGAAGAGTTGACTCATTGGAAAAGATTCTGATGCTGGGAGGGATTGGGGGCAGGAGGAGAAGGGGATGACAGAGGATGAGATGGCTGGATGGCATCACTGATTCGATGGATAAGAGTTTGAGGGAACTCTGGGAGTTGGTGATGGACAGGGAAAGCCTGGCGTGCTGCGATTCATGGGGTCGCAAAGAGTCAGACAGGACTGAGCTACTGATCTGATCTGATCTTGCTTCTCAAATCCATCTACAGTTTCTATGAAATCACTAACAAAATTCTAATGGCGTTATCTGAAGAAATATATTTTAAAATCCTAAAACTTTTATGGAATCATAAAAGATCCCAAATAGCCAAAACGATCTCAAAAAAAAGAAAGTTGGAGGCATCATACTTCCTAATTTCAAATTTCATTATAAAACTATAGTAATTAAACCTATGTACTACTAGCATAAAAATGGCCATACCTGAATAGAATTGAAAGCCTGAAAATAAACCTTTTTATATATCATATACTATTATTTAACAGAGCCTGGAAAATTCAATTAAGAAAGAACAGTGTCTTCAAAAAATGTGCTGGTAAAACTGGATAATAAAGAGAACAAAATGGATCCCTATCCTACACAAATAAAAATTTAAGTTGAAACGGATTAAAAACTTAAACATAAAAACTAAAATTGTAAAATTCCTAGAATAAACTACAAGGAACACCTCTCTGACATTGGCATTGTCAATGATTTCTTTGGACGTGACACCAAAAATACAAGGAACAAAAATAAAAATTTAAAAATGGGAAAATACTAAACTAAAAATCTTCTTTGCAGTAAAATAGTCAACAAAATGAGGAAGCAACCGATTGTTGCTGTTGTTAGTCGCTCAGTCGCGTCTGACTGTTTGCGACCCCATGGACTGTAGCACGCCAGGCTTCCCTGTCCTTCACCGTCTCCCAGAGCTTGCTCAAATTCATGTCCACTGAATTGGTGATACCATCCAACCATCTTATCCGCTGTCATCCCCTTCTCCCCTTGCCTTCAATCTTTCCCAGCATCAAGGTCTTTTCTGATGAGTCAGCTCTTCTTATCAGGTAGCCAAAGTGTTGGAGGAAACTGATGGAATGAAAGAAAATATTTCAAGCCCTATATCTAAATATGTTCTAAATATATAAGGAACTCCTACAACTCAATAGCAAAACTAAATAATCCAATTAGAAAATAGGCAAAGAACTTGATAGAAATTTATTCTTTAAAAAAAGACATACAAACAGCCAACAAGTACATGAAAAGATGTTCAACATGTCTAACCATTAGGGAAGTCAACATCTAAATCTCAAAGAAATATCGTCTTACATCATTTAGAGTTGCTATTATGGAAAAGATGAGATAAATGATGTTGCTGAAGATGTGTGGAAAAGTGAACCCTTGTGCACTGTTGATGAGGATGTAAATTGTCACAGCCACTATGTGAAATAGTATGAAGTTCCTGAAAAAATTAAACGTAGAACTACCATCTGATTCTGGATCTTTGGAATTAACTGAAGTAGAGGAACAAGGCATTAGCTGAAGATAGATATACAATGAAGTGAAGACACTTCTTTTTAAAATGGGGCTTATTTGACTTTTTATACTAATGAAAAAAATCCAGAGCAAAGAATGCTTGAAAATATTTTCTTGAAAAGAAATTTATGAGATATACCTCTCATGGTATCATCTCAGAATGTTTATTCACATGAAATAAAATTATAGGTGAAAAGAGATGTGTTAACAAGTTTTATATTGCAATTCACTTATGAAGCTGAATGTGTCTTCAGGTTTGTTAGACATATACCATCTGTATCATAATTATCTGTGGGAGTCGTTTACTTTTTGAGGGCTCAGTGTTTCTATTCCCTTTTTGTTTGTACTTATTCAAACAAATGGGAGATTTTTTTTTCACCAGCTAGCTGTTTTCCATATGTTCATTTATATACATATAAATTTACTAGGGAGAAAGAAAAAATGTATACATTTTGTGTGGTTAATTCTATCTAGTCATTCATAATGTGTTTCCCCTTTTTTGACAGAAAGGATAGAGCTGTCACTTTATTGTTATTCACTTGAGAATCTGTACTTCAAACAAAATACAAAGTGGAGGTTCTTCTGCATGCTTTGTTCTAATATATCACCCTTTATGCCTACGTACAACTAGATTTCAAATCTCGCTTACTCTTCTTTCTTTCTTTTTCACTTTTATGAATAGATCTGTTTCTGAAACTTGTGTCACCTTTGTCCATCAGCTGCAAGGCATTCTCTTTTACACTTGATTGAAGATTATCTTCCAAAACATCTTTAAATCCATATATCTTTATATAAGATAAAATTATAACTTTTAGATACTGTTATATCCTCTTTTAGAAGGCTCTTGTTACATTCATTTATTCCCAAGGCTTTGGCAACATAATCGTGAATTAATCACTTATATCAAGGTCATTTAATGTCAAACATTTTATATTTATATAAATTAGTTTAATATTTTTCTATATACTTTGTTTCCTTCAGTTATTTTAGAGCCACTGGAGATCAAACCAGTCAACCCTAAAGGAAATCAACCCTGAATATTCACTGGAAGGACTGGTGCTGAACCTCCAATATTGTGGCCACCTGATGTGAAGAACTGACTCATTGAAAAAGATCCTGATGTTGGGAAAGATTGAGGGCAAGAGGAGAAGGGGATGACAGAGGATGAGATGGTTGGGTGGCATCATCGACTCAATGGACATGAGTTTGAGCAAGCTCCAGGAGATAGTGAAGGGCAAGGAAGCCTGGCATGCTGCAGTCCATGGGGTTGCAGAGAGTCCGACATGACTGAGCTGCTGAAAAATAATTCAAACATTGCCAATATCCCCAGAGGACAAATCATTTCTGGTTGATGACCAGTGCCTCAGAGTTTGAGAGTTAGAAGCATCCTGATGGAATTTTCAATCAAGATTCCACTCCTTACTTGGTTTATACTGGACAGAGTATTGAATCCCTCTAAGATACATTTGAACTGTGGTGTTGGAGAAGACTCTTGAGAGTCCCTTGGACTGCAAGCAGATCCAACCAGTCCATTCTGAAGGAGATCAGCCCTGGGATTTCTTTGGAAGGAATGATGCTAAAGCTGAAACTCCAGTACTTTGGCCACCTCATGCGAAGAGTTGACTCATCAGAAAAGACTCTGATGCTGGGAGGGATTGGGGGCAGGAGGAGAAGGGGACGACAGAGGATGAGATGGGTGGATGGCATCACCGACTCAATGGATGTGAGTCTGAGTGAACTCCGGGAGTTGGTGATGGACAGGGAGGCCTGGCGGGCTGCGATTCATGGGGTCACAAAGAGTTGGACACGACTGAGCGACTGATCTGATCTGATCTGAAGATACATTTCTACAATGGAAAATAGAGTTTATAAAAGTATTACTTCGTAGATTGAAATTTCATTAAAAAAAAGTCGAATCTCTTTGTTATGCTAAACTAGGTTACGGTGCTTTAAATCTAAGTGTACCTCCTCCTGTAACTATTAAGTATTTTATAGTAAGTATACTATACTTACTATACTAAATATTTTATAATACAGAACTAATGATACTTGTGAACTTGTGGCATAAGTTTGAAATTCTTAATTGTTTTTTAAAATATTATCCTGAAGCCAATGAATTTGGTGCCCCAGTTTGTTTTGTTTTTTATTTAAAGACACAACTTTACTCTCTTTTCTAAGGAGGAGAATAATTATTGTCTTGAGATACTGACTTGACCCCAGAAGTCAATGCTTTGAAGATCCAAAGTGTTAGTTAAGGCAAATTCCTCAGTATTAGACTCTTGAGAAAATTCTAAATTAGTATTGTGATGAAGTTCTAGAAGCTCTTGAAGACAGGAGTGTTAATGTGGGAGGAGTAACAAGACCTGAATTACCTGGCTTATCTACATAGTCTCCTAGGAGCAGGAAATCAGCTAGAAACTTTCCTTTTTGTCAGAGCAGTGTCCCAGAGGGAAATCATGTCCTTAGAGTTTAGAGTAACAAAAAGGAAACATTCTTAATGAGCAGATAAAGGCAGCAGCAGTCCCTGGGCATGTGCAACCTTAGTCTGCACAGAACACAGTTGTTTAGACTCTTAAATCTTCCTTGGAGACCAGGGCTTGCCCCCTTCCTGCTGCTTTGTCTGGATATAGAGCTTCAGTCTCCATCATCAATCACCCAGACTGGAATTTAGACTTCCACCCAGTGACCTTCTCAGAGTTCCCATCAAGGTGAGCCTGAGATTTCAGTAGATACTGCAGGAAAAGGTCAAAGAGAATAGAAGCCTAGAAAGTGACCTGAGGTCACCCAAGGGCCATTGCAGCATAATTCTGAGCCCAAAGATCACTGTGGCTATTTGCTAGCTTGCTTAATAAGTTAATGTATTTATTTATAATGCCAAAGGAGAAGGGAACTTGATCTCAGCAAAGCAACTGTCATTTGTGATACTTAAATGATAGTAGAGTATAAGCCAAGGATCTTTTTAATAAGGGGTAAATAGTAAATAGTAATATATTGAATAGTAAAATATTGATCTGGCAAGATACTCAGTGAAATGATGGCATGTCTTTTATTTTTAAAGTGGAGCATAATTGACTTTGTTTCCACATTGAGGAGAAAGATCCAGACCAGGGAAAGTTTGCAAATTCATACTTGCAGTAGCAGTAAATGAGACATACATTTCACAGTATCTTCCCTCATTCTGGGTATTCACATAGAAAAAAAAATTAATAGGTTAAAAATTATATTCAAATAAACGTTACTTTATAATTATTTCATTCCCTATGAGATAATATATTTTCATGGGTTAGTTAACCACTTACATTCTCTATTGCAAATTGTCTGAGTCCTTTGTTTTAACAAAGTGGGTCAGAGCATTTTTATTCCTCATTTTGACTGCTTTCTTTCAAAAGAGAAATTGCTATTTTTGTTACCAACTAGACAATGACACTCAGAGAAGGCAATGGCACCCCACTCCAGTACTCTTGCCTGGAAAATCCCATGGACAGAGGAGCCTGGTAGGCTGCAGTCCATGGGGTCGCTAAGAGTCCGACACAACTGGCAACTTCACTTTCACTTTTCACTTTCATGCATTGGAGAAGGAAATGGCAACCCACTCCAGTGTTCTTGCCTGGAGAATCCCAGGGACAGGGGAGTCTGGTGGGCTGCCGTCTATGGGGTCGCATGGAGCCGGACACGACTGAAGCGACTTAGCAGCAGCAGCAGACAATGACACTTAGTTCTTTTATGTATGTGTAGACATACATGTAGTGAATGTATGATAATTTATAAATTGTGGAGTTGAGCCTGTTAGCTTTATTGTTTCTCTCTATTGCTTTTTTCTTTTTTTTTACTAAAATGGCTTTCATTCCAGTAATTTTCACTTGTGAATCTTTGTTTTAAATGAAAATGACAATGAAAAGTGAAAGTTCTCCTGCATCCCTTAAGGATAATAAATCACTCTTTATACATATTGCTGACTATTTTTCACATTCCTTTATTCCTTACTGTTCTGTTTGGCATTTTGGGATTAGATGTATTTCTAAAACTCACATCCCCTTAGGCATTTGAAGATATTCAACAAAAAAAAGACCTTTTTTTTTTTTTTTTTACCATAAGACTAGAAACAACCTATATCTCAATAAACATGTTTAAACTCATATATCTTTAGATAAGATGAAATTATAACACAGATACTACCTCCCACTTCAAAAGGTTTTGTTATATTATTTTATGTCCAAGTCTTTGATAATTTAGTCTTCGATTAGTGACCTATACTGATGTTATTAAATTATTACTGTTTTATATTTTTATATGTTAGATGTAGATTTTCATTAAATTTTGTTATAAACAGTTATTTTGAAACCACTATATTTAACCTAATTCATTCTTACTGACAGTTTTTTCTTAAGTTGTGATTGTGTCATTGCTAAGTCATGTCTGACTCTTTGCAACCCCGTGGACTGTAGCCTGCAATGCTCCTCTGTCCATAGGTTTCTCCAGGCAAGAATACTGCAGTGGAATGCCATGCCCTCCTCCAGGGGATCTTTCTGACCCAGGGATTTAACCTGTATCTCCCTCAGTTTCCTGAATGACAGGCAGATTCTTTACTGCTGAGGGTTATTACTTTCACTTAAAATTTATTTCTATATCATGCACACATGCCTATTCATATGCTTTTCTAAAAATGCATGAATAGAATCCTATGTACATCGTAGATACTCCTTTTGTTTATTTCATTCTTTCAGTGGCTGTGTAATATGCCACAATGGTGGCAGAAACCAACACGACATTGTAAAGCAATTACCCTTCAATTAAAAATAAATTTTAAAATATCCCTGGGTGGGAGGGAAAGGCAACTAGACCTCATGTCTGCTTCTACATTCAGCTATTGTGATGCCACATGTCATCTGCCTGTAGAACCCTCTGTTGGACCTTCATGATGGAACCAGAGTGAAAAGAATCTTAGTATTGCTATGAAAACAGTTTTGATGTCACAGAATTCCTTTGTAAAATTCTCAGAGACTCTTTGAGAACCATTGTTTTGTGTTATCAGTAGATAAGTTGAACCACAAACTATATAAAATCCTCTCATTGTTTTAAAAAAAAATGGTACGATGGGACTCTGCTGTTCATAATTTTGAAGATCTTTCATATTCTTTGTTATTCTGCTGCTGTTATAACAAGGCTATAAAAATATTGTGAGATTGTGAAGTTCAAATTGTAGTTCTAACCAGGAGTGATTTTTCTCCCAGGAGACATTGAGCTATGTGTGGAAAAATGTCTGTCTGTCACACAGAAAAGGAGTGGATGGAAACCAGGGAAGCTCTAGACATCCTACAAGGCACAGGACAGACCCCACCACAGAGACCAACCTGCCCTAGAAGGTCAATAGTGCTGAGACTGAGAAACCCCCAGTTAAAGAACTTCTGTACTATTAATAGCTATACCTTTCTTCAGCCTGCTTCCCCAAACTTGGAACATTTTACATTTGTCAGAAGCATTAGTGAACTCCTTTACTACCTGTTTAAAAGTCCCAATCCCAATCAATGGGACAGCTCTTTAACATTTTTTTTTGTGAAAGAGGTATTTATTGTTTTCCAACTATTCCTGACTTTGATCAAAGACTCATATATTTGATCACCATTTTGACTTGCCTATATTATTTTATGCCCATATGCCTTATGCCTATTATTCTACCACTGTCAACTTTTCCAACGATTTATTTTTTAATTACAGTTTCTCAACTGACTTTTGAACGGTGATTTGGCTATTAAAATGTTTTACATTGTATTTAGTTAAATGTATCTTATCTTCTTACTTCTGAGTTTCTTTCCTTAGTTAAGATAGTCGGCCCTCTTGCTATATTTAAAATGGATAACCAACAAGGGCCTACTGTATAGCCCAGGGAACTCTGCTCAACGTTATGTGGCAGCCTCAATGGGAGTGACATTTGGGAGAGAATGCATACCTGTGTACATATGGCTGAATTCCTTTGTTGTCCACCTGAAACTCTCACAACATTTTAATAGGCTATACACTAATATAAAATACAAAGTTTAAAAGGAAAAAAGTAAGATAGTTGGCCTTCCTGTAGATTTTATGTGTGGTTTTCTAAATGTTCACCTGAGGGTATTGCTTACTCTTACAGTGAATATATAATCCCTCTGATTCAGTGCAGTAGGACCAAAGCTGGGAATCAACTTAATTTTCTTCCAATTAGATATCTATTCTGCCAGATTTCATTCAACAATCCAACCTTTTCAAACCTATTGAAATATGACCTTGACATACTAAATACCCTTACATACTGAGACCTAATTTATTGATTCATTCAACAAATAATAATTAAGCACCTGCTAAGTGCCAAAATTTCTAGGAATATTATATATCATACTCTTTTATGTCTGTGTGATTTTCAACTTAATTATCAGTCCATGTTGAAGTCATCAAATTATTTTATGTCTCATTGCAGTAAGCTTTTGATGCATCTTTCAGTTATGTTAAATATAGTTCCTTTGAAACTACTGTGTATAACCTGGTTCATCCTCTCTGTCATTCTTTTTACTTTATATAACTTCACATTTATTTAAATTTGTATGTGCACATATTTTTGCATGGCTTCCCCAGTGGCTCAGTGGTAAAGAATCTGTCTTTACAGTCTTTACACTACTCTGCAGTGTAGGAGACATGAGAGACACGGGCTCGATCCCTGGGTTGGGAGATCCCCTGGAGAAGGAAATGGCAACCCACTTCAGTAAACTTGCCAGAAAAATCCCATGGACAGAAGAGCCCAGTGGGCTTCAGTCCATAGCGTCGCAAAGAGTCAGACTGGGCAATTGAACACAGCACATATATTTGCATACGTTTAAAAATAGGAAAGTGAACAAAACAGGTGAAATCCTGCTTGCTTGGATCTTGCATTATAATGACAAGTCAGAGTACAATGGAATAAATGTATCTGTCACAGTGTGCTCAGGCTTAAATCATATAAGTTATTCAGCTATTGAAAGGATGGGATTGTCATGGTATGTATAGAATTTTACAGGCTGTTGTCGAGGAGGTCTTTGCATGTCTTTGCATGTTGGATAAAGACTGATATTAAAGTATGCCCACTGGACTTATCAGGATGAGATCAAAACCCACAGTAGAAGAAAAACAAAGGAAAGATGCCACATGAGAAAACTGAGAAAGGGGCTTCCCTAATCTTCTATTCAATCACATAGAAAACAACTGGTCAAATACAGGACAGTCACAGGAAAAACAAGTCTCCTTCTGTTTGATATTAACAACAGTCAAAGCATATTTTATTTTGTATATTTCCTTTTGTGAATTATTATTTTATTTTCTCTGATCAGTTTTCACTAGGGGCATTCAATCTTTTGTTTGTGTTTTGTTTTGTGTTTATGTTATTTTTTTAATTTACTTTGGGGCATTCAATCTTTAAAGTGTTTCACATCAGAAATTTATTACCACTTTTATCTTTTAAGCAATTTTATTATTATTATTTTTGCTTGGCATCAAATGGGGATAATTAGGCTGCCAAAAACCAAAGAAGCTTTATCTGTCTCAAAGTGTCTCAGGGATCACCTGAGTTTATTAGATATTTTCTTTCTCGAGTCCATTTCAGTCCTCTTTCTGTATGTTTATGCACAGATTGTTCATGTTTATTTAATTACAAAGCAGAAAAATGGACATACCAATATGGAGCCCAAGTCTGTTTGTCCATGGGAGTCTTAAGAATTTCTGGGTACCATTTCTAAATTCTCTAGAGAAAAGATATTTGATCTGGACAGCTAGAGTTGTATCTACTCGGAGCCTAAACAGTGAAACAGTGTGAGACAGAATGAGGGAACATGGAAATAACATTGATTAGGAGGCCTGGGAATGTTGTGTGAGTGTGTGTGTGTCTGTGTGTGTCTGTGTGTGTGTGCATGCTTTGTGAACTGAGAGCAGTGCTCAGAGTAGGGGTACCTGGAATGGTGTATTCCAAAGTAACTCATAATACAGAGACCATAACTCATTCAAGAAAGTGCTAAGGAAGGGATCATTTTCAATTCATCAGATGCCTTTACAATGAGATTAATAAAGTGTAAGATTTACATTCATAGTGTGGACAATGGGCTCCCTGTGTCTTAAAGCCTGAGCAGCAGCAGACAGGTTTCCTCCCTCCTCAACATCCTCTAATATCATCTCTCATCACTCTGTGGCTTATTCTTTTCCCACCACACAGTGGCTCATTCTGGGCCTTGAGCTTCTGAAGCACACTTCTTCCCCAGGGCCTTTGCACTGGCTGTTCCTTCTGCCAGGCACATATTCCTCAGATAACCTTGTCTTTCTCTCTCTCTCTCTCGTTCTTCTTTAAGATGTCTGTTAAAGTGCTACCTTATTTGCATGTCTTGGTTGAAGTCCCAATAAAAATAACACATTCTATCCACTCTTTCCTTTATATATGCTTTCTTTTTCTTCATTGCATCTGGGCTATTAAACATGTTACATTGTTATTATTTTTGTTTGATTATATTTTCTTACTGCCATAAGTCTTTAGATTGTAAAGACTTATTTTTAAACATCCCTATGCTCTGGCTATGCCTGAAGAATTGTCTGTAGTCAATATATATTCCTCAAATGCATGAAAGATATTCTCAAAAACAGTAGTATACACTATGCTTGAATATCAGGCTGACAGTGGGAAAGAAATTCTATAAAAATGGAATAAGGATCCCCTTAATGAGGACCAGGCCAGCCACCAAATACAGAAATTAATATATTGGCTCTACAATATAAACATAGCATTAATTCTAGGTTCTTAAGTCGGTTATTAATTCTAAATTATCAAGTTGCTTATGTGAAAATTAATCTTTTTAAATTTTTCTGGTAGTCACCTCCAGCACATGGAACCACAGAATGATACACGAATTTCAGAATTTTTTCTTCTGGGATTCTCAGATGCACCAGCACTTCAGCCCCTCATATTTGGGCTTTTCCTCTCCATGTACTTGATCTCTGTATTTGGGAACCTGCTCATCATCCTGGCTGTCAACTCAGACTCCCACCTCCACACCCCCATGTACTTCTTCCTCTCCAACCTGTCCTTTGTAGACATCTGTTTCACCTCCACCACCATCCCAAAGATGCTGTGGAACATCCAGACACAGAGCAAAGTTATAACTTATGAAGGCTGCATCACACAGATGTATTTTTTTGTACTCTTTGCAGTGTTGGATGACTTACTCCTGACTGTGATGGCCTATGATCGCTTCGTGGCCATCTGTCACCCCCTGCACTACATGGTCATCATGAATCCCTGGCTCTGTGGAGTGCTGGTGCTGGTGTCCTGGATCATGGGTGTCCTGAATTCTTTGCTACAAAGTTTAATAGTTTTGGATCTGACCTTCTGTGAAGACTTAGAAATCCCCCAATTTTTCTGTGAACTCAATCAGGTCATCCAACTTGCATGTTCTGACACCTTTCTTAACAACATGATGATATATTTTACATCACTGCTTCTGGCCATTGGTCCCCTGGCTGGAATCCTTTACTCTTACTCTAAGATAATTTCCTCCATATATAGAATTGGATCAACTCAGGAGAAGTATAAGGCATTTTCTACCTGTGCATCTCACCTCTTGGTTGTTTCCTTATTTTATTGTACAAGCCTTGGAGTGTACCTTGGCTCTGCTGGTACCCACAGCTCCCACTCAAGTGCAACAGCCTCAGTGATGTACACTGTGGTCACACCCATGTTGAACCCTTTCATCTACAGTCTGCGGAATAAAGACATAAAGAGAGCTCTGAAAGCATTTATGGGACAGCAGCTCTAACCAGGATGGCTTTCCTGCATCTCAAGAAGTGCCCTTGATTGCAGGACAAAGAGCAACTGAGCCAGGAACTGCTTTTCCTTGATCCATTGTGGAAATAAACCTTGTTCCTTCTATTGATTTCCATGAGTGTCCATTTCTTTGTCTCCACCTCTTTATACAATTTAAGTAACTCACTTTGCAATTCACTTCCTGAGTCTGATAAAGTTTTCCCATTTATCTTTTGTCCCACGACACAAAATGTTTCCCAAGTTTTGATCTGAAATATTTGGATATTTTTATTTCATTCATAGAATAACAAGGATTTCTTAAGAATAATTTCTTCTCAAATGATATATACTATCCCAAGTAACTTTCATCTTATTTTCCTGAAAGGATAGTCATGTTACATAAAAGAAAAAAAGTAAATTGTTTACTTACAATTAAGGGTTAATTTACTGCAGATGGTGACTGCAGCCATGAAATTAAAAGATGCTTGCTCCTTGGAAGGAAGGTTGTGACCAACCTAGATAGCATATTCAAAAGCAGAGACATTACTTTGCCAACAAAGGTTCGTCTGGTCAAGGCTATGGTTTTTCCTGAGGTCATGTATGGATGTGAGAGTTGGACTGTGAAGAAGGCTGAGCGCCGAAGAATTGATGCCTTTGAACTGTGGTGTTGGAGAAGACTCTTGAGAGTCCCTTGGACTGCAAGGAGATCCAACCAGTCCATTCTGAAGGAGATCAGCCCTGGGATTTCTTTGGAGGGAATGATGCTAAAGCTGAAACTCCAGCACTTTGGCCACCTCATGCGAAGAGTTGACTCATTTGGAAAGACTCTGATGCTGGGAGGGATTGGGGGCAGGAGGAGAAGGGGACGACAGAGGATGAGATGGCTGGATGGCATCACTGACTCAACGGACATGAGTCTGAGTGAATTCCGGGAGTTGGTGATGGACAGGGAGGCCTGGCGTGCTGCAATTCATGGGGTCGCAAAGAGTCGGACACGACTGAGGGACTGAACTGAACTGAACTGAACTGAACAATATATCAGCATCTGCAATTGAATGTCACCTTAACATAGCTATTGGTTTTTACAAATTTGTGTTATATCAGCTGACTTATTAAAATTATATTCACTGATAGAGGTTTTCAGCTTTCAATTTATTATCAGAAACCAATCTATAATCTTCAAACAACAATTTCAGATCCCAAGGGTGTTAGTAAATAGTATTTGTGGTTGTAAACTTTCTTTCTTCTTTAATACTTAAAGGGGAATTCTTTTAATGTTTTTCTCACATATTTCCATGGTAATTTTGAAGGTAAGTTTTGATTTTCTAATTATTGATCTGTTATCCTACATGCTGAATTAACCAATCAATAAATTTATTTTTTAGAGATTTTCCATTTTTAATGAGGATTTATAAGTAATATCATCTTGCAAAGTAAAGTATTTTCTTCTATATGTGTCCATTTTTCTCTTTCCTAATTTTAGGCATTTCTGTTCCTTCTCTTTCTTTTTATTGCTTTCATTACACATCTGATTTTCTCTATTTGATTTTGTCAAAGAATTAGCACTGGAATTTATTTCTTGGTTGTAAAATTTTTCTTCTTCATTTATTAGTTCTGCTTTTTGCTTAATTTTCTGCTTTAGTTGGTTTTGTTTTGTAAAACTGAAGTGCATCTTCAAATTTTAAAATGTTTTTCACTCTTGAAATAGAGTACCTGTGTGACTATTTTTGAAAGAAATAATAGGATAAAATGAATCTAAAAATCTAGACTTTTGTTGCCACTCAAAGGTGATTCTTGTCCACAGTTTAGTGTATCTTGTTATAGGTCATTTCCCCTTGGGTTTGTACAAGTATGTGTCTAATTATAAAAGATCTATATGCTGATTTAATTTCTCAAAGCCAGAAAAACAGGTCAACTATCCTCTCATAGCAAGTGTTTGAAATTTTATTTTTCTTTCCACATGATGGAATTTTTCCTTCTTAATCCTTTTTGAAGAGACATAAATTCTAGCAATGAAGACAGTATCCCTCATAGAGCAATAGTAGAAAGAATTTTTGTCTAACATTTATTGCCTTTTTACACTTTCTTTTATGAACCTTTAATATCCTATGCCTTTTTCTAAATTCATGCATTAATCTTTCTATGATTTACACTTAGGACTTTATAGATTAAATACATTAATTTTTGTCAGTCAAATAGATTATTTTTTATATCCTAATTCTCTCCATAGTATATTCTTATTTATAATTTTTCACCTTATGGTACAATTATTGATCTTTTCTCCCCTTATTTCTACCAAATACTTTTTATTCAGAGAGAGCTACTGAACCTAGGAACAGATTTTCAAAGTAGCAATGGCAACCACAATTTGTTACCAAATAGATCAAATTTTTAGCCCCAAATGAATGATATCTCCATGGGTTTGGATTAAGGATATTTCTGTCATTCGCAGTAATGATTATCTGGAGTGAATTCTGTGTTTCTTTTCAGCTGATTCCGAACAAACCCAACAGCCACATGAAAATAAACCAAACAAGAAGCTTTCTCCTCCTGGGATTCAGAGGACCCAGACCTGCAGCCTCTCTTCTTTGGGCTGTTTCTGTCCTTGTACGTGGTCACATTTGCTGGGAACCTGGCCATCATCCTGGCCATCATCTCAGACCCCCACCTCCACACTCCCATGTACTTCTTTCTCTCCAACCTGTCATTTGCAGACATCAGTTTCACCTCCACCACCATCCCAAAGATGCTATGGAACATCCAGACACAGAGCAAAGGTATCACTTATGAAGGCTGCATCATCCAGATATATTTTTTCTTTGTATTTGGATGCCTGGACATTTTAATCCTGAGTGTGATGGCCTATGACCGCTTTGTGGCCATCTGTCACCCTCTGCACTATATGGTCATCATTAACCCCTGGGTCTGTGGGATGCTAACTCTGGGTTCCTGGTGCCTCAGTGTCACAAGGTCCCTGCTTGAGACTTTGACTGTCTTGAGGCTGTCCTTCTGCATGAACATGAAGATCCCACACTTTTTTGTGATCTTCTTGAAGTGCTGAAGAAGGCTGTCTTTTCACCTTGCTAATAGTTTCCTTTGATGTGCAGAAGCTTTTAAGGTTAATTAGGTCACATTTGTTTATTTTTGCTTTTATTTCTGATATTCTGGGAGGTGGGTCATAGAGGATCCTGCTGTGATGTATGTCAGAGAGTGTTTTGCCTATGTTCTCCTCTAGGAGTTTTATAGTTTCTGGTCTTACGTTTAGATCTTTAATCCATTTTGAGTTTATTTTTGTGTATGGTGTTAGAAAGTGTTCTAGTTTCATTCTTTTACAAGTGGTTGACCAGATTTCCCAGCACCACTTGTTAAAGAGATTGTCTTTAATCCATTGTATATTCTTGCCTCCTTTGTCAAAGATAAGGTGTCCATATGTGCGTGCATTTATCTCTGGGCTTTCTATTTTGTTCCATTGATCTATATTTCTGTCTTTGTGCCAGTACCATACTGTCTTGATGACTGTGGCTTTGTAGTAGAGCCTGAAGTCAGGTAGGTTGATTCCTCCAGTTCCATTTTCTTTCTCAAGATCGCTTTGGCTATTCAAGGTTTTTTGTATTTCCATACAAATTGTGAAATTATTTGTTCTAGCTCTGTGAAGAATACTGTTCGTAGCTTGATAGGGATTGCATTGAATCTATAAATTGCTTTTGGTAGTATACTCATTTTCACTATATTGATTCTTCCAATCCATGAACATGGTATATTTCTCCATCTATTAGTGTCCTCTTTGATTTCTTTCACTAGTGTTTTATAGTTTTCTATATATAGGTCTTTAGTTTCTTTAGGTAGATATATTCCAAAGTATTTTATTCTTTCCGTTGCAATGGTGAATGGAATTGTTTCCTTAATTTCTCTTTCTGTTTTCTCATTATTAGTGTATAGGAATGCAAGGGATTTCTGTGTATTGATTTTATATCCTGCAACTTTACTATAGTCATTGATTAGTTCTAGTAATTTTCTGGTGGAGTCTTTAGGGTTTTCTATGTAGAGGATCATGTCATCTGCAAACAGTGAGAGTTTTACTTCTTCTTTTCCAATTTGGATTCCTTTTATTTCTTTTTCTGCTCTGATTGCTGTGGCCAAAACTTCCAGAACTATGTTGAATAGTAATGGTGAAAGTGGGCACCCTTGTCTTGTTCCTGTCTTTAGAGGAAATGCTTTCAATTTTTCACCCTTGAGGATAATGTTTGCTGTGGGTTTGTCATATATAGCTTTTATTATGTTGAGGTATGTTCCTTCTATTCCTGCTTTCTGGAGAGTTTTTTATCATAAATGGATGTTGAATTTTGTCAAAGGCTTTCCCTGCATCTATTGAGATAATCATATGGTTTTTATTTTTCAATTTGATAATGTGGTGTATTACATTGATTGATTTGTGGATATTGAAGAATCCTTGCATCCCTGGGATAAAGCCCACCTGGTCATGGTGTATGATCTTTTTAATGTGTTGTTGGATTCTGAATGCTAACAAGTATGAAAGGAGAAATTAACAATAACACAATAATAGTGGGAGACTTTAATACCCCACTCACACCTATGGATAGATCAACTAAACAGAAAATTAACAAGGAAACACAATCTTTAAATGATACAATAGACCAGTTAGACCTGATTGATATCTATAGGACATTTCATCCAAAAACAATGAATTTCACCTTTTTCTCAAGCACACATGGAACCTTCTCCAAGATAGATCACACCCTGGGCCATAAAGCTAGCCTTGTTAAATTCAAAAAAATAGAAGTCATTCCAAGCATCTTTTCTGACCACAATGCAGTAAGATTAGATCTCAATTACAGGAGAAAAATTATTAAAAATTCCAACATATGGAGGCTGAACAACACGCTGCTGAATAACCAACACATCACAGAAGAAATCAAAAAGGAAGTCAAAATTTGCATAGAAATGAATGAAAATGAAAACACAACAACCCAACCTGTGGGACATGGTAAAAGCAGTCCTAAGGGGAAAGTTCATAGCAATACAGGCACACCTCAAGAAACAAGAAAAAAGTCAAATAAATAACCTAACTCTACACCTAAAGCAACTAGAAAAGGAAGAAATGAAGAACCCCAGGGTTAGTAGAAGGAAAGAAATCTTAAAAATTAGAGCAGAAATAAATGCAAAAGAAACAAAAGAGACCATAGCAAAAATCAACAAAACCAAAAGCTGGTTCTTTGAAAGGATAAATAAAATTGACAAACCATTAGCCAGACTCATCAAGAAACAAAGGGAGAAAAATCAAATCAATAAAATTAGAAACGAAAATGGAGAGATCACAACAGACAACACAGAAATACAAAGGATCATAAGAGACTACTATCAACAACTATATGCCAATAAAATGGACAACGTGGAAGAAATGGACAAATTCTTAGAAAAGTACGACTTCCCAAAACTCGACCAGGAGGAAATAGAAAATCTTAACAGACCCATCACAAGCACGGAAATTGAAACTGTAATCAAAAATCTTCCAGCAAACAAAAGCCCAGATCCAATGGCTTCACAGCTGAATTCTACCAAAAATTTAGAGAAGAGCTAACACCTATCCTGCTCAAACTCTTCCAGAAAATTGCAGAGGAAGGTAAACTTCCAAACTCATTCCATGAGGCCACCATCACCCTAATACCAAAACCTGACAAAGATCCCACAAAAAAAGAAAACTACAGGCCAATATCACTGATGAACATGGATGCAAAAATCCTCAAATACCTTTTCAATACACTTCTCTCCCTCTTCATTTGCAATCCTTATAATGCAAATGTTGACACAATTCATATCATCCCAGAGATCTCATATCTCTGTTTTTTTATTTCTTTTTGTTTGCTCTTATGATTAGATAATCTCCACTATTCTATCTTCCAAATCACTTATGCATTTTTCTGTGTCATTGAGTATGCCCTTCATTTCTTCTAGAGTGCTTTTTATTTTAGATATTGAATTATCTATTTTTTATCAGGTCTTCTTTATACTTCTGTTGTTGTTCAGTCACTCAGTCATATTCAAATCTTTGTGACCCCATGGACTGCAGCATGCCAGGCTTCCCTGTCCTTCACTATCTTCTGGAGTTTGCTCAAGCTCATGTTCATTGAGTTGATGATGCCATCCAACCATGTCATCCTCTGTTGCCCCTTTTTCCTCCTGCCCTAAATCTTTCCCAGCATTAAGGTCTTTTCCAATAAGTCAGTTCTTTGCATCAAGTGGCCAAAGTATTGGAGCTTCAGCTTTAGTATCTGCCCTTCCATTGACTATTTAGGGTTGATTTCCTTTAGGATTGACCGGTTTTATCTCCTTGCTGTCCAAGGGACTCTCAAGATTCTTCTCCAGCACCACAGTTCAAAAGCATCAGTTCTTTGGTGCTCAGCCTTTTTTACAGTCACACTCTCACATCTGTACATGACTAGTGGAAAAAACCATAGCTTTGACTATACAGAGCTTTATATCTTTGGGTCTATGCTAAGTCACTTCATTCATGTCTGACTCTTTGAGACCCTACAGACTGTAGCTCACCAGGTTCCTCTTCCATGGCATTCTCCAGACAAGAATACTGAAGTGGGCTGCCATTTCCTCCTCTAAAGGATCTTCCCAGGGGTTGAACCCACATCTCTTATGTCTTCTGCATTGGCTGGTGGGTTCTTAGCCACTAGTGCCACCTGGGGACTTTTAGTTCCTTATTCAATTGATCTGTGTTAAGGTAAATTCTTTTCCCTAATTCATGTTTATTATCAATATATTTTTATTATGAATGTTTTGAATTCTTTGGTATATTATTTATTTCTGTTTCACTTACATTTCTTTTAATTTATAGAGAGGCTTTTTCTTGCTCTTTCAAATGAGAATACTGCTATTTAGTAGCTTCAGTCACATGTAACTCTGTGCACCCCTATGGACTGTAGCCCACAAGGCTCCTCTTTCTATGGATATCTCCAGGCAAGAGTATTGAAACAGGTTTCCATTCCCTTCTCCAGGGGATCTTCCCAACCCAAGGATCAAACTCTGATCTCCTGCATTGCAGGTATTTTTTTACCACTGACCCACCAGGGAAGCAGAGAAGGCAATGGCTCCCCATTCCAGTACTCTTGCCTGGAAAATCCCATGGACAGAGGAGCCTGGTAGGCTGCAGTCCATGGGGTCGCTAAGAGTCAGACAAGACTGAGCGACTTCACTTTCCACTTTCAGGTATTGGAGAAGGAAATGGAAACCAACTCCAGTATTCTTGCCTGGAGAATCCCAGGGACGGGGGAGCCTGGTGGACTGCTATGGGGTTGCACAGAGTCGAACACGACTGAAGTGACTTAGCAGCAGCACCACCACCACCAGGGAAGCCCTCGTGAGAATAGTTCTTACTTATTTCCATTTTACTTAACTTTCTCTCTGTCTGTAATGAATTTTGGTGAAACAGTTACCTATTGTAATCTTAAAGAGGTTTTCTTATTTAGCAGTGTCTCTATATAGATTGCTTATGTCCAATACCTTTGGTGGAATGGCTGGGTTTGACATGGATGACAGTCATATCTTTCCATAGGGGGTGTTGGCTGCTATAACCTTGGTGATAGTAGAGCTAGAGCCCGGTGTAGAGTGTGACATGGGTCTTCCTCTCTGCTTAGTGGCCATCACCATCCTGTTAGTGTCATGTTGCTCCCAAGTTGATGGAGCAAAAGGCCTGTTCATCAGGCTAGGGCTGGCTCTGTTCTCTTTAAGTGCATGTTTTCCTTCTTCACACATTCGGGCCTTTGTCTCAATAAAGGGGAATGCTGAAACAATAAGGGTTTGTGTGCTTATGGAGGTCCAATACTCTGCCTGTGTAGGCATCTTTGGATCCTTTCAGAAGCAAGCCACAGTCACATCCTCTGCTTCAGCCACCCCAGATCTGTGCTAGGCTATAGCATGGAGCAGTTGGGGCCAGAGCATTCACACAGCCTGGGTTGGGGTATACAGTAAAGTAGTCATGGGAATTCACAACCAATATTATCAAATAACTTTAAATGGAGCATAATCTATAAAATTTTGAATCGTTGTTTATATGCCACAAGCTAATATGATATTGTGAGTCAACTATACTTCAATAAGAAATTTTAAACATGCAAATAAAAATACAGTGAAATAATTTGTCACAGTAATTATCTGATTGGTAATGGTATGATGAATGATTTTGTCTTTGATTTTTAATACTTTAAAAAATTCTATTAAAGCATGTTTACTTTTGCTATCAGGTTAACAATATAGGGACTTCCCTGGTGATTCAGTGGTTGAGAATCAGCCTTCCAATACAGTGGACACAGATTCAGTCCCTGATCTGAAAGCTACGATCCCATGCACCACAACTAGAGAGCTATATACCACAACTACTGAGCCCATGTGTTCTAGAGCCCATGCTCTGCAACAAGGGAAATCTCTGCACACTGTGACTACAGAGAAGCCTGTGTGCCCCCAGAAGATCCAGCATAGCCAAAAAAGTGGGGGGGGGGGGGTGAGTAATTGTATATGTTATGAATTAAAGGAAACTAACAAAACATAAGGCATCACAAAAAATGAACTGAGAAACTTAAATTCGGTTTCTAAAAAAATTATTGAATAATTGTCTGTATTACATTTATTAATACATTCATGGCTATGATAACAAATTACCACAATAGGGTTTGAAATAAAAAATATTTTGCTCTTACAATTGAAGATCAGAAAGCAAATATCTCAGTGAGCTAAAGTCAACATGCCTGCATGGTCTCTGAGGAGAATCTGATTCATTTCCTTTTCTAGTTTCTAGTGGCCACAAGAATTTCTTGACTCATAGGCCTTTCTCCAGTTTCAAAGACAGGTGCTGCTGCTAAGTCACTTCAGTTGTCTCCGACTCTGTGAGACCCCATAGATGGCAGCCCACCAGGCTCCCCCGTCCCTGGGATTCTCCAGACAAGAACGCTGGAGTAGGTTGCCATTTTCTTCTCCAATGCATGAAAGTAAAAAGTGAAAATGAAGTCACTCAATCGTGTCCGACTCTTAGTGACCCCATGGACTGCAGCCCACCAGGCTCCTCTATCCATGGGATTCTCCAGGCAAGAATACTGGAGTAGGTTGCCATTGCCTTCTCTGCAAAGACAGCAACGTAACATTTTCAAATCTTTCTCTGATTTCAACCTTTCGGTCTTCCTCTTCTATAGTCACAGGTTCATTGTGATTCCATTAGTCTCTTCCAGATAATCATAGTAGATCTTCTTATCTTAAAGTCACTGATTAGCAACCTTCCTCCATCTGCTACATTAATCCCCTCTTGCTATGTAAAATAATATAAGCAAAGATTCTGGGGATTAGGATATAGTCATCATTTGAAGGTCATTACTCTGATTATCAAAAGTAATTTTTATAGACCTATTCTTTGCTGTCACTTAAGGACCAAGCTGGTTTTAGAAAAGGCAGAGGAAGCAGAGAACAAATTACCAACATCCACTGGATCATTGAAAAAGCAAGAGAGTTCCAGAAAAACATTTATTTCTGCTTTATTGACTATGCCAAAGCCTTTGACTATGTGGATCACAATAAACTGTGGAAAATTCTGAAAGAGATGGAAATGCCAGACCACCTGACCTGTCTCTTGAGAAATGCATATGCAGGTCAGGAAGCAACAGTTAGAACTGGACATGGAACAACAGACTGGTTCCAAATAGGAAAAGGAGTATGTCAGGTCTGTATATTGTCACCCTGCTTATTTAACTTATATGCAGAATACATCATAGGAAACACTGGGCTGGACGAAGCACAAACCTGAATCAAGATTGTCGGGAGAAATATCAATAACCTCAGATATGCAGAAGACACCACCCTTTTATGGTAGAAAGTGAAGAAGCACTAAAGAGCCTCTTAATGAAAGTGAAAGAGGACAGTGAAAAAGTTGGCTTAAAGCTCAACATTCAGAAAATGAAGATCATGGCATCTGGTCCCATCATTTCATGGAAAATATGGGGAAACATTGACAACAGTGTCAGACTTTATTTTTCTGGGCTCCAAAATCACTGCAGATGGTGATTGCAGCCATGAAATTAAAAAATGCTTACTCCTTGGAAGGAAAGTTATGACCAACCTAGATAGCATATTAAAAAGCAGAGACATTACTTTGCCAACAAAGGTCTGTCTAGTCAAGGCTATGGTTTTTCCAGTGGTCATGTATGGATGTGAGAGTTGGGCTATAAAGAAAGCTGAGTGCCGAAGAATTGATGCTTTTGAACTGTGGTGTTGGAGAAGACTCTTGAAAGTCCCGTGGACTGCAAGGAGATCCAAACAGTCCATCCTAAAGGAAATCAGTCCTGAATATTCATTGCAAGGACTGATGCTGAAGCTGAAACTCCAATACTTTGGCCACCTGATGCGAAGAGTTGACTCACTGGAAAAGACCCTGATGCTGGGAAGATTGAAGGAAGGAGGCGAAGGGGACAACAAAGGATAAGATAGTTGAATGGCATCACCGACTCAATGAACATGAGTTTGAGTAAACTCCAGGAGTTGGTTATGGACAGGGAGGCCTGGTGTTCTGCGATTCATGGAGTCACAAAGAGTTGGACATGACTGAGCAAGTAACACTTACTTACTTATTTACTTAAGGACCATAAGGGGTTTCCCAGGTGGCTCAGTGGGAAAGAATCCACCTGCAATGCAGGAGATAAGAGATGTGGGTACCATTTCTGGGCCAGAAAGATGCCCTGGAGAAGGAAATGGCAATCCACTTCAGTAGCCCATGGACAGAGGAGCCTGGCAGGCTACAGTCCATAGAGTCCCAAAAGAGTCAGACATGACTTAGCAACTAAACAACAATAAAGGACTGTAAATAAAAGAAACACAGAATGTATTATAGCCTCTTAATGATGAAAACCATTCTTTTGAAATTACAAGCCAAGACAACTTTTGGTGCAAAGGAACCTACAACTACCTACTCCAGACTCTAACAGAGGATCACAGCCTTGCTAGTCAAAGAATAATCCACAGACCAAGACATGCATGCATTATCAACGTTACCCAGAACCTTTTTGAAAATTCAGAACCTCAGGACAACCAGGACCTGTTGAATCAGGATCTGATTTAATACTAGAATCCTAGGGGATTCTTATGTACAATGTGTAGAAGTGTTGGCCTAGAATAGGCTTTCTCATCTTCTCACTATTGGCATTTGTGGCATGATAATTATTTGTATTTGGTGCTCTCCTGTACATTGTAGATGTTTGGGTGAAAGTGAAAGTGTTAGTTGCTCAGTCATGCCCAACTCTTGGCAGTCTCATGGACTGTGACCAACCAGGCTCCTCTGTCCATGGGATTTCCCAGTCAAGAATACTGAAGTAGGTTGCCATTTCCTTCTACAGAGAATCTTCCTAACCCAGGGATAGAACTTGCATCTCCTACTTGGCAGGTGGATTTGTTACCAATAAGCCACCTGGGAAAGCCCCCCTCCCCACAATGGTGTTCTAGCAAGAGAACACAGTTTTCTCCCTTGTTGAAGAAGAAATAGTAATTTCCTGGATATATCAGGTGCTGTATTCTCATAGCATGGCTGTTATGTTATGGCTCTTGAGACTCAAAGGATCTAGTCAAGACAAATTCCTCAGGCTTAGATTTGGAAGAAATATTGAGTGTTATAAAAACTTTCAATGTTAGAATTCTGGGAGATAGGAGAGTTAGTAGAGTAGTAACAAGAATTGAATACACCTGACGTCTAACCTGGCCTCTTGGGAACAGTATATCAGCGGGGAGTTGGCGGGGGGGGGGGGGGGGGGGGGGCGGGTAGAGAAATCCATTCTGTCCAAACAGGTTCCCCTGAGGAAATGATGTAGTCAACATTCAAGCAATAATGGGAAATGTGATAAAGAGGTATAATGAGCAGATACAGAACATATACAGAGCTATAAATATCTCTACTACTGCAAGATCTAAGCATGTTAAACCTTGAGCTGCAGCAGGGATGCTTTTTGCAGTTGGACTCCTAAGTCTGGCTCAGGGACCAATGCATCACTCCTTCCTTCTTTCTTGTGAGGAGACAGAGCTTCGGCTTCCACCATCCACCATCCAGGGAGGAATTTTGAACTTCCACACAGAGACCTTCCAATCTGCCTTTCCATCCAGGTGAGTCCAAGAGCCCCGCAGACACTGGAGGAGAAAGCTGGAGAGAATGAAACCCAAGACGTACCTGAGGTCACCTGAGAACACAAACAGCTGACCCAGAGCCGAGAAAACTCCATGTTTGTTTTCTTGTTTGATTTATTAATTCATAATCAATTTATTAAATATTTTTAAATGACAAATATCTGTTGGATTCAGCAATTCAAGGATTGCTGTTGACAACTAAGTAATGGGAATGAAAATCTAGTTGGATGAGACCCAGGAAAAAATGGGGAGCCCAGTGGTATCATTAAAATTTGAACATTTCCAAGAAGTTTAGTTGCCATTTAGGGGAGTAGGAAAATAAACTATTTGGTCGAGAGAGGTTTGCAGTGAAGTAATTGTTTTTTCTGAAATTTTCAAGATGGGGTGTATTTGAGTTTGTTCTGTATTCATTAGGAAGATCCAGATCAACAGAAGTATCTACTATCTGAAAACTACACTTCCTGAGACACATATATCACTGCATCTTCTTTCATACTGAGTATTCATTAGGGAAGTATGCATTTAAAATACAAACAGATATATTATAAACCATTTATCTTTGCAATTATTTCATTACCTGAAAGGCTAAATTTATTTGGGGTTTTTATTAGCCATTTGCTATCTCTATTGCAAATTGTCTACGCATGTTTTGCTTTACCTACTGGTGTCTGGATGTTTTTATTCTTTTTTGTTTTGCTATATCATTTTCTTTACAATGTATTTCATCTCCAGCTCAGAAAGGTAAGGAATTGCACTACAACATGTGGAAGACCAGGAGAATGAGATGTATTTTTAATACTTTGTCAATTCTTCTTGCTGAAAATAGAGAAATATGTAGCTTTTTTCTTCCTATTTTCCCCCTCCCCTACACAAGTGTGTCAGCCACCATTTCTGTGGCACTATTTCACCCAAACTGCACTTAGCTGTAACTAGTTCAACTAATCTGGATTCCCTATTCCAGTCTCTATATTCATGGTGGGGCGGAGTAGGGTCAGGGAGGGGGTAACGGTTTGCATTCTTCTAAACAAAGAATTACAATTTTTTAAAGAAGCTTCCTATTAATATTTGCCATTTACATCTTGTATGTATGTAGTGTATAATGTATTTGTTGCATTATGTGAGTGTAAAAACTGTGAGTAATCAAAGTTATCAGCTGGTCACATTTTGTCCTCCCTCTCATTGCTTTTCACACACAGAAAATTCTTAAACATCCTTAGAAATAAGAAACCACCTTTTCTATAAATTGCCATCTTATTTCACATTTTCACCTAGTACTACAATTGCCTTTTGTGACTAGATCAATTTTTTAAATAATATTTTCTGCCCCCTTGTGGAATATGTGCTTCTGCACTCAAATATTTCTTCTTTTTCATAAGGATGGTTGAATCTATTTATGCTTTAAAAAAACAAGAAAAGTGAAAGTCACTCAGTTGTTTTTTACTCTTGGCAGCCCCATGGACTGTAGCCCACAAGGTTCCTCTGTTCATGGCATTCCCCAGGCAAGAATACTTGATCAGGTTGCCATATCCTATCGTACTCCAGGGGACCTTCTTGACTGAGGGACCAAACCTGCATCTCCTGCATGGCAGGCAGATTATCACTGTGCTACCTGGCAAGCCCATTAATAGTGAACAAAGCATGAAGTCCCTGTCCATTTAGATGTAACATTTTAATGGAGAAATAGTACAGTAAAACAAATTCATGTATGACCAAGTGTCCTCAGATATAAATTAAATGAAGGAAAAAGTAGGGATTTGTGGTATGTAGGACTTTATAGAGCATATTATGGGGAGGTCTTTGCATGTGGGAAGAGAATCTGAAACAGGAGTAGTGTGGACCCACTGGATTTGTCAAAAGGAGATCAAAACTGAAAGGCCAAGAATAACAAAGAAAGATGCCACATAAGAAAAGTAAGAAAAGCTCCGGTCTTACTCACTCATAAAAATTGAGTCAGTGGTCTGATGTGGATACAATAATTAAGAAAGTGGAGGGAAAAAGTGCAGTCAGTGTCAGGTCCCTTGAGTCTGAACACACTGTAGCCTGTTCTCTCTGCAACTTGCCTCTTTCGTTGAACTCTTTATTCACATTATTCTTCCATCAGCAGAAACTGATCTTCTTCAAAAACAATTCTTCCATTTAATAAAATGGATTAAAAAAAATTTCAGATTGTGTCCCAGAACACAGCATGCTTTTTACATGTGATCCAGCATATGTACACAGGCAAGCAAGAAATTCACATGCATCACACTGCATGCACATTCAAACACACACATACAGACATATCTGAACAAAAAGAACAACAACAAAAAACCTTACTATGTATGATGCACTCTGATATTTTCTTTTGTGTTTTATATATTCTATTCTATCTTATTCTTACAAACCACACAGTTGAGAAACTGATCATGTTATTTTTTGTCTCCTGGCAGTCACCTCTTCCACATGGAACCAGGGAATGCTACACGAATTTCAGAATTTCTTCTTCTGGCAATTTCAAAGGAACCAGAACGGCAGCCTCTCTTATTTTGGACATTTCCTCTCCGTGTATCTGATCACTGTATTTGGAAACCTGCTCATCAACCTAGCTGTCAGCCTAGACTTCCACCTCCACACCCTCATGTACTTCTTCCCCTCCAACCTGTCCTTTGTAGACATCTGTGTCACTTCCACCACCATCCCAAAGATGCTGTAGAACATCCAGAACCAGAGCAAAGTTATAGCCTATGAAAGCTGCATCACCCAGATGTATTTTTTCATGCTCTTTTCAGAGTTGGACATCTTTCTCCTGACAGTGATGGCCTATGACTGCTTCATGGCCATCTGTCACCCCCTGAACTACACAGTCATCATGAACCCTCAGCTCTGTGGATTGCTGGTCCTGGTGTCCTGGATGATGAGTGTCCTGAATTCCTTGCTACTAAGCTTACTGATGTTGTGGCTGTCCTTCTGTAGAATCCTGGAGACCCCCCGTTTTTTCTGTGAACTCAATCAGGTGGTCCGACTTGTCTGTTCTAACATGTATCTCAATGACATAGTGATGTATTTTGCAGCTGCCATTTTGGATGGTGTTTCCCTCACTGGTATCCTGTACTCTTACTCTAAGATAGTTTCTGCCATACATGGAATCTCATCAGCTCAGGAGAAGTATAAGGCATTTTCCACCTGTGCATCTCACCTCTCAGTGGCCTCCTTATTTTATTGTACAGCCTTAGGAGTGTACCTTAGCTCTGCTGCTACAAACAGTTCACACTCAAGTACAATTGTACACTGTGGTTACATCCATACTGAATCCCTTCATCTACAGCCTGAGGAACAAAGACATAAACAGGGCTCTGAAAAGAAGCACTGGGATGGCTGCTATAAAAGGGGCAATTGTCCTTGGGCCCAAGAAGTGTCCATGACTGTAGGGTTCAAAGCCTTAGAGCCAAATTCTTTGATCAGATTGTTAAACAGTAGGACTTACTCCTTATATTTATTTTTTAGAATTTCCATTTATCTGAATTCAAATCTTCCACACAATTAAAGTGTGCTCATCCACCCTCCCCTGGTGGCTCAGATAGCAAAGAATCTGCCTACAAGGTAGGAGACCCAGGTTTGATCCCTGATTCAGGTAGATGCCCTGGAAAGGGGAATGGCAACCCATTTCAGTATTCTTGCCTGGAGAATCCCATGGACAGAGGAGCCTGGTGGGCTACAGTCCACAGGGTCACAAAGAGTTGGACATGACTGAGTGACTGAACAAAGGGGAAACAAGTTCACAAGTTCTCTTTGTCCAGGGGGTAAATCTAAAAGGGCCTTCATGGTTGGGGCGGGGGGGGGGGCAGTGGGGTGTGTCACTGGATACAAGTCTAATAGCTGTGTTACATAGCTGATGGCAATATATTTATTTGCCATAATTGTCTTTGAAGTGAATGCCTCAGAAATCAAAAGCTAAGTTTCTAGCACTCACATTACAAACAAATGCTTTATAATTGCTCTCCTGGTTTTATTCAATTATTCACCTTGGTGTCCAAATGCTTATCATAGTCACTGGCCAAAAAATTGATTATCAAATACGTGTCTTCCAGTTGAAATCTACATGGAAAGACAAATTGGAATAAATTGAACTGATATGATCATAGCATCAAGATGACCCATGAGGAGGCAAAATGTCAAGTCACACATTTGGTGACTAGGCACGATGTTTCTTTATCATGCTGTACATCTATTTATTAAAGCCTTATACAGAGAAAGTGAGAAATACATTTAAGGGAATAGATCTGATAGACAGAGTGCCTGATGAACTATGGACGTAGGTTCATGACATTGTACACGGCACAGGAATCAAGACCATCCCCATGGAAAAGAAATGCAAAAAAGCAAAATGGCTGTCTGAGGAGGCCTTAAAAATAGCTGTGAAAAGAAGAGAAGCGAAAAGCAAAGGAGAAAAAGAAAGATATTCCCATTTGAATGCAGAGTTCGAAAGAATAGCAAGGAGTGATAAGAAAGTCTTCCTTAGCAATTAATGCAAAGAAATAGATGAAAACAACAGAATGGGAAAGACTAGAAATCTCTTTGAGAAAATTAGAGATACCAAGGGAAAATTTCATGCAAAGATGAGCTTGATAAAGGACAGAAATGGTATGGACCTAACAGAAGCAGAAGATACTAAGAAGAGGTGTCAATAATACACAGAAGAACTGTACAAAAAAAAAAAGAGCTTCATGACAAAGATAATCACGATGGTGTGATCACTGACCTAGAGCCAGACATCCTGGAGTGTGAAGTCAAGTGGGCCTTAGAAAGCATCACTATGAACAAAGCTAGTGGTGGTGATGGAATTCCAGTTGAGCTATTTCAAATCCTGAAAGATGATGCTGTGAAAGTGCTGCACTCAAAATGCCAGCAAATTTGGAAAACTCAGCAGTGGCCACAAGACTGGAAAAGATGAGTTTTCATTCCAATCGCAAAGAAAGGCAATGCCAAAGAATGCTCAAACTACCACACAATTGCACTCATCTCATACACTAGTAAAGTAATGCTCAAAATTCTGCAAGCCAGGCTTCAGCAATATGTGAACTGTAGACGTCCAGATGTTTAAGCTGGTTTTAGGAAAGGCAGAGGAACCAGAGATCAAATTGCCAACATCTGCTGGATCATCAAAAAAGCAAGAGAGTTCCAGAAAAACATATATTTCTGCTTTATTGATTATACCAAAGCCTTTGACTGTGTGGATCACAATAAACTGTGGAAAATTCTTCAATAGATGGGAATACCAGACCACCTGACCTGCCTCTTGAGAAACCTACATGCAGGTCAAGAAGCAACAGTTAGAACTGGACATGGAGCAACAGACTGGTTCCAAATAGGAAAAGGAGTACTTCAAGGCTATATATTGTCATCCTGCTTATTTAACTTCTATGCAGAGTACATCATGAGAAACACTAGGCTGGAAGAAGCCACAGCTGGAATCAAGATTTCCAGGAGAAATATCAATAACCTCAGATATGCAGATGACACCACACTTAGTGGTGGAGTGGAACTAAAAGTGAAGAGGAACTAAAAAGCCTCTTGATGAAAGTGAAAGAGGAGAGTGAAAAAGTTGGCTTAAAGCTCAACATTCAGAAAACGAAGATCATGGCATCTGGTCCCATCACTTCATGAGAAATAGATGGGGAAACAGTAGAAACAGTGTCAGACTTTATTTTTGGGGCTCCAGAAGCTCTGCAGATGGTGGTTGCAGCCATGAAATTAAAAGACGCTTAATCCTTGGAAGGAAAGCTATGTCCAACCTAAATAGCATATTCAAAAGCAGAGGCATTACTTTGCCAACAAAGGTCCACCTAGTCAAGGCTATGGTTTTTCCAGTGGTCATGTATGGAAGTGAGAGTTGGATTGTGAAGAAAGCTGAGCGCCAAAGAATTGATCTTTTTGAACTGTGGTTTTGGAGAAGACTCTTGTGAGTCCCTTGGACTGCAAGGAGATCCAACCAGTCCATTCTAAAGCAGACCAGTCCTGAATGTTCATTGAAAGGACTGATGCTGAGGCTGAAACTCCAATACTTTGGCCACCTTATGCAAAGAGTTGACTCATTGGAAAAGACCCTGATGCTGGGAAGGATTGGGGGCAGGAGGAGAAGGGGATGACAGAGGATGAGATGGCTGGATGGCATCACCGACTCAACAGACAAGAGTTTGGGTAGACTCTGGGAGTTGGTTATGAACAGGGAGGCCTGGCGTGCTGTGATTCATGTGGTCTCAAAGAGTAGGACACAACTGAGTGACTGGACTGAACAGAACTGATAAGATGTCCCCCCACAAGTGAGAGGTTTTATTAATTGAGGTGAAGGGTTGGTCACTGTATTTTACATTTTGTCACTTTATTTTTGTTCTATTTGTACTTGAAACTTCTACTGCTACCTACTAACATGACTCTTTCTGTTGTTTTATGAAATATCTCCTCTTTCCTGATGTGTCACAAGTACACAAAGATGGTGAGTGAACAACATCAATTCATCCATTTCCCATGTCTTTCAAACTCAGGAGTCTCTTCCTTCCTCATGATCAGAGGATGATCCACAAGAGAGGCTGACATCCTGCCCAGTCATATGATTCAGATCCACCAGTTTTTCTGTAGCAACAGGAATGTCTGTCCACCTCTCCTAGTTTCCTAGAAAATAGTCACTTGTTACTATAGTTACCTGAAATAAGCTTGGGTAATGGAAGGACCATGGATGTTTTCCTCAAATATAAGAGCATATGATAAAAATAAAATGCTGTAGATTATTATAATTGCTCTTGGTTCTGTTCATTTGGATTATTGTATCAGTTAGCTGTTGCTGCATAACAAGCCATTCTATGTCAATTTGGGTACCATAATATCCTTACTATCCAATGAAGTTTTATTCTGGGGAGTTGTATTGATTTCTTTGTGTAGCTCATGAGTGTGTAGTCAGCCGTCAGTCTCTATACTGTGTTTTTAAGGCTCATCCATGATGTTAGTAAGGTTGTAGTGCTTTTTTGTCTTGAATTAATTTATCTTCAGTTTTCTATAGTTCTGTTAAGACTAGTCATATATTTACAGAAAAGAATGAATTTACCATGCGAATTACTTAAATTTAGTTTCACTGTCCCTACAACTATAAATAATACTTGGCTTTCTTCCCTGTTAGATGACATATCTCCTATCTTTGTTAAATGAGAACCAGCAATCTATGCTTACATCCTACCCTTAGCCATACACCATTGAATTATTTAAATTTAATTAAATAATCAGAGTATAATTGCACACAAAAAAGTGCATACTTAGAGTGCAAATTTTATAAATTAAAGGAGTTATACAAAAATTAAAGAGCATATTGCATGTTTCCACTTCTGTATAGTTGGATAGTATAATTTAAAGCATATCTTTAAATGCTTTGTTACATAATTATGAGAAATTCAGTTCCTTGAGCCTCAGTTTGCATATTTCTGAAGGTATTGTGGGGATACTAAGCCAAACTTCACGTGGATACTCTGAGAAATAAATGAAAGGTGTAGTTCATTTTTCAGTCCAAAGAAAACAAGGGTAAATGTTGTATCTGATTATCTGTGTGCTTGTATACATTTTTCTTTCAAACACAATCATACACACACATATACACATGTGGACACAACTGTTAATTCCTCTGTGTTAAAAGGAAACCTGAGAGTAATAGAAATGAAAACAATGAACATTTTGGGAGTTCACTGGTGATCAGATGGTTAAGAATCCGCCTTTCAATGCAGGGGACATGGTTTCCATCCCTAGTCAGGGAAGCAAGATCCCACATACCACGGGGCAACTAAACCCATGCACCACAACTAGAGCCCACAGGCTGCAACTAGAGAAACCTACAAGCAACAACTACTGAGATTGCTTGATCTCAAGTTCATGCACAGCAAATAGAGAAGCTTGCACACCACAGCAAAGAGCCTGTACACTGTAGAGACCCAAAAAAAAGGTTGAACATTAAAATTATCATGAAGCAGAAGAATGTAGAAATATAGACACAAAATTTTAAAGTACAATAGGTGACCTCAACTTGCATAATGCGTTCGTTTTCTACCATAATATCACAAGGCATCCTGGTCAGGCAATATTTACAATTACGTAATGCAGCCAAAGATGGAGAAGCTCTATACAGTCAGCAAAAACAAGACCAGGAGCTGACTGTGGCTCAGACCATCAACTCCTTATTGTCAAATTCAGACTGAAATTGAGGAAAGTAGGGAAACCCACTAGACCATTCAGGTATGACCTAAATCAAATCCCTTATGATTATACAGTAGAAGTGAGAAATAGATTTAAGGGCCTAGATCTGATAGATAGAGTGCCTGATGAGCTATGGAATGAGATTCATGACATTGTACAGAAGACAGGGATCAAGACCATCCCCATGGAAAAGAAATGCAAAAAAAAAAGCAAAATGGCTGTCTGGGGAGGCCTTACAAATAGCTGTGAAAAGAAGAGAAGTGAAAAGCAAAGGAGAAAAGAAAAGATATAAACATCTGAATGCAGAGTTCCAAAGAATAGCAAGAAGAGATAAGAAAGCCTTCTTCAGTGATCAATGCAAAGAAATAGAGGAAAACAACAGAATGGGAAAGACTAGAGATCTCTTCAAGAAAATCAGAGATACCAAAGGAACATTTCATGCAAAGATGGGCTCTATAAAGGACAGAAATGGTATGGACCTAACAGAAGCAGAAGATATTAAGAAGAGATGGCAAGAATACACAAAAGAACTGTACAAAAAAGATCTTCACGACCCAGATAATCACGATGGTGTAATCACTGACCTGGAGCCAGACATCCTGGAATGTGAAGCCAAGTGGGCCTTAGAAAGCATCACTAAGAACAAAGCTAGTGGAGGTGATGGAATACCAGTTGAGCTATTTCAAATCCTGAAAGATGATGCTGTGAAAGTGCTGCACTCAATATGCCAGCAAATTTGGAAAACTCAGCAGTGGCCACAGGACTGGAAAAGGTCAGTTTTTATTCCAATCCCAAAGAAAGGCAATGCCAGAGAATGCTCAAACTACCACACAATTGCACTCATCTCACACGCTAGTAAAGTAAGGCTTAAAATTCTGCAAGCCAGGCTTCATCAATATGTGAACCGTGAACTTCCTGATGTTCAAGCTGGTTTTAAAAAAGGCAGAGGAATCAGAGATCAAATTGCCAACATCCGTTGGATCATGGAAAAACCAAGAGAGTTCCAGAAAAACATCTATTTCTGCTTTATTGACCATGCCAAAGAATTTGACTGTGTGGATCACAATAAACTGTGGAAAATTCTGAAAGAGATGGGAATACCAGACCACCTGACCTGCCTCTTGAGAAATCTGTATGCAGGTCAGGAAGCAACAGTTAGAACTGGACATGGAACAACAGACTGGTTCCAAATAGGAAAAGGAGTTCGTCAAGGCTGTATATTGTCACCCTGTTTACTTAACTTCTATGCAGAGTACATCATGAGAAACGCTGGACTGGAAGAAACACAAGCTGGAATCAAGATTGCCGGGAGAAATATCAATAACCTCAGATATGCAGATGACACCATCCTTATGGCAGAAAGTGAAGAGGAACTCAAAAGCCTCTTGATGAAAGTGCAAGTGGAGAGTGAAAAAGTTGGCTTAAAGCTCAACATTCAGAAAACGAAGATCATGGCATCCGGTCCCATCACTTCATGGGAAATAGATGGGGAAACAGTGTCAGACTTTATTTTTCTGGGCTCCAAAATCACTGCAGATGGTGACTGCAGCCATGAAATTAAAAGACGCTTACTCCTTGGAAGGAAAGTTATGACCAACCTAGATAGCGTATTCAAAAGCAGAGACATTACTTTGCCAACAAAGGTTCATCTAGTCAAGGCTATGGTTTTTCCTGTGGTCATGTATGGATGTGAGTTGGACTGTGAAGAAGGCTGAGCACCAAAGAATTGATGCTTTTGAACTGTGGTGTTGGAGAAGACTCTTGAGAGTCCCTTGAACTGCATGGAGATCCAACCAGTCCATTCTGAAGGAGATCAGCCCTGGGATTTCTTTGGAAGAAATTATGCTAAAGCTGAAACTCTAGTACTTTGGCCACCTCATGTGAAGAGTTGACTCATTGGAAAAGACTCTGATGCTGGGAGGGCTTGGGGGTAAGAGGAGAAGGGGACAACAGAGGATGAGATGGCTGGATGGCATCAATGACTCGATGGACATGAGTCTGGGTGAACTCCGGGAGTTGGTGATGGACAGGGGAGGCCTGGCATGCTGAGATTCATGGGGTCACAAAGAGTTGGACACGACTGAGCGAATGATCTGATCTGAATGAGGAGTTCACTGTATCAGCTAATGAAGTGGAAGACCTTCAAATTGATTTAAATGATTTTTTTTTCCTATGTATGCTTTTCCACATAAAATGGCCTTATCCAGTCAGCTAGCTAATGAATAAATTGAGAAGTTTAAAATCAATTCTTGTAAACAAATTTTATTGAATAAATGTTTATATTAGATTCATGTTGCTGTTGTAAAATAATGCCAAATAAGTTGCTTAAAATAAGCAAATATATGGTTTTATAGTTCGGGTGTCAAAAGCTTTAAATGAGTCTTGCTGGTCTAATATCAAATGTTGGGGTGGCAGTAAAAGATGGCAGCATAGAAAGATCCTAAACTCACCACAACCCATGGACACCCCAAATCTACAGCTGCATGTGGATAAATTTCCTCAGAAAACTAGCTGAATATCTGTGCTGCTGTGCTGTGCTTAGTCACTCCGTTGTGCCCAACTCTTTGTGACCCCCATGGACTGTAACCTACCAGGCTTCTCTGTCCATGGGGATGCTCCAGACAAGAATACTGAAGTTGGTTGCATGCCCTCCTCCAGGGGATCTTCTCAACACATGGTCAAACCAAGGTCTCCTGCATTCGAGGCAGATTCTTTACCATCTGAGCCACCAGAGAAGCCCATGAATACTGGAGTGGGTAGCCTATCCCTTTCCTAAGGGATCTTCCTGACCCTGAAATCAAACTGGTGTCCCCTGCATTGCAGGCAGATTCTTTACCAGCTGAGCTATCAGGGAAGCCCCAGCTGGACATCTGCTCCACAAAAAAGGATAATAGGACCACATCCACATGGCAGAAGAGACAGAGAAGTAGTCTCTTCAAAAACCCCACCCCCAGCATAGTAACCCACAAATGGGCTGGATTTCACATTTACAGGGATCTTTTCCTGGTGACTCAAGATGGTAAAGAGTCTGCCTGCAGTGCGGAAGACCCATGTTCAATACCTGGACTGGGAAGATCCCCTGGAGAAAGAAATGGCAACCCACTCCAGTATTCTTGCCTGGGAAATCCCATGGACAGAGGAGCCTGGCAGACTACAGTCCATGGGGTCACGAAGAGTTGGACATGGCTGAGTGACTTCACTTTTTCAAGACAATAAGTTTGTGAAGTACATTTTATGTGTCAACCCTTGGAACCTGCACCAGAAAGAAAAGTCACCAAAATATGTGACAATAGGGTTATTTCCAGAAGACCCCAAAGTCAGTGTGGAAGGGAAAACTTGGGATAAAGTGCTAGAAGTTTCAACTCGAGAAGGCAGAAGAGTTCGTGAAGAAGGATTAGTATAAACAGGATTCACCTGACTTCTAACTTGGTCTCTTGGGAACAGAAAATCATTACGAGAAACTTCTCTCTAGACCAGTTCACTGGGAGAAATCACGTGCTTAAGGATGGAATAACAAGAGGGAAATGTCCCCAGTGACCAAATCTAGGCATCCATAAATATCTCACATGCTGCAGTCCTTCCGCTTCTGCCACCTCAGAGTAGAGGAGACATGCTCATTGCTTTTGGAGTCCTGCATCTGCAAAGGGGCTTTAGTTCCTCTTGTGTCTTGTCTGAGAACACAGCTTCAGACTCCATCATAAACCATCCTTAAGGAATTCAGACTTCCACACAAGATCTTCCTTTCAAAGAACCTAACTAGGTGGGTCTAAGGACTCACAAATACTTCAGGTAAGATTCAGAGAGAACGGAAGATGAAAAATTTTACCCAAGGTCACAAGAGATTCTCAGGAGACTAGTTCAGAGCCAAGACTTGGACATGTTTGTTTGTTGGTTGGCTAATTTATTTATAAGTACTTTATTAGTGGATTTTCAGGTGGCACAGTGGTAAAGAATCTGCCTGCCAGACTTTAATTATATTTCACTTAATTTTTTTATACTGCCATATGTAACCTAGTTTTGTTTCCAGCTCATTTTCAATTTTTTCCATATATGTGCACACATTTATGAAAACAAAAATGTGAACCAAGCAGAGGAGATTCTTGCTCATGTGGATATTATAATAGAGAAAACAGAACACAATAAAATAAATGCATGAATAACATAACATCCTCAGGGATAATTCTTCTGAAGAATAGAGACAGATAGTTGCAGCATATGCAGTATATTACAGAGTATGAGCTAGGGAGAACTTTGCACAAGGTATAAGGAGCAGAACCTGGACTAGTGTCAAAAAGGAAGCCTACTGGATATGTCCAAAAGGAAAAAAAAAAAATTACAGCCCAAGAGTAACAAAGAAGAATTACACAGAGAAAAATTAGAGAAAGGCCAACCTCATTCACTATTCGACCATATGAAAACTAGTGTGGTAAATAAATAGGAATAGGTACAGGATTAAAAACTAGATCAGGGACCTGACACTGATGACATGATGAAGCAAGTGGAGCAATAAAGGTCCAGTGGTCTGTGCTCCCTTGAATCCAAGGTACTTCAGCACCCAAACAGCTGCCTCTTCTCTCTGAAACCTGGCTCCTCAGTTGGGCTCTTTATTCGTATTGATTTTCCCTCATTAGTAGGAACTGCCCTTTTAAAAGTTTTCTTGCCTTTACTGCAGTGGACTCCAGACTTTTTGACTAAGTCCCAGAGTAAGATATGCATTTTACATCATGATCCTGGGGTGATCGCAAAGAATCAGACTCCACAACTGCACATGCACACTGGCATGTCTGTATAGACAAACATAGACAAACACACATATCCACACACAGACAGGTACCTACCCATGCATATGACTGAGCAAAGAGGGTCAGAAATGACTTTGTGTGTATCCTTACTGGTTATGATACACTCTGATACTTTTTGTGGGTTTCATTTATTATTTTCTATTTAATTTTTGCAAACCATAGTTCAAACCCCCAATGGGACCTAATCTGAGAACATGAAAACATTCCTCTTGCTTGTTCTCCATGCCTATTTTAGTATTCCCCTGCATCTTTTCTGTCTCTCATTGTCTTTTATTAGCAGCAATTTTTGTGAGGCCATATTCTTTCAAGTCTATGCAATATATATTGAATTAGTTACAGCTCCCCACTAAATCTGCTCGGAATGGGGTAGGGAAAAGGTGGTGAATGTGTATAACATTGCTGCATGTGTCAAGATTCTCACAGTCTAGCAGGGGAAAAAGACATGGGATTAAATAAAAGTTACAGAGAGAAGAATAGCCCGACCACAGTGCTGTGGGTGTGTGTGTGCATGTGTGAACTTGTGTACACCAAAATGTTCCCCTGAAAATACAGATGACAGAATGTCAACCAAATATGAAAACAAAAAGTGGATTGATTTTTGTGCTCAGGATTCCTTGGAGGTAAAATTAATAAGGTGCAAAGAACAACTTGTGAATTACAGACTCCCTGTGCCTTAGGGTCGGAGAGGGCAATGGCACCCCACTCCAGTACTCTTGCCTGGAGAATCCCAGAGACGGGGAAGCCTGGTGGGCTGCCGTCTATGGGGTTGCACAAAGTCGGACATGACTGAAGAGACTTAGCAGCAGCAGCAGCAGTACCTTAAGGTTGAGTAGCAGCAGGAAGGTCACTTCATTCCTTAGCATCCTCTGGCCCCCTCTCTCATCACCCTCCCTCTTGTATCTTCCCCTTGGGAAACTGGCTTCTTTGGAGCCTGAATATCTGAAACAGGTGTCTCCTTCAGGGCCTTTGCACCAGCCATTCCTTCTACCAGGCAGGCCTCTCTTCCTTGAGATCTCTGTTCAAATGTTACCTACTTTGCCAGCCTACCTGAACACCCAGTAAAGAATAATACCTCAGCCTCTCTCCATTATGCCCCCTTTTCCTTCATTTTACCTGTCACCATTTAACATGTTATATGATTTTATATTTGCTAGCATTATTTCTCCATCATCCAATTATAGGAACTTTTGTCTCTCAGCACACTCTACCTCTTGCCTTGAAGCTGGTAAGTTCTCAATTTATGAGTCCCAAAGGATTGACAAAAATCTCATTAAAAGTATGCAATACCTGAACTCTTGGGGAAATGGCTGCAAAAGAACAGGAATTTGTAATCAGAGATGGAACAGGGAATGCCCTGAAGGGGAAAGATTTCACACCAAAATTATAGGCATTGATTTCATGACTGCAAAATATAAATTGTATCATTTGACTATGCCAGTAATGCTCATTTTTGTGAAAAGTGGTCATATCATTTTGGGGGATTTAATTCCAGGTCATTCCCTCCACCACATGGAGCCAGAGAATGATACACATATTTCAGAATTTCTTCTTCTTGGACTATCAAATGAACCAGAACTTCAGCCCCTCATATTTGGGCTTTTCCTCACCATGTACCTGATCACTGTGTTTGGAAACCTGCTCATCTTCCTGGCCGTCAGCTCAGACTCCCACCTCCACACCCCCATGTACTTCTTCCTCTCCAACCTGTCCTTTGTAGACATCTGCTTCATCTCTACCACCATCCCAAAGATGATGTGGAATATCCAGATGCAGAGAAAAGTTATCACCTATGAAGGCTGCATCAACCAGATATACTTTTTACTACTCTTTGCAGGGTTGGATGACTTCCTCCTGACTGTGATGGCCTATGACCGGTTTGTGGCCATCTGCCACCCCCTGCACTACACAGTCATCATGAACTCCCGGCTCTGTGGACTGCTGGTTCTAGTGTCATGGATGATGAGTGCCCTGAATTCCTTGATACAAATCTTAATGATGTTGCGACTGTCCTTCTGTAGAGTCCCGGAGATCCCCAACTTTTTCTGTGAACTCAATCAGGTAGTCCGAAGTGCCTGTTCTGGCACTTTTCTTAATGATGTGATGGTGTATGTTGCAGCTGGGCTGCTGAGTGGTGGTCCTTTCATTGGTATTCTTTACTCTTACTCTAAGATAGTTTCCTCCATACGAGGAATCTCATCAGCTCAGGGGAAGTACAGAGCATTTTCCACCTGTGCATCTCACCTCTTAGTTGTCTCCTTATTTTATTGTACAATCCTAGGAGTGTACCTTAACCCTGCTGATGCACACTACTCACACTCAAGTGCAATAGCCTCAGTGATGTACACTGTGGTCACCCCAATGCTGAACCCCTTCATCTACAGTCTTCGGAATAAAGACATAAAAGAGGCTCTGAAAAGATTCATTGAGCAATAAAAGGACAAACTCTTCTGCAGCTAATAAGTGGATCCAGAAATTGCCATTCTTCCATTAGACTGTGAATATATAATTTGTCTTTTCTATTGCTTCCTTAATTTTACATTTTTTGACTTCAACTTCTGTTTATATGTAAATAATTCAGTTTATTAAGCTTTCCCATTTATTTCATTTTCCTGCTTTCACATATTTTCTTCCAAACTTATATCAGAAATATGTGCAAATTCCCTTTTATTTCTTGAGTCTATGTGAATTTCTTAAGAATGGTATCTTTTCAAGTGACACATATCATTTCAAGTTTTTTTTTCTTTTATTTTACTAAAAGAATAGTTAGAAGTTGTATTACTCATATTGAATAAGCTCTACTTGGCACCTTCACTATGTAATTTAAGTAACTCACTTTATCAGGTCTTTTCTTCTATCTCATACAGAAAAATGACTGAGAACCACTGACCTAGAGCAAGAGAACTAGAAAATTCTCATGTTCTAATCACCACACACACTTTACTCACTTAATAGCTTTGCTTTTTTTTTTTAATTTAATTTATTTATTTTAATTGGAGGCAATTACAATATTGTAGTGGTTTTTGCCATACACTGACATGAATCAGCTATGCGTGTACCTGTGTTCCCCATCCTGAACCCCCCTCCCACCTCCCTCCCCATCCCATCCCTCTGGGTCATCCCAGTACACCAGCCCTGAGCACCCTGTCTCATGCATTGAACCTGGACTGGTGATCTATTTCACATATGATAATATACATGTCTCACTGCTATTCTCTCAAATCATCCCACCCTTGCCTTCTTCCACAGAGTCCAAAAGTCTGTTCTTCACATCTGTGTCTCTTTTGCTGTCTCGCATTCAGGGTTATCATTACCATCTTTCTAAATTCCGTATATATGCGTTAGTATACTGTATTGGTGTTTTTCCTTCTGGCTTACTTCACTCTGTATAACAGGCTCCAGTTTCATCTACCTAATTAGAACTGATTCAAATGTATTCTTTTTAATGGCTGAGAAATATTCCATTGTGTATATGTACCACAGCTTTCTTATCCATTCATCTGCTGATGGACATCTAGGTTGCGTACATGTCCTGACTATTATAAACAGTGCTGTGATGAACTTTGGGGTACACATGTCTCTTTCCCTTCGGGTTTCCTCAGTGTGTATGCTCAGCAGTGGGATTGCTGGGTCATAAGGCAGTTCTATTTCCAGTTTTTTAAGGAATCTCCACACTGTTCTCCAGAGTGGCTGTACTAGTTTGCATTCCCATCAACAGTGTAAGAGGGTTCCTTTTTCTCCACACCCTCTCCAGCATATATTGTTTGTAGATTTTTGGATAGAAGCCATTCTGACCAGTGTGAGATGATACCTCATAGTGGTTTTGATTTGCATTTCCCTGATAATCAGTTTAATCACCTCACTCTTCTGAACCACAATTTTTCAAATTTAGAATGAAGCTTATAATTGTATATCCTCATAAGATGTTCTGTTGCAAAGTAGCAAATGAGACAACAGATATAAGATGCTAAGCTCAGTCCATGGTGCATTAAAAGATCCATGTGGATCTCTTATCATTACCAAGTATTTTTATGATTAAAAGACTGAACCCAGCTTTTCACTTGTGTTAAACCTGAAAACACCTCATTGATGTGTCAAAAGTGTTTTGAAGTCAGGGATTATTTTACCTATGGTTTCAGAGCAAAGGAACACAGCTCTATCCCTTATTGAAGAGGAAATAATAATTTTCTGGAGATATCAGGAGCTGCATTCCCATCACAAAATAGTGCTTTTGAAACCCAAGGAACCTAGTCCAGACAGGTTCCTCAGACTTAGATTTGGAGGACACTTTGACTCAGGGTTGCAAAACGTGTCACTGTTAGAACTCTGGGATACAGGATTGTTCATGGAGTAGTAATAAGAATTTGGATAGACTTGACTTCTAACGTGGTCTCCTGGGAATGACCAATCAGCTGAAAAAATTCCATTCTGTCCAGACTAGTTCCCCTGAGGAAATGATGTGTTTGAAGATTGAGGTAATAGTGGAAAATGTGCTGAACACGTATAATGAGCAGATAAAGCAAATACACAGAGCTATAAATATCTCCACTGCTGCAGTGTCTGAGCAGCTCCACCTTGAGCTGAACGGGGCATGGTTTTGCATTTGGATTCTTAAGTATGGTTCAGAGACCCACGCTTCACTCTTTCCTTCTTTCCTGTCTGGATTCAGAGCTTCAGTCTCCACCATCAACCCTTCAGGAGGAATTTGGACTTCCATACAGAGACCTCCTCTCAGACTTCCTATCTGGGTGAGTCTGAAAGCCCAGCAGGAGAAAGTCAGAGAGGATGAAACCCAAAAACATTTACCTGAGGTCACCTGAAAGACCAAACTGCTGGTCCAGAGACAAGGTTGTCTTAATAATCCGTAATCAATTTGTTTCATATGTAAAAAAGACAAGTGCCTATTGCATTCAGCAACTCAAGAATTGTTGATAATTATGTGATGGGAATGAAAACCTAGTTAGGGGAGACTCAAGAAGAAATGGCAGGCACAGTGGTGTCAGTAAAATTCGAACATTTCCAAGGAGATTTGCAGTTTAAGAGAGTAGGGAAACATACTATTTGGTCAAGAGTGGCTTGCAGTGAAGTGATGACATCTTATGTATTTATTTTTGATTTTTGAGATGGGGTATATTTGAGCATGTTCTATATTCATAAGGAAGATACAGATCAATGGAATAGCTACTACCCAGAAGCTTACAGTTCTTAAGACACATTTCATAGAATCTTTTCTCACATTGAGTATTCACTTGAAAAAAAATGTATTTAGTATACAGAGTCACATTATGCTAAAAGGCTTAATTTTGCATTAGGTTCATTACCTGGGAGGCTGGATATATTTGGGGGGTGATTAATCATTTGCTTCTCTATTACATATTATCTATACACATTGTTTCATATACTGGCATTCGAGTGTTATTGTTCCTTTCTTTTTTGCTCTATCATTTCCTCTGTAATTTTATTCATACCTCTATGAAGGCAACGGAATGTATAAAGCAGGTGAGGTATCTGATGATTTGGATCTACCATTTTAATGGAGAAATATTTCAGAATAAAATAATGCATATATTGCAAAGTGTCATCAGATACAAATCACATGAAGGAAGGGATAGGTTCTGTGGTGTTTATAGGATTTTGTAGGGTATATTATGAGGAGTTTATCACAGGTGGGACAAGTCTCAGAAACAGAAGTAGAGTGTGACCAAGGGGTTTTCCACCCCCCCCCCAAAAAAAAAATCAAAGCGCAGGATTAAAAAAGAAAAATGCCACTTAAGAAAAATGATAGAGGGCTTACATACTGGCTCAGTAGTGAAGAATCCACCTGCCAATGTAGGAGACATGGTCCAATCCCTGATCCAGGAAGATCCCACATGCTGTGGAGCAACTAGGTCTGTGCACCACAACTATTGAGACCGTGATCTAGAGCCCAGGAGGTGCAACTACTCAAGCCCACACACCCTAGAGCCTGGACTCTGCAACGGGAAGTCACAGCAATGAGAAAGCTGCACCACAACTAGAGAGCAGCCCTTGCTCGTTGCATCTAGAGCAAAGTCCACACAGCAATGTAGACCCAACACAACCAAAATTAAATAAAAAGAAGTGTTGATATATGGCAAAACCAATACAATATTGTAAAGTTAAAAAAATAAAATAAAATTTATAAAAAAGAAAAATAGAAAAAAGCAGAAAAATAAATAAATAAAATAAAAAGAAAGAAAAGCAATAGAAGGGAAAGTCTCATTCACTACAGGACCATATGAAAATAAGTGTGGACAAATACACAGGAATAAATATGGAATAAAGAATTGACCGAGGGCCTGATGTGGATGCTGTAGTGAGGCACTGGAGGAATAGAAGTACAGTCAGTGTGTGGGCCCTTGAGTCTGAGGTCACTTCAGCCCACACTGCCGTCTGGTCCTTCTGCAACCTGCTCTTGCCTTGGCCTCTGTTTATACTGTTCCTCCCTTGGCAGGGACTGGGCTCTTATAAATGTCTTCTTGCATTTATTGAAGTGTATAAGAAACTTTTTTGACTCTGTCCCAGCTAAGATATGCCTTTTACATGTGATCCAACCATACCTGCATGCACGGGCATGAGCATACACAAACACAGGCATCTGAACAAAGAGAATCAGAAAAATCCTACTGTATATGATGCAGTCTGACATTTTAATTTTGCATTTTTTTCTACCCTATTTTATTCTTACAAACTACATAGTCTGAACCTCTAATAGGTGTGAATCTCAGAATATGGGAAATGTTTCTCCAGCATATCTTTTAAAGCTCTGTTAATGTTTCCCTGGTCCTTTTTGGCGATTTCTATGAGAACATGTCTTTTTCATTCCTTCATGCAGTATGTATTTATTCAAGTACTGCTCACAACTAAACAAAATCTAAGGGGTTGAAGAGTATGGCACTTACAGTCTAGCAGAGAATAACAGATGCAGAATTAATTAAAACCTCATAATGATAACCCTGTAGCTAAATGACTGTAAGTGAAATTCTCTGTTTTCTGTGCACATGTTTTAAAAAGAGAAGAATTCATGAAAGAGATGATCTGAAAAAGAAGATGGTGTTTTGGAGATAGGGAGGGGTGAAAATTCCAAATGGAGTTGTTGATTCCCTAAGGAGGTGCATATCAGCTCTGAGTCTTGAGCCTGTGGCATCAAGTGAAGCTGTGACTCAAGCTGAATATTCATGAGATTGATGTGAGTGAAGGCAGCACAAGGCTGAAGTGGTGGTTAGTCACGGAGAGTCAGGGTAGGATTTGAAGCTGTGGAATTTGGGGCTCGTTTCACAGTGGGGAGTCACAGGGAGAGGAGGAAGTCAGGGAGTTGGTTGTTTTGAAACACAGCTGTTCCCTCTGACTAGCACACACTTCTACCCAGAGAGACTCATGTCTCCTTCTTTCTCTTTCTTGAAGTCTCTGATCAAATGTTTTCCAGGCTACCTGAATACCCAGTAAAAAAAAATAATACCCTCATCAACTCTCTTCTTTACATTTGATCTATTTTCCTTTACAGCACTTGTCAACATATGATCATTTGTAAGAGTTTTTAAATTTTTTCCTTATATTTTTTCTCCACCATTGAATTACATGATCTGTTGTCTCTCAGCACCCTCTCCTCTTTCTCCAGAATTCAGTAGGTCTTAAATTTGTATTCCCTCAAATGCATGACAAAATCCCTCATTACGAATGTAGAATACTTGACTACTGGGGGAAAAAGCTGACTGTAAGATAGGCTTTCCTATTTGGAGATGGCACAGGAGATTGGCTTGAAGGGGAAATTTCTGTACAAAGTCATGTATATTTTTTGAATGCAAAATATAAATGTTAGAGTTCACTATGTTTACAATGCCAATTTTTGAAAAACTAGTCATGCTATTTTTTGTTTCCAGGAAGTCATTTGCATCACATGGAACCCAGGAATGAGACACCAATTTCAGAATTTATTCTCCTGGGATTATCAAATGAACTAGAACTGCAGCTCCTCATATTTGGACTTTTCCTCTCCATGTACCTGATCACTGTGATTGGAAACCTGCTCATCATCCTGGCTGTCAGCTCAGACTCCCACCTCCACACCCCCATGTACTTCTTCCTCTCCAAGCTGTCCTTTGTAGACATCTGCTTCATCTCCACCACCATCCCAAAGATGTTGAAGAACATAAGGACACAGAATAAAGTAATAACCTATGAAGGCTGCATCATCCAGATGCATTTTTTCATACTTTTTGCGACGTTGGATGCATTCCTCTTGACTGTGATGGCCTATGACCGCTTTCTGGCCATCTGCCACCCATTCCACTACACAGTCATCATGAAATCCCAGGTCTGTGGACTGCTGGTTCTGCTCTCCTGGATCATGAGTGCTCTGAATTCCTTGATACAAAGCATAATGGTGTTGTGGCTGGCTTTCTGTACAGACTTGGAAATCCCCCACTTTTTCTGTGAAGTTAATCAAGTGGTTCAACTTGCTTGTTCTGACACTTTTCTTAATGACATGTTGATGTATTTTGCAACTGGGGTGTATGGTGGCATTTCCCTCACTGGAATTCTTTACTCATATTCTAAGATAGTTTCCTCTATACTAGGAATTTCATCTGCTCGGGGGAAGTATAAAGCATTTTCCACCTGTGCCTCTCACCTCTCAGTTGTCTCTTTACTCTTTTGTACAGTCCTGGGAGTATATCTTAGCTCTGCTGCTACTCACAGCTCACAATCAAGTGCTGTTTCCTCGGTGATGTACACTGTGGTCACACCCATGCTGAACCTCTTCATCTACAGTCAGAGGAATAAAGACATAAAGAGGGCGCTGAAAAGGATCATTGGGATGGCAGCTATATAAGGACCAGTTTTATCGGGGCTGAAGAAATGCCTGTGATTTTAGGGCTCAAAACTTCAGAACCCAATTCTTTGATCAGGTTGCTGAAGTAGAACTTGATCTTTCTATTTCCCCAAATTTCCATTTCTTTGAATTCAAGGCCTCTACATTATATTACCAAATGAAATTATATACTGGGGAATTGTACCAACTTCTATTGTGCTCGCCATGAGTGTGTAGTCAGCTGTAAATCTCTCTATATAAGCCTCTGAATGCAGAGTTCCAAAGAATAGAAAGAGGAGATAAGAAAGCCTTCTTCAGCAATCAACGCAAGAAATAGAGGAAAACAACAGAATGTGAAAGACTAGATATCTCTTCAAGAAAATTAGAGATACCAAGGGAACATTTCATGCAAAGATGGGCTCGATAAAGGACAGAAATGCTATGGACCTAACAGAAGCAGAAGATACTAAGAAGAGGCGGCAAAAATACACAGAAGAACTGTACAAAAAATATCTTCATGACCTAGATAATCACAATGGTGTGATCACTGACCTAGAGGCAGACATCCTGGAATGTGAAGTCAAGTGGGCCTTTGAAAGCATCACTACGAACAAAGCTAGTGGAGGTGATGGAATACCAGTTGAGCTATTTGAAATCCTGAAAGATGATGATAGCAGGAAGTGTTGCACTCAATATGCCAGCAAATTTGGAAAACTCAGCAGTGGCCACAGGACTGGAAAAGGTCCATTTTCATTCCAGTCCCAAAGAAAGGCAATGCCACAGAATGCTCAAACTACTGCACAATTGCACTCATATCACATGCTAGTAAAGTAATGCTCAAAATTCTCCAAACCAGCCTTCAGCAATACGTGAACCCTGAACTTCCTGATGTTCAAGCTGGTTTTAGAAAAGGCAGAGGAACCAGAGATCAAATTGCCAACATCTGCTGGATCATGGAAAAAGCAAGAGTTCCAGAAAAACATCTATTTCTGCTTTATTGACTACGCCAAAGCCTTTGACTGTGTGGATCACAATAAACTGTGGAAAATTCTGAAAGAGATGGGAATACCAGACCACCTGACCTGCCTCTTGAGAAATCTGTATGCAGGTCAGGAAGCAACAGTTAGAACTGGACATGGAACAACAGACTGGTTCCAAATAGGAAAAGGAGTACATCAAAGCTATATATTGTCACCCTGCTTATTTAACTTATATGCAGAGTACATCATGAGAAATGCTGGACTAGAAGAAGCACAAGCTGGAAACAAGATTTCCAACAGAAATATCAATAACCTCAGATATGCAGATAACACCACCCTTATGGCAGAAACTGAAGAGGAACTAAAAAGCCTCTTGATGAAAGTGAAGGTGGAGAGTGAAAAAGTTGTTTTAAAGCTCAACATTCAGAAAACGAAGATCATGGCATCCGGTCCCATCACTTCATGGGAAATAGATGGGGAAACAGTGAAAATAGTGTCAGACTTTATCTTGGAGGGCTCCAAAATCCCTGCAGATGGTGATTGCAGCCATGAAATTAAAAGACGCTTACTTCTTGGAAGGAAAGTTATGACCAATCTAGATAGCATATTCAAAAGCAGAGACATTACTTTGCCAACAAAGGTCCGTCTAGTCAAGGCTATGGTTTTCCCTTGGTCATGTATGGATGTGAGAGTTGGACTGTGAAGAAGGCTGAGCGCCGAAGATTTGATACTTTTGAACTGTGGTGTTGGAGAAGACTCTTGAGAGTCCCTTGAACTGCAAAGACATCCAACCAGTCCATTCTGAAGGAGATCAGCCTTGGGATTTCTTTGGAAGGAATAATGCTAAAGCTGAAACTCAAGTACTTTGGCCACCTCATGCAAAGAGTTGATTCATTGGGAAAGACCCTGATGCTGGGAGGGATTGGGGGCAGGAGGAGAAGGGGACGACGGAGGATGAGATGGCTGGATGGCATCACTGGCTCGATGGACGTGAGTCTGAGTGAACTCCGGGAGTTGGTGATAGACAGGGAGGCCTGGCGTGCTGCGATTCATGGGGTCACAAAGAGTTGGACAGGACTGAGTGACTGAACTGAACTGAATTGAAGTGATGTTGAGGAAGGATGCCATGCTGTTTTGTCTTGAATCGGTTTATGGTTATTTTTGTATCTATGCTGATCTATTTACAGAAAAAAAATGAGTTTTTCACGCGAATTACTTGTATTTAATTTCAGCATTTATTTATCCATAAATGATGTTTGACTTCCTTCCCAGTTAGCAGACAACTCTCGAGGAGGAGCTAAGATGGCGGAGGAGTAGGACAGGGAGAACACTTTCTCCCCCACAAATTCATCAAAAGAATATTTAAACGCTGAGTAAATTGCACAAAACAACTTCTGAATGCCGACAGAGGACATCAGGCACCCAGAAAAGCAAACCAAGTCTTTGAAAGGAGGTAGGAAAAAATATAAAAGACAAAAAAAGAGACAAAAGAGGGAGGGACAGAGTTCCGTCCTGGGAAGGGAGTCTTAAAAAGAGAGAAGTTTCCAAACACCAGGAAACCCTCTCACTGCTGAATCTGTGCCACACCTTGGAAGCACAGAGGGCAACATAACAGGGAGGAAAAATAAATAAACAATTAAAACCCGCAGATTGCGAGCCCTACGGTAACTCCCCCAGAGGAAAAGCAGTGCAGACGCCTGCACATGCCACTAGCAAGCGGGGGCTGGGCAGGGAGGCGTGGCACGGGCTGCATCGCATAGAGTAAGGAACTGGCCTGAATACCCTGAGCGCTATCTGAGCGAAATAATTTGGGCTAGCAAACCAGACTGTGGGATATCTACCACGCGAAAAGCCAGCCCTAACCTAAGACACTGCCAGGCCCATGCACGGAACAAAGGACTGAACAGAGATAGCCAGCTACAGACCATCCCCCTATGATGACAGGCAGCCAGAGCCGGAAGGGGGCAATCGCAGCCCCAGAGAAACATTATCTATAAAACTGTAAGCAGGCTCCATTGCTAACTAAAACTTCTTGGGGGTCTGGACGGTCAACATCTGCCTGAGAAGGTGCACCAGTTGTACACCTAGATAACCAAGTGGCGGGGATGCAATAAGTCACAGCAATCACGCTTGCCAAACACCTCATCACCTGAGCTGCTCGGACCTGGGAAGGGCACAAAACGCAGGCCCAACCGAGTCTGTGCCTCTGAGGACTACCTGAGTGCCAGAACCTGAGCGGCTTGGACCTGGGAGGTGCAGGCAGCCCAGGGCCAGCCACAGAATGTTCCCGGTGGAGCAACCTAGAGCCTGAGCAGTGATGGCAGGGAGGCTACACGTGCCATGAATGGGGGAAGACCCAGTGTGGCTGAGGCACTGCAAGCACATGCCAGTGTTATTTGTTTGCAGCATCACTCCCTCCCTCCCTCCCCACAGCGCGACTGAACAAGTGAGCCTAAAAATAAATAAATAAATAAAGTGTCCTCCACCGTCCCCTTTGTGTCAGGGCGGAAACCAGACACTGAAGAGACCAGCAAACAGAAGAAGCTATAACAGAGGCAACTGCCTTGGAAGCTACAGGCAATAGATTAAAACCCTGTGGTTACTACCAACTACATAGGAAGGGGCCTATAGATCTTGAGAAATATAAGTCGGACCAAGGAACTAGCCAAAAATGAACTGAACCCACAATACTCACAACAAAACCTGAGAAACTCCTAGATATAATTTTACTATTTTTACGATCATTCTTTCTTTTTTTTTTTTTAATTTTTTAAAAAAAATTTACGTCCTCTATTATTCCTTTAATTTTCACTTTTATAACCTATTACTTTGCAAAAAAAAAAAAAAAGACCCTATTTTTTTAAAGCAAACTTCATATATACATTTTTAATAATTTTTTTGACCTTGTTTTGTTTTTTTTTTTTTTTTTCTTCTTTTCTTTAACATTGTATTTTTGAAATTCCAAACTCTAGATTTTTAATTTTAGCTTTTTGGTATTTGTTATCAGTTTTGTACCTATAGTTTTTTAATAATTTCTGTGACTTTTTTTTTCTCTGTTTCTTTCTCTTCTTCTTTTATATAACATTGTATATCTTTTTTTTCTCTCTCTTTTTTTTTCTTTGTTTATATTTTTTTTTCAATTTTAATTTAAAAAAATTATACATGTGTTCCCCATCCTGAACCCTCCTCCCTCCTCCCTCCCCATACCATCCCTCTGGGTCGTCCCAGTGCACCAGCCCTGAAATTCCAAACTCTACCCTAGATTTTTAGTTTATGCTTTTTGGTATTTGTTATCAATTTTATACCTGTATTTTCTTTATAATCTTTGTGACTTTTTGTTTTTGTTTGTTTGTTTTTCTCTCTTTCTTTTTCTTCTTCTTTTTTTATTGAAATTCCAAACGATACTCTAGATTTTTAACTTTTGCTTTTTGGTATTAGTTATCAATTTTGTACCTATATTTTCTTTATAATTTTTGCGACCTTGTTTGTTTTTGTTTGTTCGTTTTTTCTCTCTTTCTTTTCCTTCTTCTTTTCTTTAACATCGTATTTTTGAAATTCCAAACTCTACTTTAGATGTTTAATTTTTGCTTTTATGTATTTGTTACCAATTCTGTGCCTTTAAGAACCCAATCTTCAGGACCCATTTTTCACTAGGGAGCGAGATTACTGTCTTGACTGCTCTCTCTCCCTTTGGTCTCTCCTTTTTCTCCACCAGGTCACCTGTGTCTCCTCCCTAACCCCTCTCTACTCTACCCAACTCTGTGAATTTCTGTGTGTTCCAGCGGTGGAGAACACTTAGGGAACTGATTACTGGCTGGATCTGTTTCCCTCCTTTTCATTCCCCCCTTTTATCCTCCTGGCCACCTCTGTCTCCTTCCTCCTTCTTCTCTTCTCTGTATAACTCTCTAAACATCTCTGAGTGGTCCAGTTGTGGAGTGCACATAAGGAAGTGATTACTGGCTAGCCCACTCTCTCCACTATTGATTCCACCTCATCTCATTCGGGTCACCTCTAACTCCCTCCTCCCTCTTCTCTTCTCCATGTAATGGTGTGAACCTCTCTGGGTGACCCTCACAGTAGAGAAACTTTTCATCTTTAACGTAGATGTTTTATCAATGGTGCTGTAAAGAAGGAGAAGTTATGAAACTACTGTAAAAATAAGACCGATAACAGGAAGCAGGAGGCTTAAGTCGAAACCCTGACTCCAGGGAACTCCTGACTCCAAGGAACATTAATTGACAGGAGCTCATCAAACGCCTCCATACCCACACTGAACCAAGCACCACACAAGGGCAAACAAGTTCTAGGGCAAGACATACCAAGCAAATTCTCCAGCAAAAAAGGAACACAGCCCAGAGCTCCAAGATACAGGCTGCCCAAAGTCACCTCAAAACCATAGACATCTCATAACTCATTACTGGACACTTCATTGCACTCCAGAGAGAAGAAATCCAGCTCCACCTACCAGAACACCGACACAAGCTTCGCTAACCAGGAAACCTTGACAAGCCACCTGTACAAACCCACACACAGCAAGGAAATGCCACAATAAAGAGAACTCCACAAACTGTCAGAATACAAAAAGGACACCCCAAACTCAGCAATTTAAACAAGATGAAGAGACAGAGGTATAGCCAGCAGATAAAGGAACAGGATAAATGCCCACCAAACCAAACAAAAGAGGAAGAGACAGGAGATCTACGTGATAAAGAATTCCAAATCATGATAGTGAAATTGATCCAAAATCTTGAAATCAAAATGGAATCACAGATAAATAGCCTGGAGACAAGGATTGGAAGATGCAAGAAAGGTTTAACAAGGACTTAGTAGAAATAAAAAAGAGTCAATATATAATGAATAATGCAATAAATGAGATCAAAAACAGTCTGGAGGCAACAAATAGTAGAATAACAGAGGCAGGAGATAGGATTAGTGAATTAGAAGATAGAATGGTAGAAATAAAAGAATCAGAGAGGAAAAAAGAAAAACAAATTAAAAGAAATGAGGACAATCTCAGAGACCTGAAGGACAACATTAAATACTACAACATTCGGGGAGAGGAGCCAAGATGGCGGAGGAGTAGGACGGAGAGAACACTTTCTCCCCCACAAATTCATCAAAAGAACATTTAAACGTCGAGTAAATTCCACAAAACAACTTCTGAATGCCGGCAGAGGACATCAGGCACCCAGAAAAGCAACCCAACTCTTCGAAAGGAGGTAGGAAAAAATATTAAAAACAAAAAAAAAAGAGACAAAAGAGGGAGGGACGGAGTTCCGTCCCGGGAAGGGAATCTTAAAAAGAGAGAAGTTTCCAAACATCAGGAAACCTTCTCACTGCCGAATCTGTGCCGAGCTTTGGAAGCACAGAGGGCAACATAACAGGGAGAAGAAATAAATAAACAATTTAAAACTCACAGATTGCGAGCCCTACAGTAACTCCCCCAGCAGAGAAGCAGCGCAGACGCCTGCATCCGCCATTAGCAAGCCGGGGCTGGGCAGGGAGGCGCGGCGTGGGCTGCATCGCTGAGAGTAAGAATCTGGCCTGAATACCCTGAGCGCTATCTGAGCGAAATAATTTGGGCTAGCAAACCAGACTGTGGGATACCTACCACGCGAAAAGCCAGCCCTAACCTAAGACCGCCAGGCCCGCGCACAAAACAAAGGACTGAACAGAGATAGCCGGCTGCAGACCTTCCCCCTCCGGTGACAGGCAGCCAGAGCCGGAAGGGGGCAATCGCAGCCCCAGAGAGACATTATCTATAAAATTGTAAGCAGGCTTCTTTGCTAACTAAAACTTCTTGGGGGTCTGGACAGTCAACATCTGCCTGAGAAGGTGCGCCGGTTTTACATCCAGATAACCGAGTGGCGGGGAGGCGATAAGTCGCAGCATTGGCGCTCGCCTGGGAAGAGCAAATTGGCGCTCGGACCTGGGAAGAGCACAAAACGCAGGCCCAACTGAGTCTGTGCCTCTGAGGACTACCCGAGTGCCTGAACCTGAGCGGCTTGGACCTGGGAGGTGCATGCAGCCCAGGGCCAGCCTCGGATTGTTCCCGGCGGAACAACCTAGAGTCCGAGCAGTGTGGACAGGGAGGCTACACGCGCCGTGAGCAGGGGCAGACCCAGGGTGGCTGAGGCACTGCGAGCCCACGCCAGTGTTACTTGTTTGCAGCATCCCTCCCTTCCTCCCCACAGCGCGACTGAACAAGTAAGCCTAAAAAAAAAAAAAAAGTGTCCTCCACCGTGCCCTTTGAGTCAGGGCGGAAACCAGATACTGAAGAGACTAGCAAACAGAAGAAGATATAACAGAGGGAAACGCCTTGGAAGCTACAGGCAATAGATCAAAACCCTGTGGTTACTACGGACTACATAGGAAGGGGCCTATAGATCTTGAGAAATATAAATCTGACCAAGGAACTAGCCAAAAATGAACTGAACCCACAACACCCACAAAAAAAAAAAAAACAAAAAAGTCCTAGATATATTTTTATTATTTTTACGATCATTCTTTCTTTTTTTTTTTTTTAATTAAAAAAAAAAAAATTAAGTCCTCTATTGTTCCTTTAATTTTCACTTTTATAACCTATTACTTTGCAAAAAAAAAAAAAAGACCCTATTTTTTTCTTCTTCAGCAAACTTCATATATATATATTTTATAATTTTTTGACCTTGGTTTTTTTTTTTTTTTTTTTTTTTGGTCTTTGTTTTTTTCTTCTTTTCTTTAACATTGTATTTTTGAAATTCCAAACTCTACTCTAGATTTTTAATTTTCGCTTTTTGGTATATGTTATCAATTTTGTACCTATAGTTTTTTTTTATATAATTTCTGTGACTTTTTTTTTTTTTTCTTCTTCTCTGTTTCTTTCTCTTCTTCTTTTATATAACATTGTATATCTGAAATTCCAAACTTTACTCTAGATTTTTAATTTATGCTTTTTGGTATTTGATATCAATTTTGTACCTGTATTTTCTTTATAATTTCTGTGACATTGTTCGTATTTGTTTGTTTGTTTTCTCTCTTTATTTTTCTTCTTCTTCTTCTTCTTTTTTTTTTTTTAAACATTGTATTTTTGAAATTCCAAACTCTACTCTAGATTTTTAATTTTTGCTTTCTGGTATTAGTTATCAATTTTGTACCTGTACTTTCTTTATAATTTTCGCGACCTTGTTTGTTTTTGTTTGTTCGTTTTTTCTCTCTTTCTTTTCCTTCTTCTTTTCTTTAACATCGTATTTTTGAAATTCCAAACTCTACTCTAGATTTTTAATTTTCGCTTTCTGGTATTAGTTATCAATTTTGTACCTGTACTTTCTTTATAATTTTCGCGACCTTGTTTGTTTTTGTTTGTTCGTTTTTTCTCTCTTTCTTTTCCTTCTTCTTTTCTTTAACGTCGTATTTTTGAAATTCCAAACTCTACTCTAGATTTTTAATTTTTGCTTTTATGTATTTGTTACCAATTTTGTACCTTTAAGGACCCAATCTTCAGGACCCATTTTTCACTAGGGAGTGAGATTACTGGCTTGACTGCTCTCTCTCCCTTTGGACCCTCCTTTTTCTCCACCAGGTCGCCTGTGTCTCCTCCCTAACCCCTCTCTACTCTACCCAACTCTGTGAATTTCTGTGTGTTCCAGACGGTGGAGAACACTTAGGGAACTGATTACTGGCTGGATCTGTCTCCCTCCTTTTCATTCCCCCCTTTTATCCTTCTGGCCACCTCAGTTACCTTCCTCCTTCTCTTCTCTGTATAACCCCGTGAACATCTCTGAGTGGTCCAGTTGTGGAGTGCACATAAGGAAGTGACTACTGGCTAGCCCACTCTCTCCACTATTGATTCACCTCATCTCATTTGGGTCACCTCTAACTCCCTCCTCCCTCTTCTCTTCTCCATGTAACCCTGTGAACCTCTCTGAGTGACCCTCACTGTAGAGAAACTTATCATCTTTAATGTAGATGTTTTATCAATGGTGTTATATAGAAGGAGAAGTTTTGAAACTACTGTAAAAATAAGACCGATAATCGGAAGCAGGAGACTTAAGTCCAAACCCTGACTCCAGGGAACTCCTGACTCCAAGGAACATTCATTGACAGGAGCTCATCAAATGCCTCCATACCGACACTGAAACCAAGCACCACACAAGGGCCAATAAGTTCCAGGGCAAGACATACCAAGCAAATTCTCCAGCAACAAAGGAACACAGCCCTGAGCTTCAAGATACAGGCTGCCCAAAGTCACCCCAAACTATAGACATCTCATAACTCATTACTGGACATTTCATTGCACTCCAGAGAGAAGAAATACAGCTCCACCCACCAGAACACCGACACAAGCTTCCCTAACCAGGAAACCTTGACAAGCCACCTGTACAAACCCACACACAGTGAGGAAAAGCCACAATAAAGAGAACTCCACAGACTGCCAGAATACAGAAAGGACACCCCAAACTCAGCAATTTAAACAAGATGAAGAGACAGAGGAATACTCAGCAGATAAAGGAACAGGATAAATGCCCACCAAACCAAACAAAAGAGGAAGAGATAGGGAATCTACCTGATAAAGAATTCCGAATAATGATAGTGAAATTGATCCAAAATCTTGAAACTAAAATGGAATCACAGATAAATAGCCTGGAGACAAGGATTGAGAAGATGCAAGAAAGGTTTAACAAGGACCTAGAAGAAATAAAAAAGAGTCAATATATAATGAATAATGCAATAAGTGAAATTAAAAACACTCTGGAGGCAACAAATAGTAGAATAACAGAGGCAGAAGACAGGATTAGTGAATTAGAAGATAGAATGGTAGAAATAAATGAATCAGAGAGGATAAAAGAACAACGAATTAAAAGAAATGAGGACAATCTCAGAGACCTCCAGGACAATATTAAACGCTACAACATTCGAATCATAGGGATTCCAGAAGAAGAAGACAAAAAGAAAGACCATGAGAAAATACTTGAGGAGATAATAGTGGAAAACTTCCCTAAAATGGGGAAGGAAATAATCACCCAAGTCCAAGAAACCCAGAGAGTACCAAACAGGATAAACCCAAGGAGAAACACCCCAAGACACATATTAATCAAATTAACAAAGATCAAACACAAAGAACAAATATTAAAAGCAGCAAGGGAAAAACAACAAATAACACACAAGGGAATTCCCATAAGGATAACAGCTGATCTTTCAATAGAAACTCTTCAAGCCAGGAGGGAATGGCAAGACATACTTAAAAGGATGAAAGAAAATAACCTACAGCCCAGATTATTGTACCCAGCAAGGATCTCATTCAAGTATGAAGGAGAAATCAAAAGCTTTTCAGACAAGCAAAAGCTGAGAGAATTCTGCACCACCAAACCAGCTCTCCAACAAATACTAAAGGATATTCTCTAGACAGGAAACACAAAAACGGTGTATAAACTCGAACCCAAACAATAAAGTAAATGGCAACGGGAACATACTTATCAGTAATTACCTTAAATGTAAATGGGTTGAATGCCCCAACCAAAAGACAAAGACTGGCTGAATGGATACAAAAACAAGACCCCTACATATGTTGTCTACAAGAGACCCACCTCAAAACAGGGGACACATACAGACTGAAAGTGAAGGGCTGGAAAAAGATTTTCCATGCAAATAGGGACCAAAAGAAAGCAGGAGTAGCAATACTCATATCAGATAAAATAGACTTTAAAACAAAGGCTGTGAAAAGAGACAAAGAAGGTCACTACATAATGATCAAAGGATCAATCCAAGAAGAAGATATAACAATTATAAATATATATGCACCCAACACGGGAGCACCACAGTACGTAAGACAAATGCTAACAAGTATGAAAGGAGAAATTAACAATAACACAATAATAGTGGGAGACTTTAATACCCCACTTACACCTATGGATAGATCAACTAAACAGAAAATTAACAAGGAAACACAAACTTTAAACGATACAATAGACCAGTTAGACCTAATTGATATCTATAGGTCATTTCATCCCAAAACAATGAATTTCACCTTTTTCTCAAGCGCACATGGAACCTTCTCCAGGATAGATCACATGCTGGGCCATAAAGCTAGCCTTGGTAAATTCAAAAAAATAGAAATCATTCCAAGCATTTTTTCTGACCACAATGCAGTAAGATTAGATCTCAATTACAGGAGAAAAACTATTAAAAATTCCAACATATGGAGGCTGAACAACACGCTGCTGAATAACCAACAAATCACAGAAGAAATCAAAAAAGAAATCAAAATTTGCATAGAAACGAATGAAAATGAAAACACAACAACCCAAAACCTGTGGGACACGGTAAAAGCAGTCCTAAGGGGAAAGTTCATAGCAATACAGGCACACCTCAAGAAACAAGAAAAAAGTCAAATAAATAACCTAACTCTACACCTAAAGCAACTAGAAAAGGAAGAAATGAAGAACCCCAGGGTTAGTAGAAGGAAAGAAATCTTAAAAATTAGAGCAGAAATAAATGCAAAAGAAACAAAAGAGACCATAGCAAAAATCAACAAAACCAAAAGCTGGTTCTTTGAAAGGATAAATAAAATTGACAAACCATTAGCCAGACTCATCAAGAAACAAAGGGAGAAAATCAAATCAACAAAATTAGAAACGAAAATGGAGAGATCACAACAGACAACACAGAAATACAAAGGATCATAAGAGACTACTATCAACAATTATATGCCAATAAAATGGACAACGTGGAAGAAATGGACAAATTCTTAGAAAAGTACAACTTTCCAAAACTGGACCAGGAAGAAATAGAAAATCTTAACAGACCCATCACAAGCACGGAAATTGAAACTGTAATCAAAAATCTTCCAGCAAACAAAAGCCCCGGTCCAGACGGCTTCACAGCTGAATTCTACCAAAAATTTAGAGAAGAGCTGACACCTATCCTGCTCAAACTCTTCCAGAAAATTGCAGAGGAAGGTAAACTTCCAAACTCATTCTATGAGGCCACCATCACCCTAATACCAAAACCTGACAAAGATCCCACAAAAAAAGAAAACTACAGGCCAATATCACTGATGAACATAGATGCAAAAATCCTTAACAAAATTCTAGCAATCAGAATCCAACAACACATTAAAAAGATCATACACCATGATCAAGTGGGCTTTATCCCAGGGATGCAAGGATTCTTCAATATCCGCAAATCAATCAATGTAATACACCACATTAACAAATTGAAAAATAAAAACCATATGATTATCTCAATAGATGCAGAGAAAGCCTTTGACAAAATTCAACATCCATTTATGATAAAAACTCTCCAGAAAGCAGGAATAGAAGGAACATACCTCAACATAATAAAAGCTATATATGACAAACCCACAGCAAACATTATCCTCAATGGTGAAAAATTGAAAGCATTTCCTCTAAAGTCAGGAACAAGACAAGGGTGCCCACTTTCACCATTACTATTCAACATAGTTTTGGAAGTTTTGGCCACAGCAATCAGAGCAGAAAAAGAAATAAAAGGAATCCAAATTGGAAAAGAAGAAGTAAAACTCTCACTATTTGCAGATGACATGATCCTCTACATAGAAAACCCTAAAGAATCCACCAGAAAATTACTAGAAATAATCAACGACTACAGTAAAGTTGCAGGATATAAAATCAACACACAGAAATCCCTTGCATTCCTATACACTAATAATGAGAAAACAGAAAGAGAAATTAAGGAAACAATTCCATTCACCATTGCAACGGAAAGAATAAAATACTTAGGAATATATCTACCTAAAGAAACTAAAGACCTATATATAGAAAACTATAAAACACTGGTGAAAGAAATCAAAGAGGACACTAATAGATGGAGAAATATACCATGTTCATGGATTGGAAGAATCAATATAGTTGAAAATGAGTATACTCCCAAAGCAATTTATAGATTCAACGCAATCCCTATCAAGCTACCACAGTATTCTTCACAGAGCTAGAACAAATAATTTCACAATTTGTATGAAATACAAAAAACCTCGAATAGCCAAAGCGATCTTGAGAAAGAAGAATGGAACTGGAGGAATCAACCTACCTGACTTCAGGCTCTACTACAAAGCCACAGTTATCAAGACAGTATGGTACTGGCCACAAAGACAGAAATATTGATCAATGGAATAAAATAAGAAAGCCCAGAGATAAATCCACGCACATATGGAAACCTTATCTTCGACAAAGGAGGCAAGAATATACAATGGATTAAAGACAATCTCTTTAACAAGTGGTGCTGGGAAATCTGGTCAACCACTTGTAAAAGAATGAAACTGGCCACACTTTCTAACAAACCCATACACAAAAATAAACTCAAAATGATTAAGGATCTAAACGTA